>NC_060077.1:42059013-42363209 GCF_922984935.1 Meles meles
GATGGCATGCCAGCAGCATCAGTGAGCCCAGTGACACTGAGCTAAATATAGCCCAGGTACTGTCTGTCTTCTGTGTAGCATGATCATCCATCCCCATGTGTATCAAGTTTTTAATTTCTGTTTGAGACTAAAGCTTACATGTGGACTAATGCTTGCAAAGAAATATTTTAAAGAACTCTGTATCCAAGTAGTTCATAGATAACAGAGTCTACTCAGAAAGGTGTTGCTATAGAGAAACAGGGACAAATGTCAGTTCTTCTTTTTCAATTCCCCGGCAGTTTTTATACCTGCTTTTGCCTTGACAACTAATACTCAGACTTTCCGTAATTGTCGGCATTTACTGTCAGAATGGTCCCCCCACCCTCCCCTGGTTTGGTGCAGGATTGGCCTAGCAGAGACCATATACATTTATCACAGTTTCCAGTTTCTATCAGTCCACCCACATTCTAGAATTTGTTTGACTGCCAAAGGAAGAAAAGAATAAAATTATCCAAGCCCCCCTTAAATCTTAGATTTTTATACAATATGGGTGAGCGGGTACTGCTTGACTGATGGGACACATCAATATCAATGCTACTTCTGACCAAAAAAAGATTTGCCAAACCGCACGCTTCATGCTTTGTCATGCTGTAAAAAACTCCCAAGTAATTTAGAATCAATATGGTACAAGATAAGTATAAAAGGCAAAATTTGAATTTCATTACTTTAAAATGTCAGGAATGGGCTCTGTTGGCTTAGATTAAAGTTACAATTCTTCCTCCTAAATGTGAGTAATCACATTTCTTCAAAGACTAACACATTTCTTGAAAATGGCCGAATAAGAACTTTGAATATCTTTGGTATGAAGAAATTCACCAATTTTCCATTCCATTTTTCTAATAATCTATCCAGCCGAATGTGGGATAGTTGGGATGAACTGTGTCCTTCTGATTCAAATAGGGGTTTTGGATCCTCGTCAAACCTCAGTGATGTAATGGAAAAGCTATTCTATAAGTGATAAGCAGATGCATTTAATTGTAATGACTCAATTCTTGATTCAGATGAAGGTGATTGACCACCATCTTTTTCTCCAGATAATGTGTGTCTTCAGACATGATACAAATGGACTAAAAGTAACTTTGACATCCACCCCCTACCTACTGACACCGAAGCCATGTTGGACTTGATTTCTAGTTTGTCAGCTATGGGGTCACCAGTGTGGCTCAGTCAGTTAAGGATCTGCCTTATGCTGAGGTCATGCATGATCCCAGGGTCAGATCAAGCCTTATGTTGGGCTCCCTGCTCAACCGAGAGTCTGCTTCTACCCCCCCAGTTGTGCTAGCTCTCTCTCTCTCAATTAAATAAAATCTTTAAACAACAACAAGAAGAAGTATGTTTGGTAGCTAGTCTTCATCTCATAAATAGGTTCTGGTCTGTTTCTTTGTATTGCTATTGGCTTCCTATTCGTAGAGCTTGACCATGATGTAAGCAAACACAGTTTGGGGATATAAACCAAGTAGTGGTGTTATATTCACCTCGGCAGTATTTATAAAATATCTTTCTAAATAAAAGTGTTTGGGGGTTCCTGGGTAGCTCAGTTGGTTGAGCATCTGCCTTCAGCTCAGGTCATGATCCCGGGGTTCTGGGATTGAGCCCCGCATTGGACTCCCTGATCAATGGAAGTCTGCTTCTCCCTCTGCCTGCCCCTCCCCCTGCTTGTGTGTGATTACACGTGAGCACACACACGTGCTTGCGCTCTCTCTCTCTCTCTCTGACAGATCAGTAAGTAAAATCTTTAAGAAAAATGTTCGTATAATCTGCAATCTCTTATTTTGTATTATCCATATGCAGATTAATATGCTAATTGTGCATATGTTATGATAAAGTAAGCTATTTTATTTCCCTGTAAGATTGCATGAGCATTTCTTATAAAGACAGGGAGCTCTTGGAGAATTTAGAAATGGTTACTTACATTAACAACAAAAATATTCATTCTGCTTTACTTCAGAGGAAGTTAAGAAAGATTTGACTTTAATCTTCTCTTGAAAATCAAACATTGGAATAAGTTGCTAGAATAGGCTGGAAAATATGCTTTATAGCAAAGCATCCCTTGTTCCAGGATCAGGTACGTGGAGTAAAAACTAAGGGTCATCAGAATCTCAGTCTGGTCATACCTCTGAACTCTGGCCTTGTGGATCTGCTCAACTTAGAGACCAAAGGTGAAGGCACTGTTGTCCCCAGACTCGAATATCCAAATGTCTTCATCTGTATGTTCCACAGATACTTCAAACTCTGTCTCTTCAAGAAGGGACCTTGTATCAACCCCACAAGGCTATATAGTCCCAGTACACTCTTTTGGTTACTACTGATCTAAAATAATTTTATCAGTCATTTTTATATTATTTTTCTTTCAAGAAAGATTTACTGAGAATACTTCAGGTACTGTGCTAAATGCTAGCTAGGGATACAAATAGATAATGTCCTGATACACCTAATTAAGTATTTCCTTTACTTCAATCCCGGCATGGTACACAGACCTATTTTTTAACCATTTATAATTATGTTGATCTGCATGATTTCTCATGAGGCTATGAACCCCCTGGAAAATTTAAAAATTTCATTTTTAAATGTTCCGAGAATTATTCAACCAACATTTATTGGATGCCAAGATGATATGGAAAGACACCCAGTTTTGCTAGGCTGGGAACAGTAGGTCTGATGAATCATTTATAAGCATACTCACCCCAATTGATCTTGCTCACTTCTGGTCTATGATTAGGTAAATATTGTTACTGAGATTCGGGCAGTAGCTCATGTGCAATCTTTAGGTGCTCTACCAGTAAGTCAACAATTGTATAATCAACCACGAGGAGTAAAGTTTACAAAATTCCATGTATGATTTTATTAATCAGAATTGAAAATAATCAGCTTACAAGTCAGTTCTGTTGTGGTTAGCGCCTTTGTACAGTCAGTAGGCAAATGCCAGAAGGAGACATACAGATTGAAGGTAAGTGGAAGTTCTGTGTGGTATTTTATGGTGTTAGTGCTCTAAGGTCAGTATGGTTCCTATGAGGTCACCACCATTCTTAGTAACTAAAGTAGTGTCTGTTTACATATTTTTTTTTAAAAGTTTCAAAAATTCTGAAAGAATACTAAAGGAGTAACCTTTTTAAACAGAGAATACTAAAATGCTTAAATGTTATAGGTGGCATGATCAAAAACAAAGCATTCTAGTTAACATATTCATTGATTTAAATAGTAAGTAGGAGATATAGTTATGAGATTACAAAACTGGAAGCCTGGGTGACTCAGTTGGTTAAGTGTCTGGATGCCTGTGTGGCTCAGTTGGTTAAGTGTCTGCCTTTGGCTCAGGTCATGATCTCAGGTCATTTGGTTAAACATCTTCCTTCAAGCTCAGGTCATGATCTAGGGTCTTGGGATCAAGTCTCAAATCGGCTTCTTGCTCAGTGGGGAGCCCACTTCTCCTTCCTCTACTGCTACCTGCTTGTGCTCTCTCATTCTCTCTGTCAAATAAATAAAATCTTTTTAAAAAAAAGAAAAAAAGATTATGAAACCAAAAATATTGTTCTTAATTATGCAGTATTTGCTACAATCTGATCTCTATTTCCTAGAAACTCAAAATATAGGTAACTCTAGAAACTGGAATTCAGTTATCAAGAATTATTGAAAGGAGTTTGTTCCCTTTTTCTTTTATTTTAGATAATATGAAACTCATGTGTTGTTGTTGTTGTTGTTGTTGTTCCAGTGGGGGAGGAAGATGATTATAAGGCGGTTTTATGGAGAGTGACTAAGTGGCTAAGCCTTGTAGTAAAGGGGGACAAGGTAGGTACCTGAGTGAGGTAGGGCTGTTAAGTCAATGGAGATAAACATGCCATTCTGGAGTACTGGTACCCAATAGAGTAGACCCATCCCTTACAAGGGATAAAAATACAGTGTTGACTTAGGAAATCAATTTGTGTTATTATAACACTTTCATTACTTATTCATCTCTTGTGGATACTGGTTTGTTTGGTTGTTTTTTTTTGTTTGTTTTGTTTTGTTTTGTTTTGTTTTCCACTTATAATGGTGTTTACTGCTGTTTTTTTCTTTGTGGGGAGAGGAGGGATCACCATGCAGAGTTTCCCCAGAACTGCCCCGTGATAAGAGGCAACAGGACCCTTTCCTAGAGAGCAGTACAATCACTGCAATTCTTTCCTAGAGACACTCTTCATTTTACATGAGGTCTAGACTTGGAATGTGCATTTTTGTCCAGTGTGACTGCTGACTCTCAACATTGGACTATCTGGGGAAATGTCAGCTTGCTTAATTGTGTGCCCATTGATTGCAGTGTTCAAAATAGGGGTGTGTAGATACGTTTTCCATGGCTTTTTTCTATTGGAAGTTACACCCTTTTGTGGGGCCCTAACCAGCATTTAGAAAGAGCCCATTCACTCTTGGGTGTCTTGACCATGAATATCCCAAGTAACAGGCATTGGGTGAAATGACTGACCTCTGTAGGAAAAAAACATCAGGCTTTAGTGGACTCTGTGTAAGAAATACCACTAGTCCTTTGTACTTTGCCCTTTTATAAGAAATTTGTTGTCCTTTGATTTTTAGTTGTTTGAAAAAATTCTGGTTTGCCAAAGATGAACTTTGCATTCTTTTTCTCATTTCTCATCACTTACTCGTATTCACTGACAGTGCCTGCTAAATATCTCGCTAATTATCTTTGAAGTTTCTGCATCTAATGTACAGTACAGAAGAGGCATTCTCTATTACTTGGTTTATGTTTTGTGCTAATTTTAAATACTTTTAAAATATATAGTTGTGACATTTTTAGTCTTCAGTACTCCCTGGTAAGACAGGGTTTAAGTGTCATCTCAGTTAATCCCCACTTAATTGTTGCTGTTGTTGTTTTCATTTACTAACACTTAAGAAAATAATAAATTTTCTCACCACCAAGTTTCTGATCCAGCTCTTTTTTCTCCTCTCAGAAAGTTTCTCCTGAGATTTGGTAATCCTGTTGCTCCAATGTATCCTTGAAAGATACATACAAAGGGAAAAAACAAATTGCTTCTCTGGATATTAAAAATCAGAGTAGTGGTCCATAAAAGCTTAGTGCAATTGACTGCTTTAGCTTATTCCATAAAGCTGGGGATGTTGAAGTATAAACTAGAAAATGTGTCTGCTTTTCTAAGACAATCTTCAGAAATGAAAGGTACAAAATAAGATGTAGGTTACATCTAAACTGATCAGACTTTTGAAATCTTCCCCATAGAGAATATTCTCCACTTGGGGATTTTACATGACTGAGCTAAATATAAGATATGGTCTGTTGGAGGATTTTAATATCAATAAATGCCAGCTTCATCAGAACACAGAAAGGGATCTGCCCAAGAACCATGGAATTAGATACTGTTATAACTCATACATTTCTGCCTTGACAAATTTCTGTTTTAATGTCAGAGGTTTGGTGATTAATTCCAGGTTTGCCATTTTCTATATTTGCATAAGGTCCAGCCAGAGTGACTATGCAAATGCTTTTCTTTAATTGAATTTGACTGTATTGCCTATACTGGTGTAGAAAGTATATTCATAGTAAATATTTCCAGTAGAAATTAAGTATCTGCAAATATTACTGCAGTAATGAAAATTGTATGAGTAAGTCTACCTGTTCCTTCTGCTTCTAAAGAGAAAAGATCAGGAGAAAATTTAAAGTCTAGATTTTTGGTAGAGACAGATATATGTATACATATATACGTGGTTAGAATATAAAATGCTACATTTTGTGTCAAATTACTTCAGATGTTTTGAATAAATCTTTTAGAAGGAAAAAATGATTCTCTGTTCTGCCATGAACTATTAATCATCTATAAGCTTTGAATATTTTATGATATTTCTATTAGCCAATAGTCCAAAAACTATTAAAAATTAAAAGAAGTGCTGGGGTACCTGGGTGGCTCAGTTGGTTAAGCATCTGACTCTTGGCTTCAGCTCAGGTCATGTACTTGGGGTCATGGTATCGAGCCCACTTTGGGCTCTGCACTCAGCGTTAGAGTCTACTTGGGATTCTTTCCCCATCCCTCTCCCTTCTACCCTGTTCATACCCACCCCCCACCCCCCACTAGTTCTCTCTCTCTCTGTCTGTCTCAAATAAGATAAATAAATAAAATCTTAAAAATTTTTTCAGTATAAAAAATTAAAAGAAGTTTTTACATTGTTGCTTTGAACCATATTTTTTAATGAATTAACTGATAATCATAGGGGTATCAGGACCTATATTAGTTTTTTTTTATTATGGCATAACAAATTACCACAAACTTAGTGGCTTAAAATAATACCAGTTATCTCAGAGTTCCATAGAAGTCCAGGTAGATTTGGCTGGGTTCTCTGCCTTGGATAGATACCACAGGGCTAATACTGAGATAATATCAAGGTATCACCTAGCCTCGGCTTGTATGTGGATGACCTGGAACAAAAACCTGATTCCAGGCTCATTCACATCATTGGCATAATTTGGTTCCATACAATTATAGGACTGAGGTTTCCACGTCCTTGCTAGCTGCCGCCTGGGGCTGTTTTCAGCTTCTAGAAGACATCCACGTTCCTTCGCTCACGGCCAGTTCCATCTCAAAGCTAACATTGGCCTGTAAGATCTTTCTCGGGCTTCCAGTCTCCTTGGCTTTCCCTTCTGCCTTCTTTTCCTGCCTTTTAAAAGGACCATGTAATTAGATCAAGTTTAGATGACAATGCCCATAGCTTAAGATCACCCTTATTGGGCTTTAATTACAACTGCCAAATTCCTTCATGGCAGCACCTACATTAGTATTTGACTGAATAACCTAAGAACCTGGGGGCCATCTTTAAGAATCGTGCCTACCACAGAACGGTTGTAACACAGCTCGCTGAAGGCCATCTTCATCTTGGTGACAAACTGTCTGTGAATTCTAGTCTTGCAGATATAAACATCATTACATTTCAGCAACTATCATGCAGTACAACATTAAAAAGGAATTTAGAAGAGTTTGAAGTGTTTTCTTGAGGCACAAATGTGAACTAGGTTACATTTTATGGAGTGATGAAGAGAATATTACTCACCTTAACTACGACTTTTAAGTCATTTGACTTTTTTTCCAAGTGACATCAGTGATTACAATAGTACACTATGAAACTCACTAATCCAAAACTGTCAACTATAGTACTATGGGAAGAATGGCAAATCTGTTTTAAAAATCAAAAAACAAACAAACAAAAAGACACCAAAAAACCCCACAAAAGGGGCACCTGGGTGGCTCAGTGGGTTATGATCTCAGGGTCCTGGGATCGAGTCCCACATCAGGCTCTCTGCTCAGCCAGGAGCCTTGCTTCCTCCTCTCTCCCTGCCTGCCTCTCTGCCTACTTCTGATCTCTCTCTGTCAAATAAATTAAAAAAAAAAAACCCACAAAAATGCATATCAATTATAGGAATAGCTATTTTATCTTTCATCAAAGAGACACTTGATTGTTAGAAATATAGGTCTTATCAAGACATTTATATGACACAATGGAATTAAATATATTGTTTTCCCTAAAAATCAGCTCACTTTATTGTTGATGCTATTTGACATACCTACTCAAGGCCACCATTAGATCAATCTGTATTTCTAATACTTTTATTTGAAAGAGATTATTCACAAAATAAGATTTCAGGGGTGCTGGGGTGGCTCAGTGGGTTAAGCCTTTGCCTTTGGCTCAGGTCATGGTCTCAGGGTCCTAGGATCGAGCCCCACATCGGACTCTGCCTGCCACTCTGCCTACTTATGATCTCTCTCTGTCAAATAAATAAATATATCTTTAAAAAAACAAGAATTTAAACCCTTTATTGTCAACGCCTTTGTACTTAAATGCCCTTTAATAAGTTGAGAAATTATTATTTAAATCCCTGATAGAGATGAAGAGCAATTAGTCATCCTTTGTAGGAGGGCCCTAAAAGGAAAACAATTCTTCCCCATGAATAGAACCACAAGATAATGGAACTAGTAGATTCCCTGATGTTAATGGTCCTGGTGGAATAGTGGGATATTAAAGAAAGGAAGGCGGCAAGACTGAGAGGTCAGTACAGCCCCAACCTTATTCTTTCATTGTTTTGTCATAATAACTATGCTAATATAATAATGCCAGTGTGGGGGGGGGGGGCGTGTTAATGTAAAAATACAGAAGATACTTTCAAGTTAGAAATAGGATAATTATAAAAGAATGTCGCTCAAACAAAAAAATAGACCATTAGATAAAAAGATACCCTGGCTGGGGAATTCCATAAGGATGCCACATTTTGATACCAAGAATGTTTGTTAATCTTGTAATTACTTGACCTCTGTACCTGTAGTCTCGTTCTTTCCAACCTATGTTCTTCATCTATACAAAGTTCCAAGGACTGATATGACAAACCTTCTATAGAAGAATTAACCTTCATCCTCCAGATGAAAGAGGCTTAGTAAATACCATGTAACATTACGATGATTCTGAATGTGGATAAGGATCTTAAAACCCATTGGATGTTTCCATTTACAGCCCTTGAATCAGCCAACTAGAGCAAAATCAAATATATTTTACACTGCCATCTTCCCCCAGTTTGATTGCAAAGGCAGATTTCCATAAACTTGGGGACACCCTTTGGGTGCTCCATTTGTTCTGTTCTATTGTTGTTTCCCCCTGCAGTTCATGAGTATGTACCCACAGTGGGGGAAAGGGAGACCCTGTGTCTATTTGGCCGTACCTTTAAAAGCTCCTCTCTGGTCTTCTGTACTGTGGAATGAGACATATGGGGTTTGATTAAGTGAAGGTGTGGAGCTCTGAGAATGATAGCTATCTCACTATTAACATCAAGTCTCACGGGAACAGACCTGTGGCAGGTCACTTACTGGTAAGCATGGGTGGCTACTTTTAGCCAAAATAAGAAAGCTGCCCCTTGATATAGGGAATCGAGCAGCTCTTTATATTGATGAAACTTGCCTAAAAAAATTGCTCAAACCCGAAGCCCATCAGATTCCAGTTCTGTGCTATAGCCCACTGCCATATTCTCATGTTGGCTTCTCAAATAATAGACATTTTCTTCTTGAACTTCATCTCCCAAACGATCAGCTGGTAGAGCACTGTGTTATTTCCAGTCTGTGATATCTTGCTGAAACCAGTCAAGTCTGGCAGATTTTTAAAGACATGTCAGAATATTTTTGAGAGGGACAAAAGAGAAAAGAAGCTATACTTAGAGTTTACTTGGTACATTTTTGCCCCATTGTGAAAATGGGGGATTTCTTTTTTCTCTTTCATTGAGTACAGAAAAAACTCTCTCTGCTCTTAAATGGATTCCTAGATTTTTTTTTTAGATAAAGTGTTTTGAGAATTGTAGAAGAAAAAGCTACACTGAGCTGAATTAAACTCCATTTATATTGTATGCATTATAAGTATTTTTTCAACAACAAAATCTAACTTTATCTTTTTAAAATTTCGTTGTGATAGAACACTTAACTTGAAATCTATCCTCTTAATAAGTTTTAAATGTACAGTACTTTTTTGTTGATGATAGGTACACTGTACACAGCAATCTCTAGAGCAGTATTGCCTCTTAACTGAGAACTCCTTATTTCTTCTTCCCTAACCCCTGGTAACCACCATCCAGCCCTCTGACTTTGTGAATTTGACTATTTAGGTACCTCATGGTAAGTGGAATCATACAATACAGCACTTTCCTTTCTTTGTCTGGTTTATTTCATTTAGCATGGAAGCCTCGAGGTTCATCTGTGTTGTCATAAATTACAGAATTGCCTTCTCTTCTAAGGCTGAGTAGAATTTCATTGTATGTATATTTCATATTTTCCTTATTCATTCATCTGTCATTGGGCATTTAGGTTGTTTTCACATATTGGCTCTTGTAACTAGTGCTACAATGAACATGGAGTGCTAATATCTCTTCAGGATCCTCATGTCCATTCTTTTGGATATTTGCCCAGAAGTGGGATTGCTGGGTCAGATGGTGGGTCCATTTTTAATTTTTTGAGGAACTTCCATACTGTTTTGCAGAGTAACTACACATATTTACATTTCTACCAACAGTGCACAAGGGTTCTCTTTCTTCCACATCCTCGCCAACACTTGTCTTTTTTCTGTTATCCATTCTGACAGGTGTGAGGTGACATTTCATTGTGGTTTTGATTTTTACTTTCCTGATGATTAGTGATGATGATTATACACACAAACACACACATACACACGCATACACACACATATGCACCTGGTGGCCATTTGTGTGTCATCTTTGGAGAAATGTTTATTCAATTCTTAGCCCATTTTTTAATTGGGTTATTAGGAGGTTTTTGTTAGTGGTATTAATACTGAGTTGTATGAGTTCCTTACATATTTTAGAGATTAGTCCCCAGCCAGACACATGCAAATATTTTCTGCCATTCTGTAGGTTGCCTTTTCACTCTGATGGTTGTTTCTTTTCCTGTGCAGAAGCTTTTCAGTTTGATGCAGTACCCCTTGTTTTTTATTTTGTTTCTTGTGCTTTTGGTGTCCTATCCATGAAGTCATTGCTAAGACATGAAGCTTCCCTCCCCCCACCCCACTCCACTGTTTTCTCCTAAGAGTTTTATAGTTTCAAGTCTCATATTTAAGTCTTTCTCCCATTTTGAGTTGATTTTTGTGTATGGTGTAAAAAAGGGGTCCAATTTTTTTCTGTTATATATGAATATCCACTTTTCCAACACCATTTGTTGAAGAGCTTATCCTTTCCCCATTGTGTATTCTTGGCACCTTTGTTGGAGATTAGTTGATTACATGTAAAATCTAAGTTCACTTTGTAATGACTATAATTATAGTAGCCAATATCTAGTGACTGCTTATTGGCACACTGGTCTAGGCTCTTTATATATACTACCTTATTTAATCCTCACAATCACATATAAGAATATTACTGCCAACAATTGATAGATGAGGAAACTGAGGCACACAGAGGTTAAGGCACTTGTTCAATGTCACACAGATGGCTAGTAGTAGCTTGCAGTTTGAGCCCAGAGAGTCTGAGCTGTTATCCACTATGCTATAGTTGTTCTGAAAGGCATATTATTCTAAAATGTCTTTAGAAAACAGTTATAGGTACTCACTTGCCCCAGCCGAGAGTTCTTAAATACAAAGCTCTTGTCTAGATGGGTGGAAAGGAGCTAAGATGAAGGAAGACACTTTTCCAAATCCTTATTATGTCACAACATGTGAATTTATGATGCTAACTCAAAACTAGTCTATTTCTAATAATAATTACAATTAATGTTTGCAGCATTTTACAGAAAGATTTCATGTATAGTTCCCTTAATTCTAAGGTTGAAATATCAAATGCATGAAAAATAGCATAGGGGTTAATATAGTGGTTCCTATTTTTTTTGTCATTGCTTGTCTTGTTATTATTTAGCTATCTTGACAACTAAGTAATTAGTATTATTGCCATTACTACTTTACATTTGAAGAGTTATACTCCAGGTAGTTAAAAGACTCACATATGCTTGTCATACCTAATAATGAGCTTCAATGGTGGGAAGGCAAAGGAGGAAGAAAAATGAATGTTCAAGAGGAAAAATAATCCATAAAATATTTTGAAAATATTTCCTGTATGTGTCTTGATGATTCAGTCAATATTAGTTACTATTTGTGGACCATCTAGACCCTTAAGTACTCCTTTCCTCTCTTTTCACACTCATTTTCTGGGTCAATTTTAATGCTTATTAAAGACATGAGAAGATGAAAAGAATAAGCAAACCTATTTTATAAAATAGAAGATTCGAAATGGAGGAAGAGAAAATTTTAAACAGCAAGCTTTCTTCATTCTTCCTCTACTGTTATGCTTTTGTAAGCTTCTACTATTGACTGTGAAATATGAAATGAATTATTCATAAGCCACATACATGGCTGAAGGCCCATACATATGCTGTCAAAGGTGTGTGTTTATGTGAGTACATATGAAATTCAGTTAGTCAAAGTTACCAACACCGACTGAAAGAAATGACCTAAAACCAGCACTTAAAAAAAAAAAAAAAAAAGCATTCGAGTGTCCAAAAGTCCAAGTGATAAACAGGTATATATTTGGAACTCAAGTAGGACAACCTGATATTGAACCATAACCAAACTGTCTTCCACAGGGAGTTTAGTAAGCCAGCAGGGATTCAGGAACTCAAAGACTACTGACAGTGAGCACAGCCAAATAGAAACCAGGTGACATGAGAGGACAGAGACATAGCAGCTTGTCCTGGATAATGACTTCAGGAAGCATGCTACAGTTCCATCCTTCTGCACCATATATGAAATGTGTCCATCAATGCCTAAGGCAACAACCAAAATTAGCTGAATGAGTATGCATCATAAATTGGAGTTAATCCATGTTTAAGTCATTACTTAATGTTGATTGAAATTTGTTATCGAGTCTCTTGCCCTGATTTGCTTCTTTATAATTGTAGAATCTAGATTTCAGAAATCTTTTAGGTCTATGGGGAATTATGCTTAAGTTGCTTAATTATGCATCTAGAGTTATCAGAATGAGAAAACTTAACAATGAAAGACTTTCAAGAGAAACTGAGGGATGTGATAGCCATGTCTTTGCCTCTCCAGTGAAAGGATAAATTCAGTCTTCTGTTCTCTGTATCTGAAAAGCTCTGTCTAAAGTTTTGGACATCTGTTAAACCTTATCCTTGCTAAATATCCTTCAAGAGAGAGAAGGAATGGCTCAACTCAGACTAAAAGAAAAAGTTGGCTTAGTGATGAGCTTCTGACTTTCCAAAAGTCATGTTCAGATTTGGTGCAGTGATACAATATGTCACAGCTAGTGTGGCTTTCACCAAGTCTAAGAAGTTTAAAAGGAAGTCTCCATAAAATGCATACAAATGAAAGTTAAACTCCTTCATTCTGGAAATGAACTGAAATAATGGAAACCACCCTCACTGCTTTTTTTTTCACATGCTGGCCATTGTTCTAACATAGACTCTGTATCTGTAGATCCATATTAAGAATATACATTATAGGGGCACCTGGGTGGCTCAGTCGGTTAAGCATCTGCCTTTGGCTCATGTCAAGATCCCAGGGTCCTGAGATGGAGCCCCACGTTGGGCTCCATGCTCAGTGGGGAACCTGCTTCTTCCTCTCCCTCACTGCTCATCTCTCTCTCTCTCTCTCCCCCCCAAAAATAAATAAAATCTTAAAAAGAAAAAAAAAGAATATACTTATAAAATGTCTGTAGCCACCATTGGAGAAATTTACTTTTCAAATTGACCCTAAAACATTGTTTCAGATCCCTCTAACCAGGTGGATGTAATATTTTACAAATGATACCTTGTTGCCTTTTTTCTCAGCTATTGTTGTCTCCTCAAGTACAATTTTGCCTTCTAGTATTTTAATACCAGCCAATGATGAGTTCTCACAGTTCAGTAAACAAGGAGAGTTTGTGGCACTGTACTGTGTGGAATCTGTTAGTAATGAACTGACTGAAATAGTGATTATATTTCCAGGATTTTCAAAGGAAGTTATCACGAAAAAGCAGTTTCATATAATCTGCCAATATTAACAGGGAAAATGTGACCAGAGTTTGTAGGGTAGAATATACTGAAGAAAAAATAATGCCACTTTTGGTTTACTGACTACTTATATAGAGCTTTATTTTGGTACTGAGTTTCATTTTGATTTTTTTTTCCCCTGTCTCATCCTAAAGCATAAGAAATTTACAACTCCCTCTGTTCTTCCATTTTACTCCTGAAAAAAAAATTTTTTTTTAATCATAATGGATTGAATGGTACCCAGCCGAGGCTTTAAATGTGTAATCTGTATTGAGAGAGTAACAAGATAAACACACTCTTTGTGTTAATGTGACAGTCTTAGATTCCTCTTGAAAAAAAGTATTTAGAACAAAGATGTGCAGTGATGCAAATAATCACATTTGGGGAGGGTGGAGGTAAAAAGTCTATGAGATGGCATCCCTCTAGTTTCTAAGGGTTCTTGAGAAGGAAATACTGATGTGGAAATAAAAAATATTCTACTCAAGTTCAATGAACTATAAAATTTGAGGGAGATGCCACTATAGCAATTTTTTTTTTTTTTCTCTCTGTGTCTCATGTCAGGACTCATGTTAGCATGTTCATTTGCAAAGGGAGAACTGAAGTTAAACTCTGGGCAGGGTCTGTCCCGGCTCCTACAATTCCAAGCACAGTGCTCTTGCGCCAAGATTAATTTGCATGTTCTCCTTGCGTCTGCTTTGAGTTTTAACACATCTGCTTTTAAAAGACACCTAAACTGATAACCAGCTGTGTTCCTTCCAGCATTCTCATATCAAGGACTTGGTGTGTACCATGGAATCTAATCAGCTTTATTATTACATTAAATTTTTTTTTAATCTGTCAAAGAAAGCTACTGTCAAAGAAAGCTTTAAAGGTATCTGGCCTACTTTTCCATGACTGAAAGATAAATAAACCTTTCCCAAGTGACATATGCTTAATGCCTTTAGGTTTTCCAGGTAATAGGAGTCGAAAAGTGGACGTGAATTGTCAAACTATGGAAAACATCGGATCAGTTGTCACCCAAATTAGGTGGATCGTATGCTTAAGAATTTTCGAGACAACACAACTGAGGGCTGCATTTTAGAAATCAGATTAGCTAGTGGACTGTAATGGGTTTGGAAAGAGGCGATCCCTTGAAGATGAATACAATCAAATCCTTAGGCAGAAACCATTAGCTGATACAGTGTCAACTGAGTAGGTGGCTTTGTGGCAGCAGGAAGGCTTTTGAAGTGTCTAAGTGGCAATTTCCTGTTGTTCTCAGTGCTACAGATTTATTTCTGGAACATTCCTAAAGCCCAGAACCTAGTGAGTTGTAGGTACATGATCTCCCCTCATCTAATATGAGATATTATTTTCTGTGGAGTAAATGACCACTCTTTGTGTCTTTCCATCCCCTGAAGATTTTTTTTAATCATTTTTTTTCATCACGAGCCTTAAAACCTGAAATAGACCCCCAAAAGAGCACTTTGCTTACATTCTTTCACTTAATGGCATTTCAGTATCTTTATCACTGACTCAGATACCTCCTAACCTGTAATTTAATAGGTATTCTTTTCTCTGTAATTGCAAAGAAAGTAAATTTTAATTCAGCGGAGTAAGACAGCTAAATGGAAATTCGTGTAGAAAACAGAAATAGTCTCATCCCCTTTACATTTTGGAAATTATAAGCACAATATTTGTTGCCAGGTAGACTGGGGCCCCGAACCCCATCCCAGGCCCTGAGGCCTCCACCCAACACTCCCTGGGATGTCACTGGAGGCTCCTGGTCTTGCAAGAAAGAGTTCAAGGACAGACCAGATGCAATGGTTGATCTTGCAAGTAGGAAAATTTATTGAACTGAGAGTCCATGCTTGAGGTGGGAGAGGAGGCCTACTCCAAGGACAGCTGTGCTCCCTGGGGTTAAGGCCTCTATCTTTAATTGACAGTTGTTAACTAGGGGGTGGAGTATTTGTTATTTGGGGAAGGGATTGGGGAGCAGAGTTTGTGCCTTTTTTCCCTTACTTGGTCAGGGTTTCTGACCTTCTTGGTCTTGCTCCAGCTTCTCTTGGCTTTGTCTGGGAGTGCAACCAGGACAGGTCTCTAACTGCCCCATCCCCAACAGCTAACCTTGACCCTGCCTGGCCTCTGGGTGCACTGGGAAAGCCTAACTAACTGCCTACTGCAACATATTGAGGTGATATGGGGTATTTAAGAAAGAATACCAAGATGTGAGATAAGCTCCATACAAAGACAAATGGGAAATAATGGTAGAGTATAAATACTGCTAATAGAAGTTCGATTTTAAAACTGGCTTCTAAAAGCCAACATATTTCAAAATCTGCAAATAGCAAATATTATGTAACCATGTGGCTAATCAGTAAAAAATAATGGTTTGTGTTATTCGAGTATGTATCTCTGATCATGCTGAAAGTCCCTGAGTAAGGTCTAGGATTAATAAACTCTACAGACATGTAATATTCTTTCTAGTGGCTTTCATCTCAAATATAGTAAGGCTGTTTCTCTCTGATAATTTCTGCTTTTAAGCTTCTTCCAGTCGCTTTGCTTTATTTAAGTGCTGATGAAAACTGTTCAGAATTTTACAGATTCCTATCAAAACCTAATACGAGTCAAAAATTCTCCAAGTGGGTACAAAGGCGTAGTTATCAGATGGCAGAGGCTGTGTTAGCTCCCAGCCTAACTCCCTCTTTCATTCTTACCGGCACTCCATTCTTTTATTTACCTAATGACTTTTCGCATCCTTTGAAGCTATTCAGCTGCTTTCAATGCTCAAGTTTTCCTTTTGTCTCTTTTCAAGATTAAAAAAAAAAAAACTATATTCAAAGTCGATCTTTGAAACCAAGAAGATTCTTTAATTCTGTAGGCTTCTGCGTCTTTTATGTAAAATGGAGAGTTTTGTAAAATAAATGCCTTAAAGAGGCTGTAGACTTTCTCCGCAGGATAGTAATTTGTGTTGCTAGCTCCACCATTCTGTCCTGTGATTCTCCTTGACAGCAAACTGGTGGGTTGCCACAGGCTGGGGTCTTTAGGAGCTATGGCTAAGTGGAGAATTGGACAACACTGGTCCCCCAACTGTCATTGTAACCCAATAGGAATCCAGAATCCTGTCCTTGGTAAAGCAACCTAGTAGAGAAAGGATTACTAGAATTTCAAGTCTACCAGGAGGGTGAGGAATAAAATCTGGCAATGAGGAGAGAGTATACAAAGATGCTAAGGTTAGAATGATTGAGTTGTTGCAGAGGAAGACCTTCTTCTCCCCTTCAAGCTCCTTCTGGCTGGAGTTAGAATCAAGTTGACATGGGACAGATTAACAGGAGAAAATCAAATTTAATAGGTGTACATACAAAGAATCCATACAGACATGATATTCCAAAGATGAGGCAACAGGAAGCTTATATGAGTAAAGGAGAGGGGTCTGGTCTGAAGATACAAAGTAGAGGAAGGCTATAGCAGGAAAATAAAAGGAATTGTTTTCAAAAACAAAGGTTGCTTATTATGCAGATAAGTTTCTCAGGTAAAGGAGAGCCTCGGTTACTAGTTGTCTTCTTGGTATAGGCTCTCCGTTGCAATGTAAATTTAGGCAGTTGAGGTCCTGGAAGAGAGCTTTTCCTGCAGCGCCTAACTCAAAAGTGGCTCATCTTGGGTCATTCTGCCCTTGGCCCCTACAGAATAGACAGGAAAGGTAAAGCTTGGAGAGACCTGAGAGGCATTTGCATAGGTCAAAGGCAGAAGTCTTCCAAAGAACCCTGTAACTGAGTCTCTGTGAGAAAGAGGAAGGAGACATGAAGCTGTTGAGTCAATTTTGACACATTAAGCATGAGTCTTTTGGGATACCATAGCAGTAAGTCCTTTGGGTCCTCAATGTTTTGGATTTTAGAACATAAAAATCTCTGTAGACTTTTGTCCAGCCTTTAGCTGGCACTGAATGAGTATAGGGTCTACAGTACATAAATATAAATAAATGGAACAGGCCAGGTGAGGCTTAGGTGAACTGAGATGTCCATGCTCCATAGATGGACAGGTGTGCTGGTGGTTAAACTGTAGGACCCATGGACTCATGGTGCCAAATAACTCAGGACTTGAAGAAATACTTGCAATATTTACTTTTATGTGAAACCCTCTAAAATAAATTTTAATTTTGGAAGACAATTCAAGGAAGTTGAGATTGCATCTCTTAGTCTAGCCAAAGTCATTGTTTTACTCAAGGAGACACAAAAGTACAGAAAAATAATCACATAAATTATGTCAGTGACACACAGATATTTAGTGTCAGAGCCCTGATAGGAACACAATCTCATGATTCTCACTGAAAGCTTTTCCTCACATGATTATGAAATTCAGGAAGTTTTTGTGTGTGATGGAGATTGAAAGAATTTCAAGTTTAAATTACACAGTAAAATACAGTTTTCCAAAAATACCTTAGGACAAATTTTCCTCAATCTGAAATTATCTCATTTATTTTCCTCAAATCAGTGAATAATGAGTGATATCCAATAAATTTTTCTTATGATTACTAATTAAAAGTTACTTTGACAGAAAATAAAAAGGAAAATGAACTACTTCAGAGTCTAAGCATTAGGTTACCATACAATGGGAATTTGCATTCTCTTTGTTAATGATCTTTTACTTAAAAGCAAACCCATTTCTTTAAAAAAAAAAAAAAAAAGACAAAACAGGATTGTTTTATTTCTTTCTGTAAGTTTCTTTCTGTATCACTTTTCTTACTTTACTAATCCATTTTCCAAAAAGTTGAATTCAAAAAATATTCAACAGTATGTCATGGGATTGCTATTGAGGGTGTGTGTGTTTGTGGGTGTGGGTGTGGTGTATATTTAAAGTACTTTAACTAATGTCTTTGTCTCCAGTAGTTCTTTTACCTAAGCACTGTCTGTACCATTTAGTTTTTCTTATAAAAAAGAGAAATTTTTACATGCCATTATCATCAGATAACCCAATGGATAATTTTTTACCATTTGATCACATAGTCTTTCCTGCTTATCATCATGAGTATGCTACCTGATTCCACAAGAAGATTCTGTCATTTCTTTTTTTTTTTTCTTTTCTTTTTTTTTTCCCCCAAATGATGGCAGGATTAGAGTTTAGTGTGGGGGAAATAAGATCAGCTTGTTAAATCCATTACAATTATAATACATTTGTTGTGGTGTAGCTAACACTGTGTTAGCTGCAAAGGCTACAGAATTATAAAAATGTCTGTCCTCGGGAAGGTACTATTAGTGCAGGACATTACAAAGCACAAAAAGTGATGTTTCCTTGAAGTAAGAACTGTTTGTCCAGAAAAGTGACCGCCTAGGTTATAAATGTGGTGACCATTGCAGCCCCCGCTGAAGAAGATTATAAAACATGTAATGCTACAGATCCTTTTGGGAGCCACATGAAGAGCAGACAATTGTATGTCTGTGACTAATTCAAAGGTACGGTTTCGCTTACAGTAATTTGTAACAGGGCTAGATAATTCAGAGCAATGACCTGTTTGGGTTTGTCTTTTTATTTTTCTTATTTTTAAAAAAGATTTTATTTTTCATTTATTTGAGAGAGAGAGTGCGCAGAGGGGAGAGGAAGAAGCAGATGTGGGCTCAATCCCAGAACCCTAGGATCATGACATGAGCCAAAGGCAGACGCTTAACCAACTGAGCCACTCAGGCATCCCTGTTCTATGTTTTTTTAGATTGGCTAAAATTAATCCAGTGACAAATACTACATGGAAGTTGCTAATCTTCAGTACTGATTGGGAAAGGACAAAATATGATACCATTTTTTCACTGAAATAATTAGAAACCAATTAAATTTGATAATAAAAATATTTTGGTACAAAGGAAAAAGTATTTTGGCACAAATACAGAAAATACATATGCTTGACTTTGCTGGTGGGAATGTAGATTTGGTGAGCATTTTTTTGGTTGACAATTTGCCAGTATTTCTGTCTTAAAATTTATGATGAAACAATTTTTTTTTACATTTTATTTATTTATTTGACAGAGATCACAAGTAGGCAGAGAGGCAGGCAGAGAGAGGGGAGGAAGCAGGCTCCCTGCTGAGCAGAGAGCCCGATGTGGGGCTCGATCCCAGAATCCTGGGATCATGACCCGAGCCGAAGGCAGAGGCTTTAACCCACTGAGCCACCCAGGCGCCCCTATGATTAAACAATTTTGTTTCTCAATATCTGATCTAGGATGGAAGGATGTTTGTTGCTGTATTTCATATATAATAGTAAATCTTGGTAACATCCTAAATGTCTACCAGTAGAGGGAAATTAAATTTCTTATGTTATAGCCATTTTATGGAATCCTCTGCAGTTACTAAAACAATTTTAAGTTATCCATATTTTCTAAAATAGACCTCAAAAAAACCATGATCTTGTGTGCTCAACCAACTGTAAGGTCTCCAGACTAGCTGTTGATAGTTAGGAGAGGAATTAGCTTTTTTTGAAATTTCTAAATGTTTTACAATATCCTGTATTATAAAATTAGAAATAAATACGAATTTTAAACTAATCACAGTGAGCAGTAATCCAATGGTTGGAAAATTATTAAGGTTATAAAGGGAAAGGTTGAAAATTATTCTTCTAGTACTTTCTAATCTAATGACATAGAAAGGTGATTTAGAACCTCTTATTGAAGAGCTACCCTTGGAAATAATTTGAGTTCATTGGTTCCAACATTCTGTAGAGCACAAGAACATTCATTCATTCATTCATTCACTCTTTCTGTTAATTCAGTGTGCATTAATTTAGCACCAACTGTGGATACAAAGGTGACAATAATAGTTGCTGTCATCAAGAAGCTTACTGAGAGAGGTGGAGAGAGGGGCAAGAAAAAGGAGGGAGGGAATCCCTAACAAAATTAATAATGCTCTAATTGTGAGCAGTATAAAGTATGATAGGAGTACCTGGGTTCTGGAAATTTCCTAGTAGTTCCTAACTCCATTCTATTATCCCTAAGACTTGGGCTCATCTCCCTTGCAATGGACTCAGGCCTGCTATAAAGGTCTTTATGGACAGACTTTAATTTAGCTGCTTCTATTTTTTTTTTTAAGATTTTATTTTATTTTTTTTTAAAGATTTTATTTATCAGATAGAGATCACAAGGAGGCAGAGAAGCAGGCAGAGAGAGAGAGAGAAGCAGACTCCCCCTGAGCAGAGAGCCTGATGCGGGGCTCGATCCCAGGACCCTGGGATCATGACCTGAGCTTAAGGCAGAGGCTTTAACCCACTGAGCCACCCAGGCGCCCCAAGATTTTATTTTATTTTTTTAGGTAAGCTCTACACCCAGTGTGTGGCTCAGACCTACAACCTCGAGATCAAGAGTTACATGTTCTACCAACTGAGCCAGGCAGCTTCTATTTTTGGAGAGAAGTTTCCTTTTTACTGATTCCAGCAGTTAGAGGCACGGTTAGTCTCCCTCAGATAGCTTTCCGAGATAAAGCAACTTGGACCCAGTTACTCAACTTTTTTTTTTTTTCCCCTTGATTTCCTCTATTTTTCCTTATGTTCAAAGCTTCACTGTAGAAAAACCAAGATAGCTCTGTAGAACAGTGGTCTTCCTCAGGATATCCATTGGTGGACTAGGAAAAAATGGCACTTGGTCAAATAATTTGGGTAAAAAATAAAGTGTAATTGAACTGTTTATTTTACTACAGAAATTTTTAGAGCCTCAAATTATTGTATCATAAAGCTTCAATAGGAGTAAATCTTGTTTAACCTCACATTCCTTTTTTGGGGGGGACAGCACAGCTATTACTATCTGGAAAAACATGAAGACATAGTTTGGGAAGTCCCTTTTGAATGTTAGTCTGAAAAACATCAGTAATTGCCTCCCATCTGAACTAACTTTTCCTTAGTTACCACAGGTAAACTGCTATCACTTTTGCTCAATAGTCTCTCTCTCTCTCTCTCTCTCTCTATATATATACACACACACACACACACACACACACATATATATATATATACACATGATTTTATGAGTTATAACATGATGTTTCAAACCTGGGAAAAGAGAGAAAATAAGTTATTTTGCTTATTACTCATAATGCCACACTCGTTTGTCCACACATGTAGTTTTACATGGTTTCAGTCACCACATGTGGTTTCCGACGTGGAAAGAATCGAGTAGTATTTCCTAAGCTTTTCTAAGTTGCTCTGTGGTCTCAGAGTCAACTTTTTCACTGAAACAACATTTTCCATTCAGCAGTTTACTTATTTCCTTACTGTTAAACCTTAGGTTCCTGCCAATTACCTCTTACTATAAAGCTGCAGAGAACTTCTTAACATTCATTATAATTTTCATCATTTTCAGACAAAGTCCTCAAAGACTCACCTGTCTTTGAAACTCACTGTTGTGAAGCTCTTTGATGTACCCTACTGAAGAGAACTCTTTAAACTCCCCAGCTACCTTGAGGGTTTTTACTAATGGTTGTAAGACACTGCTGTTGACTTCCCATCAACTAGCTTTAACATGAGCTCCCTGGAGGACAAGCAAGGCCACTTTGGGACAGACCATCAACTAGCTTTAACATGAGCTCCCTGGAGGACAAGCAAGGCCACTTTGGGACAGAATGACCAAGCACCAGCTAGGTACACTTAGAGTCTTCATAAGTAGGTCATCGTTTTATTTTCTCTTAAAGATTTTATTTATTTATTTGATGGCGGGAGTGGGGGGCAGTGGTGGGGAGGGCAGCAGCATGAGCAGGGGGAGGAGGAGGGAGCAGGGAACCTGATGCAGGGCTGGATCCCATGACCTGAGATCATGACCTGAACTGAAGGCAGACACGTAACCAACTGAGCCACCCAGGTACCCCAGTAGGTAGGACATCATTGTAGTTCAAAATTTAGTTTTCAATGATGCTACGGTCATCAATGCTTTCAAAAGTTTGGTACAAATACATTTGTAAGTGCAATGTATATTTTATTATATCATCTAAAAAGGAATCAACTATATGCTACAGATTAACCAGCTAAAACTCAACATTAGTTGTTTCTTAACCAGAGGACTTCCTTTAACAAGTAATTTTTTAACCTTCTCTACCAACATGGAAACAGGCCAGAAATACCCATGTTATTAACATGATAGCACCTGGCTTATTCAGAAATCAAACTTCTGTGGAGTTTAATCATCCAGACCAGTGATTTCTTTAATGAATATTCACCAAGCCCCTATTATTTGCTAGGCACTGTTCTACCACTGGGGATACAGTCATGACCAAAACAGACAAGAAACTTTTCTTCACAGAGTCTATGTTCCAGTGTGAGGAGAAAGACGATAACGAAAATTAAGTAGACCCCATGTAAGTAAGGTTAAAAAGTGATAGATGCAACAGAGAAAAAATAAATCAGAAAAAGTGAGAGCAACACCAGGCAGATGGAGGGTTACACGTTTCAATAGGGCCATGAGTGAGGACCTTACTGAAAAGGGGACAGTTGGGGAAAAAACCTTAAATAGGTGATAGAATGAATGTGAATAGATAGATAGAATGTGAATCTAAGGGAAGAAATGCATAGCAAGGGAAATGACAAGTGCCAAAAAATACAATAAAATTGGGAATGGCTGTGTGCAAGAAAGAGCAATAAAACTCCGATTTAGCCTAGATTTTAAGGTGAGCCCTTGTAGAATGTATCTAGGTGTCTGTTAGCAAGTCACTCAGCATCTTGAAGTTCAGGTATAAAATATGGCATGAGCCTGGGGAATGAAATCATGTCTGAGTTTCTTACGTACTCTATTTGCTAATAATGCAGTCCTTAAGAGGTGGTTAGATGGCATTTAGTATGTTTATTTCATGAGGCATAAAAATACACAGTGCATTCGAGAAAACTCTCCTTCGCAAATGCTTATAGTAAAAAGGGTTCAGTGCTTAAATGTTAAACCTCAGTAATCTGGAAAACGAAATTACACCCAATACCTCATTCCCTGAAGCTGATCGATGGGAATGATAGGAGTGAGAAGTGTGAAGGGCTGCTACAGTAACAAATTTCACTTTTCATGTATTAGAGCCACCAACAATTTCACTGAAGTTCTATTTAGTTTGATATGATGCATCATTTCAGCACGTGTTGTGGTGTGCTCTGTCTGCATTTTTATTTTATTTAAGATTTTATTTATTTGAGAGAAAGCGAGAGAGAGAACTTGGACATGCACATGAACAGAGGAGGGAAGGGGTAGAGAGAGAGAAGCAGACTCTCCACTGAGCAGGGAGCCTAATGGGCTCAATCCCAGGACTCGGGGATCATGACCTGAGCCAAAGGTAGATGCTAAACTGACTGAGCCACCCCGGCGCCCCACTGTCCATGCATTTTTTTAAAACTCTGCAAGATCTGATCGTAATTTATTTACTGCCAATTGAAATAGGAGGTTGAATTCAAGTTAGGAGACCGACATCCCATAGAAGAGAGCAAGGTAATATGTTCACTGTGTTAAATTTATGATTTGCCATGGGCTTTTTTACATTTCCTTTAAAAAAAAATGCATAGAAATACAAAAGGAATAGATATGTATGTCAACACAAAGAGATGGTTTCCTGTATATTTACTTGCTTTACATGAACTTTGGTGGTGTCACAGAGGAAAAATTTCCTCTGCCCTTCAAGCTGGAATTAAATTGATAAGAGACACATTATAGGAGAAAATCAAACTTAATGCTGTAGGTATGGGGAATCCACACAGACGTGGAAATTCCAAAGACAGACTATATGAGCTAAGGAGAAAGGTAGGAGTCTGAGGATACAAGGGGGAGAATGACCAGGAGCAACGAGGTGTGTGGAAAACAAAGGTTGCCCTATTACTTAGAGTTCTTAGGTAAAGTGGAATGCTGTTGATAGCTCTCTTTCTGATACAAACAGGCAGTCGGGGGGGGGGGGGGGGGGGTAGAGAGCTTTTTCTGAATCTGCTGAGGTTTAATTGCTTTTCGGTCAGAATAATGTTCATGCCAAAGTGGCCTGTCTTGAGGTGGCCTGCCCTGAGCTCCCACGATGGTTAAAAATCCACAGGCCTTAGACAGTCTGCATGGATAGCATCTCATAATGGAAAGGAAGAGCTATATTTTTAGAATCTTCTCAGCTGCTTTGGGTTAATTTCTAAATTTTTATATTTGGTTCCAGTTTACAGCTGTTTCTAGGAAAGAGGCACACTTTCTTCTTCTCCAGATGGAAATGACTTTTTTTTCCATTTTTATTGAACCAGATCATACTGAAACAGATTAGCTTATCAAGAGCCATTTAGGGAAGGCATGGTCATCACGTGCCACTACGTAAGCAAAAGCATTAGGAAGGCACCACAAAGAATAGTTTGCAAGTTCAGCTCTAAGTGAAATGAATGAGATTCAAGGTCATTTATTACTCATGCTCTGCCCAATGCTGCTAACCTGGAAAAGTAAATTACTTTTGTCATCGTAAACTGAGGTGTGTTTTGTATTTTGCCAGGTGTTTTCCCAACAGTGATAGGCTAAGTTGATCTCAAATCAATTAAAATTTTATATAACAAGTGAATCTGTATTAACAAAAACTGTACAACTTATCTCCTCCTATTTAACTGAACAAATGTGGTTTCATTCCTTGGTGAGTCACAGGTAGAAACTACATCAGATGAGTGTCACATAAAGGAAACTTTATTTGCAGCAAAGCAGGAGATCACATGGAGTAACTTCCAAAGCTGTGACTCCCTGAGCAAGGGTAGGTAGGTTCCTTTTATTTAGGGTTAGAATGAATATTTAACAAGGGGATCCTTGTCACCATTTGTAGAGGGACCCGTAAGGTCACACAGGTACCTTAGGGAAACATGGCTGTACATACACTGTACCTTATGGAAATGAGGCTTGTGTTCCTCCTTGAAGGGGGGTGAGTTTTACTCTCATAATGAGGTTAAGGTAAATGTCAGTCACTCCATGGGTCACTCCGTGGTCTGTGCAGCATGAATGCCAACTGGTCTGAGTGGTCTGGGCCACCAAACTCTTTGTCTAGACCATCCTTCTTGCTTGAGGGGTTGTTTTGGTTTCCATCATGGGATGGTATGCTGTTGGGTCCTTTGCCTGAGTTAAGAGATAAACTGGAAAAAAGATCTTAAGGAAAAATATGGGACAAAAATCTGTGAATGCAAACAGGGGGGCAGTAAAGATTAGGTCTTAGAGTCCTGCTGATGACCCCGTGGAGAAGGGAGGGAATATGAGGGAACTAACTTTTTTGAATACTTACTGTGCTCCATATTCTGGGCTACAAAGTTAAATACACCATTTCTTCCTTTTTTTTTTCTTTTTAGATTTTATTTATTTATTTGTCAGAAAGAGAGCACAAGCAGGAGGAGTTGCAGGCAGAGGGAGAAGCAGGCTCCCCACTGAGCAGGGAGCCTGACATGGGGCTCGTTCCCAGGACCCTGGGACCATGACCTGAGCCTAAGGCAGGCACTCAACCAACTGAGCCATCCAGGCATCCCAAAATATCCATTTCATTAACCTTAATATAGTATATTGTTATTTTTATATTTAAACAGAGAACTCAGCCTCAGAGAAGTCATACAGTCAATGCATAGTAAAATCTCCATACCTCTCCCAAAGAGAGCATGCTGACTTCCCTTTTCTAGCCAGATGGCATTGATATAATATGCCTCTGGTGTTAAACCCAAGAGTAATAGTGTGGTTGCAGTAGAATCAGGATGGACCCAGGAAACACGTCTGCACACCTGAGGCACACTCTGCTTCCACACTGCTTGGGCAGCAAGCTGTTTTAGGCTGAGTCTCCCTGGGGCTGAGCCACCCCTACAATTCATATCTTAATGACAGTTATTATTATTAATAATGATGCCCTGGGAAGTAACAAAATTCTCAGACTCCTGAGACCGAATGCAAAATGATACATGTATTTTGTGAGCTATTCTAGGACTAAGATCAAGGAAAAGATGTTTGCATCCCTTTCCTAAGAGATAGTTTCACTGACTGGTCTGTATCATATCCCAGAAAGTCACTGTGTAACCAAAGAATCAGAAATAGGGCAATAGACACTTCTAACTGGATAACAGCCGAACTAGTAGAGTATGGTATGATCTCCTGGTGCTTTTTCCAATTTGAAGAACCGGGAAATCAGAGCTCCTTCCTCTAGATGATGTATAGACTCAGAAATTCTTATTCTCTCAACTATTCTCTCTCTCTCTCTCTTTTTTACAACCTTCTGGTAATACTCAACCCCTAAGTGTTTATTACCCAGTAGATTAAGTATTTTACCCTGAAAAGCACAAAAACTTGCAAACTCAGGAAAGTAGATTTGGCTTCATTATTTTCTTGGTGTGGCACATTTAATCCTCTTTACTTCCTGTTCAGAATGGCTTGTGAGAATCTGGACACCTCAAAGTGAGATGGCTAAGGCCGTTGTGTAACTCTTTTAGCCAAAAAGTCACCAACTCACCCCTAGAATGTTTTCAACAGTTTAGAAGCCTTACCCTAGCATTCGTTAGGCTGAATTCATCTTAAGCTAACTGGTGTGTGTACATCTTTGTTTGGGGGGATGGCAGAGGTCAAGAGAAATCCGTTTGGGAACCATCTTTGCCTTTTATAAAACAGAAGCACTGTTGAGGCCACACGGACCTGACAGTGAGTTTTTTGTTGTTGTTGTTGTTGTTGTTTGTTTGTTTGTTTTTAAGATTTTATTTATTTGACAGAGACAGAGATCACAAGTAGGCAGAGAGGCAGGCAGAGAGAGAGGAGGAAGCAGGCTCCCTGCTGAACAGAGAACCCAATGCGGGCTCCATCCCAGGACCCTGAGATCATGACCTGAGCCGAAGGCAGAGGCTTTAACCCACTGAGCCACCCAGGAGCCCCCGACAGTGAGTTTTGACCTAACCTTGTCACTGCCAAAAGTCTGGAAGAGCAAGCACTCTCTTGATTCTAAGACTCACTTCCCACAACAAGGAAGCAGATTCGGAGTTACTCATCTTGTGGCTGCCTGTATTGGGCTCTTTTAGAGATGGGACTGCTTGAATCATAGCAAGAGATTATTTCAAATCAAAGTAACAGTTTTCTAAAAATACTCCTGATTTCCTTGGTAACTGAAAATGTCAGTTTGAAGAGTTTTAGTGGTCATGTAAAGAATCCAAGGACTATCCTATATGTATAAGTGAATGAATGAATGGACGCCTGCATGCATGAATGAATGAATAAGGTTAGGGTTAGATGAACATTCTATATATAGTCGTGTTAATTTGTAATTGCCAGCCATAAATTGGACGTGGGTGCAAAATGCCAACAGTAGAAAGTAAAGATTTAAATTCAGGAAGCTTTTAATTTTGATATTTGTATTCTATTGCGAATGACTGTGTCACAGTCTAAAAGTAAAGTGAAAAGGGCCTCTGGAGTCAGAGAACCAAGACCTGAACCAATTACGTGACCGTGGGCCACTTTACCCCCGTGGAACTGTTATCACATTGGTGACAACAGCAATACTCACCTAAGTTCCTGTACATATCAAATGAGATGTGTGGATAAAATGCTCAGTGCCATGTAGAGGGCACACACTTGACTTTGGACGGGGTCATCACTGTCTCCCCATACATACTCCAGGTCTCAGATGTCCTTTCTGTCATTTTCCCTCTGGTTGTCTTATTCACTGCTAAGTCTCTAAACCCTAGAATTGTATTGCTTCTTAGCGCACAAGAAGTAATTGTGGAGCACAGGAAAGCAGGTGGGTTAGGTGGTGATCTCATCCAGCTTGCCCAGTGTTTGTGTGTGTCTCTCTCTCTGCCTGGTCCTTTCACACTGATATCTCAGTAGCACTGACTACCCCACTCTTGATTTCTGTTTTATTCCTGGATTATAGTCTCTTGGCTCCGTCTTTTGGGTCTTAGACACTAGACCCCAGTCAAACCTATCATCTCCTCCCATCTCCAGATCCGCCCCGGGTGCTCCATGATAAGGCACAGCTGTACTCTATGAGGAGGGAGGACACTGTCATCCTCAAACCACCAAAGGTGAGGATTTCAGAATGTGATCATCAGTGGTGTACTATTGATCAAATGCTAGTCTCCCCTTTCCAGTACATAAAGTATTGTACTCCCCTAGCTGCCCTGATTTAGTTGTGGCCACATGAGATGATTTGACCAAGGACATGTGAACATGATGGCTGTGTGGCTTCTGTGCCAAGCGTTCAGAGCCAGAGAAGAGTTGGACAAATTCCTTTTCTCATCTTGGTGAATTCAGAAGCAAATAGCTTAGTGAGAAACCTTAGTATCGCCATTGCCAGAGGTGATATTCACTTGATCAAGTCTGAAATAGTGGAAGCCTGCCCCGCTGTGTTGTTTCCTGTCTGCTCCAGCCTTATCAGGGAAGCTGGGGCTGCACAGGGACAGGAGGCCAGGGCTCCATCATCGGAAGCTCCAGATTCAACCCCAACTTTCCCTTCCAGTCCTAAAATTGAGCAAGAATCTTCCTGATGCAGATATTTAATCTAGAAAAGGAGTAATCTGTGTGTGATTTAAGAACAAAGCCAACACCCAAATAATTACCAAGTAGGATGATATTTTTATATAGGGACTATCTCAGAGATTACCGAAGAGAGGAATTTAAATCCAACTTCCCAAATAAATAAATACTACTTCCAAAGCATGACTTGTAATTTTACACTTCTAGATTAGATTTAAAATTTATAAAAAGCTTTTGAGAGATGGGAGAGGTACAAGATCAGAAACCTCAGCACAATCACATAGAGATAAATGCCAAAGGGTAAAAAAAAGAAACTCACAAGTTTTACCAAATACACACTTTCCCAAAGCTGTACGTACACATGAACACCTGTCCCTATTTTTGTACCTTTTCTATTAAGCATAAAATGCAAAATAATTTTTAAAAATAATTTGATAAATAAATGAAAACCACATGCGGTGCTAGGCTTTTCCTGTTTTGTCCCGACCTGTACAGCCTTAACAATGTCACATGACCTCTACCATCCTCTCTCTCCTACCTAAAATGGGTGTTGGAACCAGATGCTCTCCAGAGCCTTATAATTCTAGTAGCCTCTTGTCATTCCAAGTGAGTCAGAACATACTCTGTCATAGAACGGAGAACAATTAAACCAGTACATTTTGCAAAAATAAATGTATTGGTTCACTTCTGCCTGACTCTTTCAAGACATTTTTTTTTTAGATTTTATTTATTTAATTGACAGAGATCACAAGCAGGCAGAGAGGCAGACAGAGAGGGAGGAAGCAGGCTCCCTGCTGAGCAGAGAAGCCGATGCGGGGCTCGATCCCAAGACCCTGGGATCATGACCTGAGCTGAAGGCAGAGGCTTAACCCACTGAGCCACCCAGGTGTCCCAAGACATTTTTTTGAGTTGTATAGCTTTCCTAGTATTAAAGTCGTAAAGAAAAAATTTTCTACGTAACACATTTTAAAAAGGGCAGATTGGATAATATTCTTGGTAGACTACATTATGTCAGCCTTCCTCCTACAAAGTGAGAAAAAGCAAAATGGTAAATGGGCAATGTTTCTGAATAGGCAATTCACGGTAAGAAAACCTTAAAAGGGTAATAATTATTAAGGAAGTGTCAAACTGTATAGAAATCAAGAAAATACTAATTAAGCCACCAGTAAAATGCTGATATTTCCCTGAATTTATTGAAATTAAATATGTACACCTCTAACAATCATGCACACACAAGCAATTGTGCCTTGGGATAGTTTTTCAATTAATCAGGTGCTCAAGGAAAAAGTGTAGTGATACTCCTGACAGCTGCTGTCATTGGTAAAGTTACCAATATACAAATAGGCTGGCATTTTATGGAGCATAAAGCCAGTAACTTAGATGTATATGCAGTAACATGAGGAGATCTCTAAAAACCATGTTGAGTGGAAAAAGTTCAAAAGATATTTATACCACAGTATCATTTATGGAAATTAAACATACTCCATGCCAAAATCGTTCAGAGCTTCTGTGTATGTGTATGTGTGTGTAAAAGTAGAAGAAAAGAACATACTTTAAATATATCATAAAAATGGCCTAAGTGGGAGAGAGGTGTGATTAGTGACCACCGATAATAGAGAAAGAAGATGAACTGCAGGGAAGTATATAAAAGGGCATTTTGTGGATTGGTAATGTTGTAAATTCAAGTCTACAATCATCTTAAACTTGCTTATCCAAGGTGCATATTTAAAAAAATTAAAACTTTAAAAGTTGAGAAAAACAAAATTAAGAACATTTGAAAAACAACCATAGAAACACCAGCTCTATTCAAGAGCCTTCATGAAAGCTGGGCTTGAACCTCACACACACAGTCAAGTTCCCGTGGTTTCGATGGTTGGGCATTCTCACTTGGGGAAAGCAAAGGCCATAAAAACTGGCTGCAGCCACAGTAGTTGAGGGTCGACAATGTACCTACTTCATGCCAGGGTCCCCTGCCCCAGCACAGGATGGGGCATGGCACTATAGGCAAGTGTATAGAATGAACGAACTCGTACTTTCAAAAGAAGTAATATTCTTGTGGCGAAGCCTTGGGGCAAATCTGAACACATGAGAGAGGTTTTTCCATTAAGTAAACAGTAAGGGTTGTATCGGTAGCACTCAGTCCTGCAGATAAGGGGCTCATCATCACCATCCCTGCAACTGGTGACCAGTGCTATCGTTTGGGCCCTGATTTATATTACCTTTAAAATCTTTCAGTCTAGGAATCTAGGTTCTTTTCTTCCTTTAGACTGAAGCTGGACTCAGAGCAAGTTTGAGCCACACAATAACTCCATTAATGCTGAAAAAGAAAAAAAAAAAAGGAATGGCCCTATTTTAAGACTTTATCATTCTCACACTTGAAAATAGAGTGCAGATTACTGGCAGTAGTAGGAAAGGTAAAAAATCAACAAAACTGTTAAATGAAGTCACAGTGCTGTATCAACAATTATCTTTTATCCCTAGCTTAAAAAAAAATTGTATTGTGTGCCTTGTTAGTATCTGTCTGTAAAAAATAATGTTAAGTTTTCCATTATTACTTTTGCATTACTTTGGATTATTCTAAATTTCTTTCAGGGCTGATTCATGCATCAGACCTGTGTCTTGACAAAATTAAGCACTTCTTCCCTCTAATGCAGGAAACAGACCTATTACCATACCTCTGCCTTCCCCCATCACTTTAATGATACCCTGTTTAGGAATATTTTAACAGGGACCATGAGAAGAGCTAATCTTAAAACAAATGGTATATAATTTACTTTGGCAGAAAGTCAGGCTTTGGGGGAGAGGCACATGCATGTTGGTGGGTGTGCAGGTGGGTTCCCATAGGTCTCCTATCCTAGATCCCCTGCACAGACGTAATCAGGGATCCTGGCTAACTGGTCACTCCTGCAAGATAGAAGCATCTTCTTTAATTACACTTATATAGTGTAAAAATGCCAGGTAGAGACCTGACTATCCTTTAAGCTAAAATAAACTAATTCATGAGGTAGCCAAAAAGTTAAGTTTGTACTTGTAGACAGAATATTCTTCCCCAAATACTTTGAACTGAAGAGTTAAACAGGCATGTCTGAAAAATACCCATTTTACATAATAAAATTAAAAGCATTTCTTATTTGAAGAAACGAGTTGCTCTCTTGCATAAAAATCAGTTCTAAATACATTTAATATGTTTACATTTTTAAAAAATAGTTTATTTGAAATATTGGGATTCTTTTAAAATACCTGGAGATGCCAGGAGCTTGGTGGACCTCCATAAAAATGATTTAATCTTCATAGGAACAGATTGGTGAGTCATATTGAAAATTTTTAGTTAGCACATTGAATTTATGCATTTTTGCGAGTGTCATGATAGCTTAAAGATAGTTAATAAATTATATTTAAGTCTTTCACTGGATAAATCTTGAGCAACAGAAATGCTTGTGGACTGTTAAACAATCTGCTTTAGTTTGAAGACCCCTGAGAAAAGGTGAAGCATCTTTGCAGTTACCATGTAAGTCTGTGGATAAAACTTCAGTGCTAGCATCTTATTTTCATCCCTTTTTTCTTTTTCTTTTTCTAAGGTAGATGTTGGTTAAAGTAAGGGGCATTATCTAATGCAGGAATGTGTAATGTTGGGGAAATGTTTTTGTGATTAAATTGCTGCCTGCAGGGTGAGGGGGTCCTAACACTCAGAGAAAGGTGCTAGATTGTTAGATTGTGCTCAAAAATGACCTTCAAAAGGAACTTTAGGTAATTATTATGTTAGTTGAAAAGGGCTCCACGCAAAAAGAATCATTAATTTTGGAAAGATTCAATCACTGATGCTTTTCACTTAACTCTGCTGCTTCACGAAAGACTGAATTTTAAAGGTGGGGGGGTAGGGATTGGGTGGCTGAGTTATGGACATTGGGAGGATACATGCTATGGCGAGTGCTGTGAAATGCGTAAACCTGATGATTCACAGACATGTATCCCTGGGGCAAATAATAAATTATATGTTAATTTAAAAAAAAAAGACTCGATTTTAAAGATGCGAAATGTCCTATCAGACTTACACAGTGGAATAATCGCTATTTTACAGTATGGCAGAGGGGGGCTCACTTGAACCTTGATACCCTACATCAGAGACCCTTTTGGAACTCTTCCTTCTTCTTTCTCCCCAAGGGAATCATTTTAATGATTTAATGAAGTGACAGAGTCACAATACAGATATCTGAGCTGGAAGTTCTTCGGGTTTCTACATGGTCTGTTATAATTCTGTATTTTCCTGTAGCCCTGTTTAACTCCCTTCTGATGAAGTTTAAATCCATTGCTTATCATTCTTCCCTCATAATAACCACTCTTCATTCAACAAATATTTATTAAGTGTCCCTATATACAAATCATGTCAATTACTCTTTCTTAAATATATTGTTAAACTTGCCAGTTTTAAATAAAAATAGAGACTTGCTAGTTTGTTTTTTTTTAAAAGATTTTATTTATTTGACAGACAGAGATCACAAGTAGGCAGAGAGGCAGGCAGAGAGAAGGGGGGAGAAGCAGGCTCCCTGCTGAGCAGAGAGCCTGATGCAGGGCTCGATCCCAGGACCCTGGGATCATGACCTGAGCTGAAGGCAGAGGCTTTAACCCACTGAGCCACCCAGGTGCCCCAAAACTTGCTAGTTTTAATGGATGCTATAATGAGCCATCATTATATTATATAGCAAATTATATTATAGCAAATACCCCTTTAGAACCAAGGTCTTTATTCCACTCCATGGTGGGAGTGTTGGCATGATGCCTCTCAGCCACATCCCTTCTGGGAAATTCCTTTGACTGAAAGCACTTGCCTCACTCAAGACTGTGCTTCCTTTCTAGGGCAGTCCACATCCAATGCCTGGTCAGTGATGGGGATACAAAGGCCCAGCCCCTTTCCTTAATTTCGGAAAATTCCAAAGGGCCATCCTGCTCCAAAGTTCAGCATTTTCCTTCTTCACCCAATCCTTCTTCCCTTGCTACTTTAGTGGTGGTTTTCTCCAGTGCACCCCCCACCACTGACTCTCCAGTTCTCAAATCCCCATCTCAGAGTCTGTCTCCAACCTAAGACGAGAAAAGCCATAGGGTATCACCTATCAACCATTCTTCACAGTCCTCTCTGTTGTTTCCATCATCTCTGTTATTAGCGAGAACAGCACTGTATTTCTGGTTACCAGAATTTCCACTGCTTATCAGATGCTCACTGTTAAGCAGTCATTGCTGCTGCTTCATTATCAGTACTTGCATCGTTATTCCTACAAATAGACATGAATTCACATTATCTTTTCATTGTTGATGTCTAGTGGTGTTAATTCAGATTGTCAGTGTGTTGTATTATATAAGACAATATTGAGTAGGTACTGACATATTCATCTTTTAAGCAGATGATACAACATGGTATCAGTAAATATAGGACAGTACTGTAAATATATTTTCTCTCCTTTCTGATTTTCATTTCACTACTTTATTGTAAGAATAGAATATATAACAGCTCTACAAAATATGTGTTAATAGACTGTTGATGTTATTGGTGAGTTTTCTGGTAGGCTATATTTGGGAGTCAACAGTTAAATGCAGATTTTCCACTGCACACAGAGCTGATGCTCCTAATCCTTACATTGTTCAGGGCTCAACTGTACAAATAAACCTACTGAAAACATAATGTGCTACACCAGAAAGCTGGGTCGTTAGGTGAGTCAACTGAAAATACTCTGCTGGACCAGTTAATGATTGTTTGCTTTTTTTTTTTTTAAGATTTTATTTATTTGAGAGAGAGTGCACAGTGGGGACAGTGAGAGGGAGAAGCAGACACCCCACTGAGCAGAGTGGCCAATGCAGGACTCAATCCCAGGACCGTGAGATCATGACCTGAGCTGAAGGCAGATGCTTAACCAACTGAGCCACCCAGGTGTCCAATGATTGTTTGCTTAAAACAAACAAACAAAAATAACCTAGCATAGAGAATCCCTCTTTTCACCCTCTTTAAGTATAATGTGGACATTGGTGGATGTACTGGCATGTTACCAATTAGACTGCACAGTAAAATCCAGTAATTTCATTGTTGTTTTATGGCTAGCATCTGAGAAGCAGTGCAATTTTGGTAACCAGAAATACAGTGCTCTGGCTACTACCAGAGATGATGGAAACAACAGAGAAGACTGTGAAGAATGGTTGACAGGTGATACCCTATGGTTTGAAGGATTCTCTTCTAGAAAACTGACCATGCTTTTCATAGAGTATTGTGTATAATAAGCCTTAGAAGTCCTTAAGACTCCTCTAGAGGCTAAATTAGAGATGTGTTTGCGGGCATGTAGACCACTTGACAGCTTCAGTGTTGAACTCATGGGGGCTCTGACCGGGCAGTTGTGTTGTCCAAGATCAAAAGTACTTTAAAAGACAGTATTTTTTGAAACAAGATGGAACCGGGAGGGAGATAAACCATAAAAGACCCTTAATCTCACAAAACAAACTTAGGGTTGCCAGGGGGTAGGGGGGTAGGGAGAGGGTGGCTGGGTTATGGACATTGGGGAAGGTCTGTGCTATGGTGAGTGCTGTGAAGTGTGTAAACCTGGCGATTCACAGACCTGTACCCCTGGGGCTAATAATACATTATATGTTAATTAAAAAATAAAAAAAATTTTTAAGAAAAGACAGTATTTTTTTTTTTACTGGCAAGGTACTTCCTGACTTCAGAAAATAGCACTGATGGATCCATTTCAAAAAAGGGTTCTCATTGTCTACAACTTCTTGTTGTACAACCAAAACTCTGGCAGTTGGTATTTATCTTTTCCCTTCAAGGCTGGAAAGTTAGCAACTTTAGAGATTAGGGCAGTACTGGTCATAAACCCAACTGCATTTGCACAAAGCAGTAGAGGTTGCCTATCCAATTCTTGACTTAAAACTGGTGCTTACTTCTCTCCCTTACTAATAAATTTTTTGTGTGTGGCAATTTTTTTTTTTTTTTTCAGAACAGAGTACTTTTGTCTGCCTTGAAAACCTGTTTAAGCAGATATCCTTTCTTGTCAATGGTTTTCTTCATGGCATCTGGGAACTCATTTGCTGTCTCTTGGTTGGCAGAAGCTGCTTCTCCTGTTTTCTTGACTTTTTTTTTAAGCCAAACCTTTCTCTAAGATTTTCGAACCATCCACTGCTGGCATTAAGTTCTCCAGCTTTAGATCCTTCGTGTTCCTTTTGCTTTAAGGGATGCCTTTCTTAGAACAATCCTGCACCCAATAAAAAGCTGCAATTTCAGGTCAAAAAGGTATTTCACAAAAAGTGCAAGGTTTTCCCTCCTGCTGGTATAGCTACAACAGCTTCTGAATTTTCTTTTCTTAAAACGGTCCTGGGGCTGCTGGATGGCTCACTCAGTCAGGTGGCGGACTCTTGGTTTTGATTCAGGTCATGATCTCAGGGTCCTGGGATGGAGCCCTGCCTTGAGACTTCATGCTCAGCTGTGGAGTGGGCTTCCTCCTCTCTCTCCCTCTGCGCCTCCCCCCAACAGCACGCACACATTTTCTCCCCCATGGGCTTTCTAAAATAAATCAGTCTTTAAAGAAATGGTCCTTAACACTGGGCTCATTTATCTTGAACTGGAGGGCAACCACAGCCGCAGACCTCGATCTAGAGCACTTATCAAACTACTCAAGTTTTTCTTGTACTGTCAGGGCTTCTCTGCGCTTCTGGGAGCACTTCCGGCATCACTAGTGGCATCTCATAGGAGTCTTGTGTGGTTATGCAAGGTTTTTGGTATAACACTAAGTGTGATGAACAATACGTGAGAACCAGGAGACATCCCTTTTTCCTGTGATACTTAATTTACTAGCCAGACTAACTGCTCCTCTGGAGAGGATTAGCATCCTACCGTGTTTTAAGCAGATACAGCACTAGAGCTCACAAAGGCAACTGGAAGGGGCTGCGGAATTGTTACAGTAGTACAGTATGGACTACGTTAATTTTAGGCAATTACTTACTACTGCATTTTTACATTCGATTCCATCTCTCTTGACTGCAAATGGTGCCATATAGGGTCTGTATGTGCATAAGTTTTGATAAATTCTAACTTTATATTTTATGCATTCGTGACATACCTTTTTCTCAATCTTTTTTTATATTTCTAGGCTATACAGTTCATCTGCAGGGTTTTGTTTTTTTTTTTTTTTTTTTTTTTCAAATTGTCACAAACCTGAAAAGAATTCCAATACATTCATTCAGAAAAATCTGCATATAAATGGACCTGTGAACCTGTGCAAAAGTATAGAGTGTTTCACCAATCAGCAGAGCAAATACTCAGTACTAGCAATGCAGTTCCCCTCAGCAACTGTGTTTACAATGTAGAAGATCTGCTTTGGTGATGCCTCAGACATCACGCCTTATACTTAAGTCCAAGCTGGTTCACGAGAGTATGAGAGTCCTCCTAACTGAGGAGAGAACAGTTTCAGCAAGGCCACTCCTGGCTTGATCTGTAACCTCTGGTTACACTGGGGTTGCAGAAACAGCCTACAGGTGTCTGGAAAATTAAAGACTTTCTTCTGTTGCTAGTTAGAAATAATTATTTTTGTCCCTGGACCCCAGGGAAAACAATATTCAGTCCCAGAATCTTCCTATCTTCTTTCTCACTATTCAGTTATATTTATCAAATATTTATTAAATATCATTAACTCCTATGAGTGTCCTGGGTTACATACTTGGGATAGATCAGTGAACAAAATGGGCACAACTTGTGCCCCTAAGTTAGTACCTTTATTCGCACTCTTGAACCTATTGCCTGCCTAGAGGAAGAGAAAGAGAAGCTGGGAAAGGATGTGGTGGATGATCTGTAACATATTTTCATGTTTTCTGCACACACAGGCCTTCTTTTAATTCCCTTTTCAGAGCACATGGCTCATTTAATTGCCTATATTATATGGCCACTTTTAGTTTAACTACCAAAATATGATTTATGGATGAGATTCAAACTGAAAATTGTTAGCCCTTTTTCATCATCTGTAAATATTCCTGGAGTGATGAGAGGCTGGGAAGATGAAGGGAGGAAATACTTACTGAGCATTTAGTACACTCGATGGGCATGATATATAAGATAGGGCATTGAATCCACAAAATGATTCTGGGAGTTGGATACAGTGTTTATCTTTATTCAGTGTATGAGAAAATAGAGACAGAATTTGCAAAACTTCCTAAAGATCATACTAATAGTAAGTGACTGACCAGGACTGAATCTGGATTTGTCTGCCTTGTCCCAACCATGCTGATTCTGCAGGTAGAAACATCACACAAAGGCCTACTTAACCTATCATTATACCTAGAGCTGGAGAAGCAATTTCCCTAATTCAGTAAACATTTTAAATATTTTGGAATGAATGCATTTAAGACAAATTTGAACAACAGAGCTTGGTGGGTGTCAGAAATTCAGAAGAAAAGTATTGCGAAGATTGGTGTAGGGGCACTGGCTGGCTTAGTTGTTCGAGCATATAACTCTTGATCTCAGGGTTGTGAATTCAAGCTCCACACTGGGCACAGAGACTGGTGTAATACTTGAGACCTTCTCCATGGAGACTGCCACACGTCAGCTCACAAGTCATCTTTAAGTATGAACTCTGGCTATATTTCCTCACACATGTGCTCATCTTAGATTCTTCACACAGAAGCTTCTCCAAGAGAACTACAGAGAAGTTTCTGTGTAACCTGCTCCTCCATCCACCTCTGTCTGATTGCACACTTAAATATCAGTCGAGGAGGCTCAGGCAAAGATTGAAGACTCCAAGAAAGACAGATCGTTGCCAGCCATCTTTGTAGACCTGTAAATCTTGTTTTGGAGAAGTTATTTGAACCAATGGTTTGTTTCTGTTAAGAAGAAACTAACTCTTAAAACCACTGTAAATTTACACTGGTTTTCTTTTTTTAAAAAAATTTCATGTTCTGTGTATATATTTAAGCATCTATAAAATTAAAGGCTTAAAGTGCTGGTTTCAGCCTATCAGTAACAAATGTGGTTGGACCAGCCCTTGTGGTTCCTATTATGATTGCAAGGTGTCCTTCAGCAAAACCATCAGGAAACTATTAAAAAAATAGAGGTTCATTACTTAAAAGAACTGGCAATTACGCAGCATACCTGTGGCTACACAGGGAGGTTTACACATAAAGGGAGAGCTTGCAGAAGGTGGTGGTTCTGCTTTTATTGGGGCCGAGGGGCGGGGCCTACAGTTTTAGGGGCTCACTCTTCATTGGTGAATTTAAAGCATGAGACAAGATCAGTTATCCAATCAACTAAAATCTCTAAAACAAAGGAGCGTCAGTGGGGTGAGGCAGCCTGGCTCTATCTAGTCTTGTGGTTGATGTGTGCTTATTGGCGATCATCATCTTTGAAGTGAATGCTGTGGTAATTAAAGCTTTAAATCAGGCACTTGCATAAGGGAAGAAAGAAAGGAAAAAGAACTGTCAGGGCTTTATAATACAATCTACCCTGTAACGCCTAGGTAGTTGATAAACTCCAAGTCAGGGGTAGGGCATGTTGTAACTCAGAAAGTAAGGATATATCAAAGTAGGATTATAGGAGCAAATCCTATAATAATTACATAAGCAGTAGTCCGAAATCCACTCAGTAGCTATTGTCCCAACCTTGAAGGGTCCCACAATGAAATGAAGCCAGTGACTTTGGAGGCCCTAGGAATCTGGGCCAAGGTTTGGGTAATACTGTGAAATATTTTAACATCTTGGGCTGTCTGGTGTAGGTAGATAGGTGAGGATCTACCAAGTCAGGACAGAATCCTATCTAAAACAGTCTCTGTCCTCAGAATAGGTCAGTTCAGGGAAAGGGTGTGTTTCATTTCAGGAGACTTCCAAAGTTATGCCTATGTGGAACAAGTATTTGCATCAGGCATTTAAAAAGAGACATTTCTGTGGAACAAAAAGTAAAGAGTAATGATGGGAGCAGATTATAATCCCAGTTTCCGAGTTCTGAAAGCCACCAGTCAAAATTTTCAGACTTCAGGCTGAAAGTGTCTTCAGATGGAGGACAGATGGTGGCATTCTGATAGAATCTGTTGGTTTGCAGTTTGAAAGTCTCTGGTGATCTTTCTGAGGGTCCACACAGCAATAGGCATGAAGACCATCTGTATATGAGTTAGGGTGATTTCTCTGATGTCTGTAGCATGTTCTCCCCCTTTACATGGCTTTGGGAAAAGGGCAATTTTAGTTCTTAATGTTGCAAGTCAGAAGTGGGAGGAAATTGGAAATGTTTAGAGAGTTGTAGCCAAATATTGGAGGAAACTAGTAGAATGCACCATCCAGTCCAGTTTATAGGTAGAAAACAAAACCTCAGACAGTTAAGAGCACTGGAATCTAATATCCACATGTGTGTAATTGTTTCTCCTGAAACACAATTTTTCCTCTCTACAATTACCCCTATTTCTGTCAAAGATAACCACAGTAAAACTAGTTTGTGTGCAAATTTAGTCTAGGTTCAATGAACCACATCTTTTATCCATTCGTCTGTTAAAGGGCATCTTGGCTCTTTCCACAGTTTGTCGACTGTGGCCATTGCTGCTATGAACACTGGGGTACAGATGGCCCCTCTTTTCATTACATCTGTATATTTGTGGTAAATACCCAGTAGTACAATTGCAGGGTCATAGGGTAGCTCTATTTTTAATTTTTTGAGGAATCTCCACATGGTTTTCCAAAGTGGCTACACCAACTTGCATTCCCACCAACAGTGTAAGAGGGTTCCCCTTTCTCCACATCCTCTCCAACACTTGTTGTTTCCTGTCTTGTTGATTTTGGCCATTCTAACTGGTGTAAGGTGGTATCTCAGTGTGGTTTTGATTTTAATCTCCCTGATGGCTAATGATGATGAACATTTTTTCATGTGTCTGTTAGCCATTTGTATGTCTTCTTTGGAGAAGTGTCTGTTCATGTCTTCTACCCATTTTTTGATGTGATTATCTGTTTTTTGGGTGTTGAGTTTGAGGAGTTCTTTATTGATCTTGGATAGCAACCCTTCGTCTATAGTGTCATTTGTGAATATCATTTCCTATTCTGTGGGTTGTCTCTTTGTTTTGTTGACTGTTTCCGTTGCTGTGCAGAAGCTTTTTATCTTGATGAAGTCCCAAAAGTTCATTTTCACTTTTGTTTCTTTTGCCTTTAGAGACATGTCTTGAAAGAAGTTGCTGTAGCCAATGTCAAAGGCTTTACTGCCTATGTTCTCCTCTAGGATTTTGATGGATTCCCCCTCATGTTCAGGTCTTTTATCCATTTCAAGTTTATCTCTGTATATGGTATAAGAGAATGGTCGAGTTTCGTTCTTCTATGCATAGCTGTCCAATTTCCCCAGCCTCATTTATTGAAGAGACTTTTTCCACTGGATATTTTTTTCCTGTTTTGTCGAGGGTTATTTGAGCATAGAGTTCCGGGCCCATATCTGAGCTCTCTACTCTTCCACTGGTCTGTGTGTCTGTTTTTGTACCAGTACCATGCTGTCTTGGTGATGACAGCTTTGTAATAAAGCTTGAAATCAGACAATGTGATGCCCCAGCTTTGTTTCTCTTTTTCAACATTTCCTTTGTGATTCAGGGTCTTTTCTGGTTCCATAGAAATTTTAGGTTTGTTCCACACTTTGAAAAATGCCAGTGGAGTTTTGATCAGGATGGCATTGAAAGTATAGATTGCTCTGGGCAGTATAGACATTTTAACAATGTTTATCCTTCTGATCCATGAGCACAGAATGTTTTTCCGTCTTTTTGTGTCTTCTCCAATTTCTTACATGAGTGTTCTGTAGTTCCTCAAGTACAGATCCTTTACCTCTTTGGTTAGGTTTATTCGCAGGTATCTTAAGGTCCTTGGTGCTATAGTAAATGGAATCAATTCTCTAATTTCCCTTTCTATAGTTTCTTTGTTAGTGTATAAGAAAGCAACTGATTTCTATGCATTAATTTTGTATCCTGCCACATTACTGAATTGCTGAATGAGTTCTAGTAATTTGGGGTTGGAGTCTTTGGGGTTTTCCACATAAAGTATCATGTCACCTATGAAGAGAGAGGGTGTGACTTCTTCACCAATTTGAATACATTTATTTCTTTTTGTTGTCTGATTGCTATTGCTAGGACTTCTAGTACTACGTTGAACCAGTGGCAAGAGTGGGCATCCTTGTCATGTTCCTGATCTCAATGGGAAGTCTCTCAGCTTTTCCCCATTGAGAATGATATTCACTGTGGGTTTTTCATAGATATTAAGAAGTTGAGGAAAGTTCCCTCTATCCCTATACTTTGAAGAGTTTTAATCAGAAATGATGCTGTATTTTATCAAATGCTTTTTCTGCATCAATTGAGAGGACCATGTGGTTCTTCTCTCTTCTCATATTGTTTTGTTCTATCACGTTGATTGATTTGTGAATGTTGAACCACACTTGCATCCCAGGGATAAATCCCACCTGGTCATGGTGGATAATCTTTTTAATGCATTGTTGGGTCTTATTAGCTAGGATCTTGTTGAGAATCTTGGCATCCATATTCATCAGGAATATTGGTCTGAAATTCTCCTTTTTGATGGGGTCTTTGCCTAGTTTGGGGATCAACGTAATGCTGGCTTCATAGAGTCTGGAAGCTTTTGTTCTGTTTCTTTTTTTGAAACAGCTTCAGGAGAATAGGTATTATTTCTTCTTTGAATGTTTGGTAGAGTTCCCCAAGGAATCAGTCCTGGACTCTTATTTTTTGGGAGGTTTTTGATCACTGCTTCAATCTCATTACTGGATATTGGTCTGTTCAGGTTGTCGATTTTTTTTGCTGTTGCAGTCTTGGAAGTATATAGGTTTCCAGGAATGCATCCATTTCACCTAGCTTCCTTAACTTATTGGCATATAGCTGTTGATAATAATTTCTGATGATTGTTTCTATTTCCTTGGTGTTAGTCATGATCTCTCCCCTTTCATTCATAATTTTATTGTGTTCTCTCTCTTTTCTCTTGGATTGGTTTGGCCAGTAGTTTATCAATCTTAATTTTTTCAGAGAACAAGTGTCTAGTTTCATTGATATGTTCTACTATATCTCTAGTTTCTAACTCATTGATCTCTGCTCTAATCTTAATTATTTCCCTTCTTGTACATGGGGTTGGCTTAACTTGTTGATTTTCCAGTTCTTTAAGGTGTAAAGAGAGTTGGTGTATTCGGGATTTTTCAGTTGTTTTGAGTGAGGCTTGGATGGCTATGTATATCCCTCTTAGGCCCGCCTTTGCCATATCCCATAGGTTTTGGACGGGATGTGTCTTCATTCTCATTGGTTTCCATGAATTGTTTAAGTTCTTGATTTCCTTTGATCTAAACATTCTTGAGCAGGATGGTCTTTAGCTTCCAAGTGTTTGAATTCCTTCCAAAGTTTTTCTTGTGCTTGAGTTCCAGTTTCAAAACACTGTGGTCTGAGAATATGCAGGGAATAATCTCAATCTTTTGAGCCCTGATTTGTGACCCAGTATATGGTCTATTCTGGAGAAAGTTCCATGTGCAGAATGAGTTAGGGTGGAATGTTCTATATATATCTGTGCGGTCCATCTGGTCCAATGTGTCACTCAAAGCTATTGTTTCTTTGTTGATTTTCTGCTTAGGTGATCTATTGCTGAGAGTAGTATGTTAAGATCTCCTACAATTAATGTATTCTTATCACTATGACTCTTTACTTTGATTAACATTTGGCTTATGTAGTTGGCTGCTCCCATGTTGGGGGCATAAATATTTACAATTATTAGATCTTCTTGGTGGATAGACCATTTAAGAATGATGTAGTGTCCTTCTCCAGTCCTTAGCATAAAATCTAACTTATCCAATATGAGAATCACTACCCCAGCTTTCTTTTGAGGCCCATTTGGCATGAACAATGGTTCTCCATCCCTCACTTTCTGTCTGGATGATTTAGGCTCAAAATGTGTCTTTTGTAGACAGCATATGGACAGGTCCTATCATTTTATCCAGTCTGCAACCCTGTGCTATTTTAAAGGAGCATTTACATGTTGAGAGTGATTATTGAAAGATAAGCTTTTATTGACATCATGTTGTCTGTGAAGTCCTTGTTTCTATAGATTGTCTCTGTAAATTTCTGTTCTATGTCACTCTTGGGTTCTTTCTTCTTTTACAGAACCCCCCCTTAATATTTCTTGTAGGGTCAGCTTGGTGGTCCCATGCTCTTTTAAACCTTGCCATTGACCATACAGAATTTATAATCTGCTTTGCTGGAATTTTCATAAGGAATCTCAGATTGAACTTGTATCAGACTTACCTGAAATACCTATAGACTTGGGTTAATTCCTCTCTTTTTGAGGTCCCTGTACCTGCTAGGAAAGAACCTTCTTTACTTAATGGGTATGGCTGCTGGAAACCCTGTAAGCAAGGTGTCAGGCCAGTACTTCCCCAGTTTCAGGGCTGGCTTCTAGCAATTCAGCCTTAGTTTCCTGAAGTCATGTGGTTATACCTGAGTCTGTGTATGTCTCTGTGAGATATTACCAAGGTCAAAGCCTTGGTGATGGTACCCATCTTTCCAATTCTGTCCTGTTTAAAGGACAACTGATTCTTATTGGACTTAAATAAATTGCCATAAAAATAAGAATACTGTTTCTGAATTCTGGAGAGATCAGGTAAAAGGAAAAGATAACTTTTAATTCTGCTTGGAAAGGTGTAATTTACCAAATTGCTATGAGAGTTAGCCTATTTTCCTTATATCTGGAAAACAAAATATTAAGGAATGAGAAATATTTCAAACAAAAAGGCGTAAAATTTATAATCTTCCTCCTCCATTTATTCAGTCCCATGTAACTGATTCTTGTGCTGCTTGAATTCAGTTTTTCCATTACTTTTGGAAATTTTTTCCCAGTTCAGTTTTATGATCCCAAAGTTATCAGAAACCTGTATTCTAGGGTCTTTTTCATGAATCTCCTTAAAGATGATAGATTTTTGCAGAGCTCTTCTGTAAAAGAATCTGAGTCAATGAATAGCTGTCTGTAAATGATTAAAAAACTTGAAAATGGCATGGTTAAAGGTCAGAACAGAGTCTATTACAATGCAATTGATAAAAGGAAGTTTGGTTATTTCTGTGACATACAACATTTTTAAAGTTTTTGTTTAAATTCCAGTTCACACACAGTGTGATATTAGTTTCAGGTGTACAATAGAGTGATTCAACACTTCTGTACATGACCCAGAGCTCATCACAAGTGTCCTTCTTACTCCCCATCACCTAGTTCACCTATCACCCTCTCTGGTAACCATTAGGTTGTTCTCTATAGTTAAGACTCTGGTTTCTTAAATTCCACATGTGAGTGAGATCATATGGTATTTGTCTTTCTCTGACTTATTCTGCTTAGCTTTATACTCTCTAGCTCCAACCAAGTCATTGCAAATGTCAAGATTTGGTTTTTTTTATGACTGAATAATATTGTATTGTGGGTGGATATACATATATTTATATACACAAACACACACTTCTTTATCCATTCATCATTAGACATTTGGACTGTTTCTATAATTTGGTTATTCTTGGTAATGCTACTATAAACATTGGGGTGCTTGTGCTCCTTCAAATCTGCATTTTTGTATCCTTTGGGTAAATACCTGGTAGTGCAATTGTTGGATGAGGGCAGTTCCATTTTTTAACTTTTTGAGGAGCCTCCAAAATGTTTTCCAATGGAGCAGCAGGTTTTCCCTTTCTTCATATCCTAACATCTGTTGTTTCTTTTTTTTAATTAAATTATTTTTTTAAATTTCTTTTCAGTGTAACAGAATTGTTTATTCTTATGTTGTTCATTTTAGCCATTCAGACAGGTGTGAGGTGATGTCTCATTGTAGTTTTGATTTGAATTTCCCTGATGATCAGTGGTGTTGGGCAATCTATATGTCTTCTTTGGAGAAATGTCTGTTCATGTTTTTTGCCTGTTTTTTAATTGGATTATTCATTTTAAGATAACTAATTACAAGTGGTAACATACAAGGACATATTAGGTTGCTAGGAGTTTCATAGAGTTCCTAGAATATTTTAATACCCTATATCCAGATACATGTAATCTGACATACATACCAAATAAGCTTAATTGGTCTAACAAGTCTTTCAAGATGTTCCAGAACCCTCTGGAATATCCCAAAGTTCTCCCAATCCCAGACCAAAAAGACTTCATTTGGAATTTTGTCAAAATACCAAAAAGATTTTAAAACAGTTAAATAGAATCATAGATCACTATGAAACAATACTTAGTTATCTGTTTAACCAAAATGACAAAGACTTCACAGGCAAATAAAAGGTTACATAGTTCTATGCTAAACTCAGGTCTTTTAATATCAAGAACACTGGGGTTATTTTAGTAATCAAAGACATGATCAAACAGCAAATTATTTTGATAAAACACAGCATTACAGAATCCTTGTTTTTTTTTAGGCAGATAATTTTTAGAGATAAAAAAAACCCTTTATAATCTCTTATCAAGAGCAGACCAATAATTCAAGAAAACTTTGTCCTTTTAACAAAGAAAAAAACCTAATTTTACATTTGCATCAAGGTACTTTCAATATTAAAACTAATTTACTTAATCAAATTTATTCCACTCTTAGCCAGTCCTGACCACACATAAAATTTCTTCCCAAAGATTCCTTTTCCATAAATCTTCAACAGAGGCCTCTAGAGTTTAATGGCAGGGTCTTAGCATGCTGGTGTGCCTGACTTTGAAAAATACCCAAGAAGCATCCCTGAGTCTTTGCATTTACTGAGCAGCTGCTAGACCTCCTCGGGATCCTTAGGACTAGATGTCCACAACATTTATAGTTCTCCATCAATTTTTCTAACATAGGACACTGGTAGTCAGACCCCTAGTATTCTATTGTATCAAGGGATGAAGAGTGACAGCAGTGAGTGAGGCGGTGACCCAGAAACCATGGCCTCTGTTGTGCTTTCCCTCTGGTGGTGTCATTGGTTTCTTACTGCAATAACGTGCTTGCAATCCAATCTGTCCTTAGCTCTCCTTGGCCTTAAGGTGGGGTAGACCCTTTCTCGTATTAGTCAGTATATCTCGTCAGACCGTATAACCTTGATCACACTGCTTGGGGGAAACTGTTCATGACCATATCATGACTCTTTGGGTTGGATACTACAGGTAACATATTGCAGGGGCAATATATCAGAGCACATAGCAGTGCCACAGACCCCCAGCAAACATGCTCACTTCCCATATGGGGTTACCCTGAGTTAGGCAGCTGGTAAGCAAAGGGCATTCCCCTCAGTTAATTTCAAGAGCAACCATGCAATCCTGCTAACTGCTACATCCATTTTTTTGCGCCAATCTCAGCCTATCAATAACTAGTCTTGTAGTTGGACTGGCCCTTGTGGTTCTTATGATTGCAAGATGCCCTTTGGCGACAATCATCAGGGAATTTTGGGAAAACAGAGGTCTATTACTTACAAGACATGGAAATTAGAGTGAAAGCATGCACGGACTAGAGGTTCTGCTTTCACTGGGGTGGAAAATGGGGGCCTGGTGTTTCATGGGATCACTCTTTAGTAGGGGATTTTACAAACATGGGAAGAGAAAGGCAAGTGGTCCAAAGGGTCAGTTTTTGAAGTCAAGATCTCTCAACAAAGGAGCCTCAATGGGGTGAGGTGGCCTATCTCTGTGGCTGACCACGTGTTAATTGGAGATTGCCATCTTTGATTCCTTGGCAATTAAAGTCAGGCACATGCATTATTAAAAAAAAAATTTTGTCAGGGCCTCGCACTGGAGTCTGTCTCTAGAAAAAAAGTTTAGTCATACTGGAGGGAACAGGAGACAGAAAGAAGACCCTAACTGAATACTAGTTACTTAGAGGTATAATAATAATCTATTAATCGCATGTGTTCACTGTTCTTTGGTTTAAACACTGTAAAATTAATGGTCTGAAGCTAAAATAGGAGTGCTGTTTATTTTTCACATTATTTGTTTTTAAATATCCTCCTTTGTTCCACCAATGATTTGAAGTGGCCTATAAGGATAGTTAGATCCACAGAGAGAGATGGATAGATCTAGCAGTAGATCTATCAGTAAAAAATAGTATTATTGTCGCTGAATTTAGGCCCATGCATGATGACTGACATTGAGCTGATATTTCTAAAAGCTGAAGCAAAAAGGAACTATTATGTCACTGGTCTATATTCATGGTCATGAAAGACAGCATTCTCCAGTGAAGCAAAGATTTTCCTGACACCTCAGTTTGACAAGGACTTCTTATCTGATGTATGATGGCCAGTATGTTTTTATGACATGCTGACAACAAAATTTTACTTTTAAGGAGGGTCTCACAGGAAACTTTAGTTTTGAGGGGGTTTATTTCCCTTTAATATATGATGAGGGCATAATGCCCATATCCAACACAGTGGAAGCAGTTTGCTGGAGAAATGGGAAAGTCTGTGGACAACATCCACAGCTTGCTGCCCATATCCTTTTGTTGCCAGAAAAAGGCCACCACAAGCATAGCTCATTACTGGCCCCAGTGCTTGCCTCATCACATATCATGTGTGCACAACTAGGTCATCCAAGTCTTTTCTGCTAAGGCCCAAGTGGGCTGAGGTTTTTGAAACAAGTGCTCTTGGCCATCACTACCCATTTATTAGAACTGACAAAACTGAAGCCTATTTGTCATCATGGGCTGGACTCTCTAGGGTCAAATATGTGCTTCAGAGAGTATTATAGACACCATTTTCTGTGTGTTTCTTTAAGTGTATTTTTCTAGGGAAAGACTTCAGAGCTTTCAATCCATGAAAGGGTCGCAGTCAGGAATGTATTGACCACAGGTCCTTTAAACACTCGTCCTTCAATATTTCTGTCAAGAGCTTTCAATAAAGGTGAGCAGCAGACAGTTCAAAGGCCTACCCTCTGGCAAGGACCTGGGGCCAGTGTTCAGCACTGCTGATTAAAGGCAGAGCCATGAGCACTAATGATCAAAACCACAGTTGGCCAGGCAGTATATGAGAACTAAGCCTTGCCTACCCAGTACTGCCACCTACCTGGACACTGAAAAGGTGAGGCAGAGCCTGTCAAAAATGTTTGAGTGTCAGCTGTATGTCAGAAAATGAGGACACACTATTGAACAGCTTCCTGTCCAGATTGTGCTTATTCTAATGATTAGACAATAATTAATTACTATTTTTTTTATTTGCTGTAAAGGGCAGGAGGGCTAAAATTGTCCTTAAAAAATGAGCTGAGTATTTTCTAGAACACCAAAGAGAAAACGTGTCTCAGAGTCTCACCAAGCATAGCCAAGGATGGAGTATTTATTTTCAGAGTGTTTTACAGATCTAAACTCATCACAGTAATTTAGGGGTATACAAATTCTTATAATTGGGTCTAAACTCACTTTGTTAGGTTAAGACTATAGAAATACTGTTTAGAACTTTGACCATAAAATAGGTTACTCAGACAATAATTACAAGGAGCTTCATTAAATCTGTGTACATATTTAATGTCCACCCTAAAATGAAGCCACATATTGACACCTTTTTTTTGAGGGAGGGAGAGAATCTTAAGCAAGCGCCATGCCCAGCACAATGTTCCATCTCACAACCCTGAGTGATAACCTGAGCTGATTTTTTTTTTAATATACTGATAACTTCTAAGGATTCTCTTCTTAATTTTGTGATCAGTTACCAGTATTCTGTAGAATTGTACAGTGGCTCCCATTAGAAGGCTTCTCTTTCTCCATGAACTCTGAGGAAACTGCACGGAGAATGGAAAAGGAGAAATGTCAGAGTAGAGCACGTTAAAAATTATTGTGGTTTGAGCTCACTACACAAAAGCAGAAGAAACCTCTACAGACTACCTAAATTAATCAACATAATGCTTATTTTTAACCAGGAACAGATATCCAAAATGCATTATCCATGCGAAAAGTAGTATACCCTAAGATTTGCAGCTCAGAATGTCAGGATTCAAAACTCATGAACTAGCTGTGTGACCTTGAACAAGTAAATTAACACTTTGTGCCGCATTTTCCTCATCTATTAATAGGACCTACCTTAGAAAAGTGTTTTAAATAAATGACAGATATATGTAAATGGTTATGGTAACTGATACATAGTAAGCAGGTGTTCAGAGTAATTATTAAAGGAAAACCCATAGCACAAGACACTAAGGCTCAAATGAACATTAAGCACAAATGACCCCAATGGAGATGAAAAATTTTTAAAAATTAAAATTAAGTGTACCTGGGTGGCTCAGTGGGTTAAGCCTCTGCCTTCGGCTCCGGTCATGATCTCTGGGTCCTGGAATCGAGCCCTGCATTGAGCTCTCTGCTGAGTGGGGAGCCTGCTTTCCCCCCTCTCTCTGTGCCTACTTCTGGTCTCTATCAAATAATAAAATCTTTTAAAAATTTTTTTCAAATTAAAAAATCCAGAAATTAGAATATTACTAAATTAGTATTTTCAAAAAACAATTACGATTATGAAATAGGAGCAAAGATAATTTATGGAGCAAAAAGTAAAAGGACAAAGCTGAAAAAGGATTTGTAGGGCAGATTGCTTGCTGCTCAGCCAAACTGTCTTTCCCTTTCTCATATGTTCCAGCCCCCTTTGCAGTTTGGTGTGGCCAAAGGGGTGAGTTCCGATGTGTGTCCCTCCCAGCCAGCACATAAACACTTCCCTGGCACAGTCTCTGTGCTGTGAGACATGGCCAGTATTTCACTGTGTTGGTCTGTGTCCCCAGCAACACGGGCTGGGAAGGTGGACAGAGGTATCAAGAACCATCTATACTGTGCTAAGGAATGTGAACTTTTTCATGGAGCCATAGGATCTCCAGAAGTGTTTGTTTTGTATAATCAGGTAAATCACTCCTTTGGCTGGGTAGAGGATAGACTCTGGAGGGCAGGAGAGGTGGGCTGGGGGCCAAGGCTAGAAAGCAGTTAAGAGACTTGCATAACCACCCCTGTGGGATGGAAGGAGGAGATGGACTTCAAGGGAAATTGTGGAGGGACAGTCAACAATTATATCAGGTGTGGGAAGTTGAGATACCAGGGTAAGAAATAAAGGTAGATAGAGATGGAGGCGATGGTTATGCCTCTTGATCTCTGTGTTGTCTGAGAGGTGAGAAAATCTTCATTAGCAGTTTCTACTGTCACATCTTATACAATCTGTCCTTCTCAAACTATGTGCTGGTGGCTTCATTCATCCCAGTCCTTTCAGGTGCTGGGCTCTGCCTGGAAGACAGTCTAGAAAGTTTCTGAACTGTTTTCCCCCCATATCCAGCAATACTTCTTCTCTGAAGGCTTCTCTTCCTCCTCAAGATGTGCTTCGTTGCTCCTCCTTTGTGCCCACTCTCCCCCAGTCCCTCTCTTCTCTTGAGCACTTAGGAGAATGTGCTCAACAAGCTCACTTGACATCTTTGCAATGATGTGGGAAGGACATTGATGGGAAAGATCCATTTTTTATCATGGCATTTCTTACTACAGCAGAAGGCCAGATATAATGGTTCTCGATAGATGTTGAATGAATGAGCTTGAGAATAAGAGGACAGAGGAAAAAGTAGGGATCTTAAAATAACACACCCCTTACCTTCATTCTCTTAAGAATCCAGGAGGTTGGGCGCCTGGGTGGCTCAGTGGGTTAAGCCGCTGCCTTCGGCTCAGGTCATGATCTCAGGGTCCTGGGATCGAGTCCCGCATCGGGCTCTCTGCTCAGCAGGGAGCCTGCTTCCCTCTCTCTCTCTCTCTCTGCCTGCCTCTCTGCCTTGTTGTGATTTCTCTCTGTCAAATAAATAAAATAAAATCTTTAAAAAAAAAAAAAAAAAAAAAAAAAAAAGAATCCAGGAGGCTGCACAGCAACACCTGTGTGGACTGACAGCATTGAAAAAGATTGTAGTTAAGGTTGAAGGAGAAAACCCAAGCAGCCCACACAGTTGTAGGATTCTTGTTCCTTTAAGACAAAATTTATCCATTTATGAGAAAACTCCCCTAAGAAGGAGCATGTAAACATACTTTCATGTGCAGCAGAGAAGAAGGAAAAATATACCCACACCTTTCTAACCCAGCATTTTCCAGAATTGTACAGATAAAGCATACTCAAGTGACTGTCACCCTTTCCTTCACACAGTGAAATGAATGATGGGTACTTTCTACTCTTAATTGTATACAGTTTTCCATAGGTTGTGGAGTCTTCTAGTTGTTTACCTAATATAATCTCCCCCTTTTTCTTAGTATCAGAATTCCAGTTTCACTTTAAGTAGCAATCTGGCAAGCTGAGAAAGCCCACATCTACCAGCCTGCAAGGTAGTGAGATATAAGCATTTAAATAAATTCTGGTTATTATTAGGGAAGGGTAGTATGGAACATTACCTGGCTTTTCAAAAAGTTGACTCTGCTGGGAGATTTGCCCCTTTAACCTCCTACTTACCTTCCTCTGGTCTTGTGGCTAAGCGCTGGCACTCCAGCAGCTATTTTGGAATATGAGGTGGCCTTAAACTTGGAGGTAACTCTAGAAAGAAGAGCATAAAAATAGTAAGCACTGGAGTCCCTGACTACCAAAGAATCAAAATACAAGCACTGAAATACTCAGCTCTGAATTGTTTTTCTTGAAAAAATTTACATCTCTATGTTTACAGTAGAAAATCCGGTGAGGGCCTTAAACAAACAAACAAAAAACAACCAAACCTTATATTGCATACTAGGGCTTAACTTCTGGTAACTAACGTAAGTGCACTAATGATTTTTAATCTAATTTTACTATGATTGTCACATAGTTTACTGCAGTGTAGGCTCAAGTGGTTACACATTTGTTTTACCTCCATGAAAAAGCTAGAGAAATGGTGTAAGTCTGCATTGTGTCCTGCAATGTCTGAAAGAGCCTGCAAGTCAAAGACAGCAGTCATACTCCCTGAATATCACAGACAAGCACACATTCTGGGATGTGGTGCAGATCATTTGCCTTTTGTACATCTTCAGTCTTTAGAGAGTCAGTCAGACATGGGAGTCCAGAAATCCTTTTCTCTCTCTCTTTTTTTTTTTCCTTTTCTCTCTTGTAGTGCTTCTCTTCTTTTCCACCACCGTGGCCTCCCTACCTGCTACAACTCCTTGAAGTATCATGGGGATACTCATGTGCCCAATGGCTCCTGTTCTTGGGAGGCCAACAGTGGACCTTGGCATGTTTTTCCCCAGCTGTACTGACATATGAATAAAATATAACACTCTAAGGTCTATAGCATGATGATTTGATATATGTGTACACTGCAAAATGATGCCACAATATTATATCTTAAATATTCTCACTAAACACACACACACACACACACGTTAATTATATGGGAGGATAGATGTGTAAATATTATTGTGGTAACTTTCAACTATATAATGCAGTGTTTCTGACTAGTCACCATGCTGTACACAGCAAGCATACCTTAGAGATATTGCAGGTTTGGTTCCACACTACTACAGTAGAGTGGGTACCTCAAAAAGGCTACCAAAATGAATTGTTTTGGTTTCTCAGTGCATAGAAAAGTTAATGTTGACACTATAGTGTATTAAGTGCAATAGCATCATGTCTAAAAACCAGTGTACATCCTTACCAAAAAAAAAAAAAAAAAACACCCCACAAAAAAACCCATTAACCATCATCTGAGCTTTTAGCAGGTCTTCATCTTTTTGCTGGTGGAGGGTCTTGCCTTTGTGTTGGTGGCTGCTGAAGGGTGGGGTGGCTGTGGCAATTTCTTAAGACAATGATGGAGTTTGCCATGTCGATGGACTCTGATAACATTTTACCCACAGTAGAACTTTTTTCAAAACTTGGGTCAGTCCTCTCTGACCCTGTCACTACTTTCTCAAGTTCAAGGAATATTCTAAATCCTTTGTTGTCATCCAGGAGTAGATGCCATTTCACACAACCACTTTCTTTGCTCCTCCGTAAGAAGCAACTCCTCAAGCATTCAAGCGTTCTCTTGAGCTTGCAGCAATTCAGTCACATCTTCTAGCTCCACTCCTTATTCTAGTTGTCCTGCTATTTCCACCACCTCTCCAGTGACTTCTTCCACTGAAGTCTCGAACCCTCCAAGGCATCCGTGAGGGTTGGAATCAACTTCTTCCAAACTCCTGGTAATGTTGGTATTTTGACCTCTTGCCATGAATCATGAATGTTCTTACTGGCAACTAGAATAGTGAATCCTTTCCAAAAGATTTTCACTTGACTTTGCCAGATCTATCACAGGAATCACTATTGAGGGCAGTTATAACCTAATTACATGTATTTCTTTAATATTAAGACTTGAGAGTCAACATTACTCCTTGATCCATGGGCTGAAAAATGCAATAACATGAAACCCACATTCAGCTCATTGTGGTTTTTTTTTTTTTTTTAAGATTTTTATTTATTTATTTGACAGACAGAGATCTCAAGTAGGCAGAGAGGCAGGCAGAGAGAAAGGAGGAAGCAGGCTCCCTGCTGAGCAGAGAGCCCAATGCAGGGCTCAATCCCAGGACCCTGGGATCATGACCTGAGCCGAAGGCAGAGGCTTTAACCCACTGAGCCACCCAGGTGCCCCTCATTGTGCTTTTCTGTCAGAACTCTTGGGTGACCAGGTGCAATGTCAGTGAGCAGTGATATTTTGAAAAATTTTTTCTCTGAGTAGCTGATCTCAAACAATGGGTTTTAAATTGTCAGTAAACCATATTGTAAACAGATGTGCTGCCCTCCAGGCTTTGTTGTTTCATTCATAAAGAACAGAAAGAGTAGATTTAGCATAATTCTTAAGCACCCTAGCATCGGCTTCAACTTAAATTCACCAGCTGCTTAAGCCTCTAAGCAGAGAGTCAGCCTGTCCTTTGAAGCTAGGCATTGACTTCTCTGGAGCTGTGAAAGTCCTAGATGGCATCTTTTTTCAATAGAAATCTGTTTTGTCTGCATTCAAAATCTGTTGTTTACTGTAGCCACCTTCATAAATTATCTAAGCTAGATCTACTGAATCACTTGCTGCAGCTTCTACATCAGAACTTGCTGCTTTACCTTGCATGTTGATGTTATAGAGATGGCTTCTTTCCTTAAACCTCATGACCCAACATCTGCTAGCTTCAAGCATTTCTTTCTTTTTTTTTTTTAAAGATTTTATTTATTTACTTGACAGAGATCACAAGCAGGCAGAGAGAGAGAGAGGGAAGCAGGCCCCCTGTTGAGCAGAGAGCCCGATGTGGGACTCGATCCCAGGACCCTGAGATCATGACCTGAGCCGAAGGCAGCGGTTTAACCCACTGAGCCACCCAGGCGCCCCTCAAGCATTTCTTTAATAGCTTCCTCACCTCTCTCAGCCTTCATAGAATTGAAGAGAGTTAAGGCTTTGCTCCGGATCACGCTTTGGCTTATAGGAATTTGGGGGCTGGTTTGATGTCCTCTCTAAACCACTAAAACTTGCTCTGTATCAGCAATAAAGCTGTTTCACTTTCTTATCACTGTATGCTCACTTGAGTAGCACTTTTAATTTCCTTCAAGAACTTTTCCTTTGGCACAAGAGGCCTAGCTTTCAGCCTGTCTTAGCTTTCAACATATCTTCCTCACTAAGCTTAATTATTTCTAGCTTTTGATTTAAACAGAGAGGTGTGGGACTCTCACTTTCACTTGGGCCAATTAATAACTCTACAATGACCTCTAATACTGTTGTGTCTCAGGGAACAGGAGAAGGGGGAGAGATGGGCAGCAGTCAGAACAAACGCAACATTTAACTTCACTGTCTTAATATGGGCACATTTTCTGGTCCCCCAAAACAGGTACCCTAGTTACATCAAAGATCACCATAGCAAATATAATAATGAGGAATAGATTTGAAATATTATGAGAATTACCAATGTGTGACCCAGAGACATGTATTGAGCACATGCTGTTGGGAAAATCGCATCCGAAAGACTTGCTCAACAGAGGGTTGCCACAAACCTTTTCATAAAACACACAGTATCTGTAAGGGGCAATAAAGCGGAGCACAAGAAATCCTCTCGCCCTCTGGAGCACATCTGTACTCTGTCGCATGGAATTCATCTTTTCTAAATTCCCCCTGTAAGTAAGTAGTTGTCTTTCTCTGATTTATTTCCCTTAGGATGACTCTCAAGATCCATCAATGTGGTTGCAAATGACAGGACTTTTGGGGGTTTTTTAATGGCTGAAAATATGCCATTTTATATATGTATTTATGAAACATTCTCTTTATCCATGAATTTGTTGATGGGCACTTTGGTTTTTCCATGTCTTAGGTATTGTAAATATTGCTGCAGTGCATATGGGGGTACAGATATCTTTTTAAGATCATAATTTCATTTCCTTCAAATATATACCTAGAAATAGAATTGCTATATCTTACAGTAGTTCTTTTTTTGAGTAACTGCCATACTGTTTTCCATTATGACTTAACCAGTCTACATTCCCACCAACAGACACTGTCTTTAAATGGGAATAACTACTGGCCAGTCCCATTTCTATCATGAGGACATTACACACATTCATAGTATAACTTACATATGTTGTTATGCAACAGTTTTCCATTCTTAAGAGTGAGGAGAAGAAAAGAGAGGAACAAAAAGTGAACCCTATTCAGCCCTGGGCATGTTATTATTTGTGTCTTTCATTAGACCTTAAATTCCTTGAGGGAAAGCACTCCTCTTTATGTTCAGTATCAAGCATAATGATGGGCACATTTTAACTGTTTTGTCATTTATTTGTTGAATGAGTGAATGTGTGATAACTAGGCAAATGTTTACTGCTAGAAATGGTGGTTGTCCTAGCATCAGCTGCCACACAGAAGGAATGATGGATGGCAATGTATCCTTGCTCTGCTTAATGCAGTTCAAAAAAGATTACTAATGCCAGCCAGAGAGTAAAACAGGGTCCTGGCCATCTGCATCCACACATTCATGGAAGGGGTCGAGGTTGGTGTGGAGCATAAGTGGAGTTAAAGAGAATAGGTGGGGCACCTGCGTGGCTCAGTGGGTTAAGCCTCTGCCTTTGGCTCAGGTCATGATCTCAGGGTCCTGGGATCGAGGCCTGCATCAGGCTCTCTGCTCAGCGGGGAGCCTGCTTCCCCCTCTCTCTCTGCCTGCTTCTCTGCCTACTTGTGACCTTTCTCTCTCTGTCAAATAAATAAAGTCTTAAAAATTTCAAAATAGAATAAAATAAAATCTTTAAAAAAATTTGGTGGCTTGCACTCTATTCCCATTTCCTACAGAAGGCTTCATCACCATTTGTTCTTTTAAATAACCCAGCTTCCCATTTTGTAGCATTGGCTCAAAAGTCAGAAAAGTTAAATAGAACCATAAAAAGCAGCATGTTGAGCACTCATGCTACCTGAATGAAAAACATATGGTAATTATATAGAAACTGTGAGCATTATTTTTCCCCATCACTAGTTTTGGTTTGTCTGCCTTTCACAACATAAGAATGAAACTCTTACAGAACAATTCGGGAAGTTAGAAAATGCTGGGTATGAAAAATGACTTTCATTTTTGGGCAGATGTGATATATCTTCAAGAATCTATTTATATCTGACAGCTGTCCCTGTCTTTGAAAAAACTTTATTTAAAAAAAAATGTAGCATGATGAAAGACTCTACAGATTTCTGCACAGAGTCTTTGGTAAGACTTTTGCTGCTTGGATTTACAGATAGTAACTAAGAGAACAACCAAACACTTTGTAAAGATAGCTATTTTTATTTATTTAACTATACTTGAAAAAATATAATGAGGTGTGTGATTTTATAAAGAGATGACAAGTTGCTATCTTCATTTCACCCAATAGCTGGACATTTGTACTTGTTCTATCATAAAGTTCTCCTGAAAAATCCTAATGAGTGTCCCAGAGAGAGGAAACTGTGTAGGATTTATTAGTAACTCCACTTTTTAAAATGGTTTGGGTGACAGTTAAGCAAGTGAATAGCCAAATTTTCAAAATTTGGATTCTTACCATCAACAGAATGGGCAGCAGTAAAAAAAAAAAAAAAAAAAAAAAAAAGAACCATAGCAGAAGCAATTAAAAAATGCAAACTTAAGACAATCTAAAATTAAAGATAGAAAATAATTTCAAAGAATTCAACCTAAGTGAACATTGACTCAGATTGGTATAATTTATATATGTGTATTGCATAAGTCCTTGAAATAAGTCTGTAATGACTGTAATGACAGAATAGCAAACCAACACATAATCACAAAATATATTACTATGATGAAAATAATAATGTGCTATTGTGATTGTTTTTATATTGAGTACATGCATGAGCCAGGTGCTATGCTGAATGTTTAACATGTCATTCCATTTATTCCTCAATAAAGCCCTATTTCCATGCAATTACTGTATGTTTTTTTAAATTGAATTAAACATTGCCACTACCTATATTTCATAGAAGAGGGAACAGCAGGGTGGTTCTAGTTCAAGATGAACATATAGGAGGATCCTGGACGTACAGCTATATATGGAACGTTTTTCTTTTTTCTTTTTTTTTTTTTTAAAGATTTTATTTATTTATTTGACAGAGAGAGATCACAGGTAGATAGAGAGGCAGGCAGAGAGAGAGGTAAGCAGGCTCCCTGCTGAGCAGAGAGCCCGATGCAGGACTTGATCCCAGGACCTGAGATCATGACCTGAGCCGAAGGCAGCGGCCTAACCCACTGAGCCACCCAGGCGCCCCTGGAACGTTTTTCTTAAGCAAGAAAATACTACCTGAGCAACTTCTACACCGTGGACATACGGGGTGGGGGGGGGGGGGGAAGCAGGTAGGAAAGACTCATACAAAATCACACTGTAAACTCAACCCTAGCTCAGTGACATACAATCAGGAAGGAACTCAACCCTGATTTTCTCCCTGAGGAGCAAAGAGTTTGAACTGAACATCTGGCACCCTAACTTTTAAGACCTGCACTTGAGAGACAAAGCATCCATCTTTGAAAGCCACAGGGACCTGCATCCACAAGACTCACAAGGTAATCATAAACTGAGAAATAATTCCAAAGGGATTTTTCAGACTCAGCATTCCAAGACCCAGTGCAGAGACAGCCCAGTCTTCTGTGAAAGAAACCTTCTTGCTTATCTTACCTCCTTCTCCAGCTGAAGCTTTATCTAATTTAACAGACATCTAGAAACCTACTGAAAGAGGGCAGGAGTCCCCACTGCCTCATTTCAGCTGCCTGGTATCTCTGGGAAAGAAGCTGTACACTTATCTGGCACTCCCAATTTTTTCCACTCCAATCCAAGGGATACTTCTAGATCACCTGGCTTTGGTGGACAGTGGGTCTTGCACATGAAGGTCCTTCAGTGCTGTTACAAATGGAGAAACACTTCTTAACTGGCTACCCCACCAAATGCACAGCAGAGACAGCAGACTTAAACAGATCTAGGGGCTGACTATAATCCTCTCCAGAGGCCTCAGAAGGTGGGTACCATCTTAACACTTTGCCACTGCCCTGGCCCACAAAGTTGATATCTCCATAAAAGGAGACTGTGGCTGGTGGCCAGCCAGGCTTGTATTCAAGGGTTCAATGGATAGTAGCAAAGAAAAAGTTCCTAACTGGTTATCAGCCAGGGCTCAGTGCAGAAGGAACAGACTAATGTCTAACTACCAGTTTCCTCCTGAATCAAGTATATGTGCCTACATTAAAAGATGCTGACCTCCAGTCACCCTGAAACTAGTTGCTGACTGAGATCTTCCTATTTGGAACTCTGACAGGGCTTAACACAATCTCAACTACTGGGAACCACTGAAAACAAAGTAGATTGCTTTTATAATCAAAAAAGGTCTGAAAGACAATGGAAAGCTAGCAGCCAAATGGTCAACTCCTACACAAAGCCAGTTCTCAGAACTGGGAGGGATGGCTGTTGTATCTAATGCATAGAAACTAAATAGAGAATTAAGGAAAATATAAAACATCAGAAAAAGTCCTAAATGAAATGGAGATAAGTGATTTGCCTGATAAATAGTTCAAAATAGTGGTTATAAAGATGCTCACTAAACTCAGGAGATGAATGAATATGGTGAGAACTTCAACAAAGACATAAAAAATATCTAAGAGTACCAAAAGAACTAACAGAGCTGAAGAAATGCAATAACTTAGCCAAAAAGTACAATAGAGGGGATCAATGACCTTAAAGATGGGTCAGTAAAACTCATCCACCAAGAGAAGAAAAAATTTTTACAAAGGATGAAAAAGAGTGAAGACAACTTAAGAGATATATGGGAAAATAGCACATAAGCCAGCATTCATTTTGTAGTGGTTCCAGAAGGAGAAAAGAGGATATAAAACTTAAGTGAAATAATGGCTGAAAACGTCCTTAACCCAGGGAAGGAGACACCCAGGTCCAGGAAGCCCAAAGAATCCCCAGTAAGATGACTCAAAGAGACCCACAAGACAAATTATACTGAAAATGGCAAAATTAGAGGCAAGAGAAAAACAACTTGTTACACACAAGGGACATCCCCCTCCCTAATAAGATAGAAACTTTGCAGGTCAGAAGGCAGTGGCATAATATATTCAAAAGGGCTGGAAGAGGAAAAAAAAAAAAAAAAAGTGCCAAACAAGAGTACCCAGCAATGATGTCCTTTATAATTGAAGGAGAGCTCATTTTCCAGACAAGCAAAAGCTAACGGAGTTGATCACGCACTAGACTGGCTTTCTAAGAAATGTTAATGCTAATTAACAACATGAAAATATAAAAATGTAAGTTTCATGGCTAAAGGTAGATATATAGGAAAATTCAAAATAATCTTTATGATGTAAAGTTGTTAGATTAATCACTTATAAAGCTGTTATGAGGGTTACAATTAGTAAAAGTAACTATAATAAAAAATTTGATAAGGGTCACATAAGACAGAAAGATGTAAATTGTGATATCAAAAATATAAAATGCTGGCATAAAAATATTGAGCTTTAAATGCATTTAGACTTAAGTTGCTATCAATTTAAAACAGAATGTTATCAGTAAGTTACTTATGTAACTTTTGGGAACCACAAAACAAAAATCCATAGTAAATACGCAAAAGTTAGAGAGAAATCTAAGCATATCACTTAGAAAGATCCATCTTAGGAAGAATCTTACCATACCACTTAGAAACCATCAAATCTTCAAGGAAGAGAGCAAGAGAAGGAGCAAAGAAATTTAAGACAGCCAGAAAACAATTCACAAAACAGCAATAAGGACATATTTATCAATAATTATTTTAAATGTAAATGGACTAAATTCTTTAATCAAAAACACATTGAGTGACCAAATAGATAAAGACAACACCCATCTGTCTATAAGATACTCACTTCAGATATAAAAATACACACAAACTGAAAAGCAAAGGAGGGAAAAAGATATTCCATGCAAATTGAATACCAAAATAAAGCTAGGTAGCTACCCTTACATCAGATAAAATAGGCATTACAACAAAGATTTGTAATAAGATATAAAGAAAGTTATTACATAATAACAAGGTCAATCCAGCAAGAGGATATACTGTTTACATATAATTGTGCAACCAACATAGGAGCATCTATATGTAAAGAGTAAATACTAACAGACATAAAGGGAGAAATACAAAGCAGTATAATAATAGTAGGGGACTTTAATCCCTCACCTTCATCAATAGCTAGATCATTCAGACAGAAAAACAATAAGAAAACTTTGATCTTAAGTGATATATTGAACCAGATAGGCTTATGAGACATATAGAATATCCCATCCCAAAACAACAGGACATACATACCACTCAAGCACACATGGCACTTTCTCCAGAATATTTGCAGGTACAAAAGTCTTAATAAATGTAAGAATACTGAAATCATATCAAGCATCTATTCTGACCACAATGGGTAGCAGCTAGTTAGAAGAAAACTGGAAAGTTAACAAGTACATGGAGATTAAACAGCATGCTAGTGAACAATGAAATGGTCAAAAAAGAAAAATTTTTAAATTACCTTGAGACAAATGAAAATACAACATACCAAAACTTATGGGATGCAGAAAACAGTTCTAAGAAAGAAGTTCATTTCAGTGAATGCCTATATCAAAAACAAAGACCCTAGCTTTATGCCTCAAGGAACCAGAAAAAGAATAACAAAGTTCAGAGTTGGTCAAAGGAAAGAACAAAACTCAGTGCAGAAATAAATGAAATAGAGACTAAAAAGACAATAGAAAACATCAATGAAGCTACGAGCTGGTTCTTTGAAAAGCAAACAAAATAGACAAACCTTCAGGTAGACTCATCAATTAAAAAAAAAAAGAGGACTCAAATATTTTAAAAAACGAAAAGGAGATGTTAACTGATATCAAAGACATGCAAAGGCTCATAATAGACTATGAGGAAAAATTATAAATCAATGAAGTGGACAACCTAGAAGACATGCTTGAATTTTTAGAAACATGCAACTTGCCAAGACTGAATCATACAGAAATAGAAAATCTGAACAGACTGATTTTTAGTGAGGATATTAAATCAGTAATCAAAAATCTCCCAAGGAACAAAATTCCAGGATCACATAGTTTTAATAGTGAATTCTACCAAACATTAAAAAGAGAGAGAGAGAAAGAAAAGAAAGGAATTATTGGCAAACTCTTCCCAAAACAGAGGAGGCAAGAACACCTCCAGACTGTTTTTATGAGGCCAGCCTTACTCAGATACCAGTACCTGACAAGAACACCATCAAAGAAGAAAATTATAGGCCCATATCTCTGATGGACATAGATGCAAAAATCTTCAACAAAATATTAGTAAGCCAAATTCAATGGTACATTACAGATAGCCCTGCTTTCCAAAAGTTCATTTTACACCACCTCACTTTTACAGAAGACCTACATTAGCACCTATTTTATTTAAAAAACCATTAATATAGTAATATAGGTCTTTCATAAAGTCAAAGTGGCTTAACACAATATTTCGGAAAGCATGAAATTCTCCATTTTACTTCATTTCAATTTATGAAAGATTTTAGAGGAAAGCTCTTTCAGAGAGTGGGAGAAACCTGTAAAAGGATCATATGCCCTCATCAAGTGGTATGTATTCCAGCTTGCAGGGTTGGCTCAACTTTGCAAATCAAGGTGATATAACACATTAAAAAAGGAAGTTTAGGGGTGCCTGGGTGGCTCAGTGGGTTAAAAAGCCCCTGCCTTCGGCTCAGGTCATGACCCAGGGTCCTGGGATGGAGCCCCGCATTGGTCTCTCTGCTCAGCAGGGAGCCTGCTTCCTCCTATCTCTGTTCTGCCTGCCTCTGTGCCTACTTGTGATCTCTGTCTGTCAAATAAATAAATAAAACCTTTGAAAGAAAGAAAGGTGGGTTAAAAATCTTATCGTCATCTCAATAGATGCAGAAAAAACCCTTAACAAAATTCAATATCTACTGATGATGAACTCTAAACAAAGTGGATAAATAGGGACTGTGCCCAAACATAATAAAGTCCATACATGACAAGCCCATAGCTAATTCATACTCTGTGGTCAACAGGTGAAAGTTTTGACTCTAAGATCGGAACAAAACAAGTATGCCCAGTCTTGCCACTTTTATTCAACATAATATTGGAAATTCTAGCCAGTGCAATTAGGCAAGAAAAATAAAAAGGAAGGTTCCTTTCTAAACTGGAAAGGAACAAGTAAAATTCTCACTATTTGCAGATGACATAATATATATAAGAAACCCTAAAGTCCACCAAAAAAGATAACCTGTTAGAACCAAAACAAACTAGATAAAACTGCAGAACACAAAACCAATACACAAAAATTGGCTGCATTTTGTACACTAATAAACTAATTATCAAGAAAGGTGAATTAAACAATCCCATTCACAGTCATATCAAAAATTATTCCTGGGTATTTTCTAGGAAATTTAACCAAGGAAGTAAAAGATCTGTATACCAAATACTAAGAAACTGATTAAAGAAATTGAACAGGACAGGCATTATGCTTCCAGATTTCAAACTATATTACAGAACTGTAATCCAAATCCAAATAGTAATCCAAATAGTATGGTATTGGTGTAAATTAGACACAAAGATTAATGGAACAACAGAGCCCAGAAATAAACCCATGTTTATATGGTCAAATAATTTTGACAAAGGAACCAAGAATATACAAATGAGAAAAGACATTTTCTTCACTAAATGGTGTTCAGAAAACTGGACATATATATACAATAAAACTGGACCACTCTCTTACACCATACAGAAAAATTAACTCAAAATGGATTGAAGAATATAGATGGTAAGCAGCTTGGTAATGAGCTTGGCCATGATTTTTTGGATTTGTCACTAAAAGCAAAAATAATCAAGTGGGATTATATCAAACTAAAGAGCTTCTGCACAGCAAAGGAAATGAACAAAATGGAAAAGCAGCCTACAGAATGGGAGAAAATATTTGTAAACCATATATCTGATAAAGGGTTGATATCCAAAATATATAAAGAACTCCTACAACTCAACAACAATTATCCCAAACAATCCATTAAAATATGATCATAGGATCTAAATAGACATTTTTCTGAAGATATGTAGATGGTCAGCAGGTACACTAAATGGTGCTTAACATCACCAATCATCCAGGACCACATCAAAGCATTCAGCAAATCAAAACCACATTAAAATCATCTCACACTGGTAGGAATGAGAGTCATCAAAAAATACAAAAATGCGGGAGGAGTCAAGATGGCGGAGAAGTAGCAGCCTGAGACTACATCAGGTAGCAGGAAATCAGCTCGATAGCTTATCTAAACATTGCAAACACCTACAAATCCAACGGGAGAGCGAAGAGAAGAAGAACAGCAACTCTAGAAACAGAAAATCAACCACTTTCTGAAAGGTAGGACTGGCGGAGAAGTGAATCTAAAACGACGGGAAGATAGACCGCGGGGGGAGGGGCCGGCTCCCGGCAAGCGGCGGAGCAACGGAGCACAAAATCAGGACTTTTAAAAGTCTGCTCCACTGAGGGACATTGCTCCAGGGGCTAAACCGGGGTGAAGCCCACGCGGGGCCAACGTGGCCCCAGGCCCCGCAGGGTCACAGAAGGATCGGGGGTGTCGGAGTGTCGGAGAGCTCGCAGGTATTAGAACGGAGAAGCCGGCTGGAGAGACAGAGCCGAGGACTAAACTCTCAGCTCGGGGTTACCTTGAACTGGTCGCGGGCTGGGTGAGCTCAGAGCGCGGCTAGAGGCTGGGGATACGGGAGTGATTGGGTGCTGTCCTCTGGGGGCGCACTGAGGAGTGGGGCCCCAGGCTCTTGGCTCCTCCGGGCTGGAGACTGGGAGGCCACCATTTTCATTCCCGTCCTCCGGAACTCTACGGAAAGCGTTCAGGGAACAGAAGCTCCCAAAAGCGAACCCGAGCCGATTACTTAGTCCGGCCGCCGGTAAGGGCGGTGCAATCCCGCCTCGGGCAAAGACACTTGAGAGTCACTACAACAGGCCCCTCCCCCAGAAGATCAACAAAATATCCAGCCAGGACGAAGTTCATCTATCAAGGAGAAAGCAGATTCAATTCCTAAGACAGCAGAGCAATTCCAGAGGAGGAGAAAGCAAAGCACGGAACTCATGGCTTTCTCCCCATGATTCTTTAGTCTTGCGGCTACTTCAATTTTTTTTTCTTTTTTCAATTTTTTTTTCTTTTTTCTTTTTTCTTCTTCTGCTAAATTTTTTTTAAACTTATACCTTTTCTTTTTTAACATTTTTTGACTAGTTCATCTAAATATATATATTTTTTCTTTCTTTTTTATATTTTTTATTTGTTTTATTTTTTAATTTTTTTCTTTCTTTTTTTTTTTTTCTTTTTTTTTCAGAAGCTGTTTTTATCCCCTTTCTCCCCCCCACAATTTGGGGTCTCTTCTGATTTGGTTACAGCGCATTTTTCCGGGGTATTTGCCACCCTTTTAGTAGTTTATTTGCTCCTTCATATTCTCTTATCTGGACAAAATGACAAGGCGGAAAAAATCACCACAAACAAAAGAACAAGAGACAGTACCGAAGGCTAGGGACCTAATCAACACAGACATGGGTAATATGACAGATCAAGAGTTCAGAATGACGATTCTGAACATTCTAGCCGGACTCGAAAAAGGCATGGAAGATATTAGAGAAACCCTCTCTGGAGATATTAAAGCCCTTTCTGGAGAAATTAAAGAACTAAAATCTAACCAAGTTGAAATCAAAAAAGCTATTAATGAGGTGCAATCAAAAATGGAGGCTCTCACTGCTAGGATAAATGAGGCAGAAGAAAGAATTAGTGATATAGAAGACCAAATGACAGAGAATAAGGAAGCCGAGCAAAAGAGGGACAAACAGCTACTGGACCATGAGGGGAGAATTCGAGAGATAAGTGACACCATAAGACGAAACAACATTAGAATAATTGGGATTCCAGAAGAAGAAGAAACAGAGAGGGGAGCAGAAGGTCTATTGGAGAGAATCATTGGAGAGAATTTCCCTAATATGGCAAAGGGAACAAGCATCAAAATCCAGGAGATGCAGAGAACCCCCCTCAAAGTCAACAAGAATAGGTCCACACCCCGTCACCTAATAGTAAAATTTACAAGTCTTAGTGACAAAGAGAAAATCCTGAAAGCAGCCCGAGAAAAGAAGTCTGTAACATACAATGGTAAAAATATTAGATTGGCGGCAGACTTATCCACAGAGACCTGGCAGGCCAGAAAGAGCTGGCATGATAATTCAGAGCACTCAACGAGAAAAACATGCAGCCAAGAATACTCTATCCAGCTAGGCTATCATTGAAAATAGAAGGAGAGATCAAAAGCTTCCAGGACAAACAAAAACTGAAAGAATTTGCAAACACCAAACCAGCTCTACAGGAAATATTGAAAGGGGTCCTCTAAGCAAAGAGAGAGCCTAAAAGTAGTAGATCAGAAAGGTACAGAGACAATATACAGTAACAGTCACCTTACAGGCTAATAATGGCACTAAATTCATATCTCTCAATAGTTACCCTGAATGTTAATGGGCTAAATGCCCCAATCAAAAGACACAGGGTATCAGAATGGATAAAAAAACAAAACCCATCAGTATGTTGCCTACAAGAAACTCATTTTAGACGCGAAGACACCTCCAGATTTAAAGTGAGGGGGTGGAAAACAATTTACCATGCTAATGGGCATCAGAAGAAAGCTGGGGTGGCAATCCTTATATCAGATCAATTAGATTTTAAGCCAAAGACTATAATAAGAGATGAGGAAGGACACTATATCCTACTCAAAGGGTCTGTCCAACAAGAAGATCTAACAATTTTAAATATCTATGCCCCTAACGTGGGAGCAGCCAACTATATCAACCAATTAATAACAAAATCAAAGAAACACATCAATAATAATACAATAATAGTAGGGGACTTTAACACTCCCCTCACTGAAATGGACAGATCATCCAAGCAAAAGATCAACAAGGAAATAAAGGCCTTAAATGACACACTGCACCAGATGGACATCACAGATATATTCAGAACATTTCATCCCAAAGCAACAGAATACACATTCTTCTCTAGTGCACATGGAACCTTCTCCAGAATAGATCACATCCTGGGTCACAAATCAGGTCTCAACCGGTATCAAAAGATTAGGATTATTCCCTGCATATTTTCAGACCACAATGCTCTGAAGCTAGAACTCAATCACAAGAGGAAAGCTGGAAAGAACCCAAATACATGGAGACTAAACAGCATCCTTCTAAAGAATGAATGGGTCAACCAGGAAATTAAAGAAGAATTGAAAAAATTCATGGAAACAAATGATAATGAAAACACAACAGTTCAAAACCTGTGGGACACAGCAAAGGCAGCCCTGAGAGGAAAATATATAGCAGTACAAGCCTTTCTCAAGAAACAAGAAGGGTCTCAAGTACACAACCTAACCCTACACGTAAAGGAGCTGGAGAAAGAACAAGAAAGAAACCCTAAACCCAGCAGGAGAAGAGAAATCATAAAGATCAGAGCAGAAATCAATGAAATAGAAACAAAAAAAAACAATAGAAAAAATCAATGAAACTAGGAGCTGGTTCTTTGAAAGAATCAATAAGATTGATAAACCCCTGGCCAGACTCATCAAAAAGAAAAGAGAAAGGACCCAAATAAATAAAATCATGAATGAAAGAGGAGAGATCACAACTAACACCAAAGAAATACAGACAATTATAAGAACATACTATGAGCAACTCTACGCCAACAAATTGGACAATCTGGAAGAAATGGATGCATTCCTAGAGACATATAAACTACCACAACTGAACCAGGAAGAAATAGAAAACCTGAACAGGCCCATAACCAGTAAGGAGATTGAAACAGTCATCAAAAATCTCCAAACAAACAAAAGCCCAGGGCCAGACGGCTTCCCAGGGGAATTCTACCAAACATTTAAAGAAGAACTAATTCCTATTCTCTTGAAACTGTTCCAAAAAATAGAAACGGAAGGAAAACTTCCAAACTCATTTTATGAGGCCAGCATCACCTTGATCCCAAAACCAGACAAGGATCCCACCAAAAAAGAGAACTACAGACCAATATCCTTGATGAACACAGATGCAAAAATTCTCACCAAAATACTAGCCAATAGGATTCAACAGCACATTAAAAGGATTATTCACCACGATCAAGTGGGATTTATTCCAGGGCTGCAGGGTTGGTTCAACATCCGCAAATCAATCAATGTGATAGAACACATTAATAAAAGAAAGAACAAGAACCATATGATACTCTCAATAGATGCTGAAAAGGCATTTGACAAAGTACAGCATCCCTTCCTGATCAAAACTCTTCAAAGTGTGGGGATAGAGGGCACATACCTCAATATTATCAAAGCCATCTATGAAAAACCCACCGCAAATATCATTCTCAATGGAGAAAAACTGAAAGCTTTTCCGTTAAGGTCAGGAACACGGCAGGGATGTCCATTATCACCACTGCTATTCAACATAGTACTAGAAGTCCTAGCCTCAGCAATCAGACAACAAAAAGAAATTAAAGGCATCCAAATTGGTAAAGAAGAAGTCAAATTATCACTCTTCGCAGATGATATGATACTATATGTGGAAAACCCAAAAGACTCCACTCCAAAACTGCTAGAACTTGTACAGGAATTCAGTAAAGTGTCAGGATATAAAATCAATGCACAGAAATCAGTTGCATTTCTGTACACCAACAACAAGACTGAAGAAAGAGAAATTAAGGAGTCAATCCCATTTACAATTGTACCCAAAACTATAAGATACCTAGGAATAAACCTAACCAAAGAGACTAAGAATCTATACACAGAAAATTATAAAGTACTCATGAAAGAAATTGAGGAAGACACCAAAAAATGGAAAAATGTTCCATGCTCCTGGATTGGAAGAATAAATATTGTGAAAATGTCTATGCTACCTAAAGCAATCTACACATTTAATGCAATCCCTATCAAAATACCATCCATTTGTTTCAAAGACATGGAACAAATAATCCTAAAATTTATATGGAACCAGAAAAGACCTCGAATAGCCAAAGGAATATTGAAGAACAAAGCCAAAGTTGGTGGCATCACAATTCCGGACTTCAAGCTCTATTACAAAGCTGTCATCATCAAGACAGCATGGTACTGGCACAAAAACAGACACATAGATCAGTGGAACAGAATAGAGAGCCCAGAAATCGACCCTCAACTCTATGGTCAACTAATCTTCGACAAAGCAGGAAAGAATGTCCAATGGAAAAAAGACAGCCTCTTCAATAAATGGTGCTGGGAAAATTGGACAGCCACATGCAGAAAAATGAAATTGGACCACTTCCTTACACCACACACGAAAATAGACTCCAAATGGATGAAGGACCTCAATGTGAGAAAGGAATCCATCAAAATCCTTGAGGAGAATGCAGGCAGCAACCTCTTCGACCTCAGCTGTAGCAACATCTTCCTAGGAACAACGGCAAAGGCAAGGGAAGCAAGGGCAAACATGAACTATTGGGATTTCATCAAGATCAAAAGCTTTTGCACAGCAAAGGAAACAGTTCACAAAACCAAAAGACAACTGACAGAATGGGAGAAGATATTTGCAAACAACATATCAGATAAAGGGCTAGTATCCAAAATCTATAAGGAACTTAGCAAACTCAACACCCAAAGAACAAACAATCCAATCAAGAAATGGGCAGAGGACATGAACAGGCATTTCTGCAAAGAAGACATCCAGATGGCCAACAGACACATGAAAAAGTGCTCCACGTCACTCGGCATCAGGGAAATACAAATCAAAACCACAATGAGATATCACCCCACACCAGTCAGAATGGCTAAAATGAACAAGTCAGGTAATGACAGATGCTGGAGAGGATGTGGAGAAAGGGGAACCCTCCTCCACTGTTGGTGGGAATGCAAGCTGGTGCAACCACTCTGGAAAACAGCATGGAGGTTCCTCAAAATGTTGAAAATAGAACTATCCTATGACCCAGCAATTGCACTACTGGGTATTTACCCTAAAGATACAAACATAGTGATCCGAAGGGGCACGTGTACCTGAATGTTTATAGCAGCAATGTCTACAATAGCCAGACTATGGAAAGAACCTAGATGTCCATCAACAGATGAATGGATCAAGAAGATGTGGTATATATACACAATGGAATACTATGCAGCCATCAAAAGAAATGAAATCATGCCATTTGCGACGACGTGGATGGAACTAGAGCGTATCATGCTTAGTGAAATAAGTCAATCGGAGAAAGACAACTATCATATGATCTCCCTGATATGAGGACATGGAGAAGCAACATGGGGGGGTAGGGGGATAGGAGAAGAATAAATGAAACAAGATGGGATTGGGAGGGAGACAAACCATAAATGACTCTTAATCTCACAAAACAAACTGGGGGTTGCTGGGGGGAGGTGGGATTGGGAGAGGGGGAGCGGGCTATGGACATTGGGGAGGGGAGGCGAACCATAAGAGACTATGTACTCTGAAAAACAACCTGAGGGTTTTGAAGGGTCAGGGGTGGGAGGTTGGGGCAACCTGAGGGTTTAGAAGGGTCAGGGGTGGGAGGTTGGGGGAACAGGTGGTGGGTAATGGGGAGGGCACGTTTTGCATGGAGCACTGGGTGTTGTGCAAAAAGAATGAATACTGTTACACTGAAAAAATAAATAAAATGAGAAAAAAAAATACAAAAATGCTGGCAATGATGTAGAGAAAAGAGAATGCTTGTGGACCACTGGTGGGAATGCAAATTGAAGCAGCCTCCATTGGAAAACAGTATGGAGGGTCCTCAAAAAATTAAAAATAGAACTATTGTCCAATCCAGCAATTCCACTTCTGGGTAAATGAAAATGAAGATAGGTTGAGATCACAATTGTGGAGCAGGAAAATCTTAAGCTCATCTCCTCCCATGGAAACATCAAAACTACAACAACATATGTGTCTCTCTGGAAATGACATGTAAACTAACAGAACAGTTCTTCCACAACTGAAGGTATAAAGATGAAGCTACACGGAGATAGGTAGGAGGGGCAGAGATGCAGTCTGCTTAGGATCCAATCCTCCTGCATAGCAACTCACAAGTGGAACAGATATTACAAGTACAGAGGTCCTCTCTGAGGAGACAAGGGTTGAAGACTCAAATCAGGCATTCCTATCCTGGGAACCTGCATCAAGAAGATCAGCCTATAGTTTTTGGAAATTAGTCGGGCTTACTATGGGAGAGCCAGAGGGCTACAGAAAACAGAGACTCTGCTCTTAAAGGACCCATGCACAAACTCAATCCTAGACTCAGCACAGAAGCCTCAGTTTGTGAAGTGCTAGGGCCTTATATGAAGGAGACAGACTAATTTTTAGATTGTGTTCTGGAGGGATAGATCTTTCCCCAGGAGCAGAAGCACAGACTGATACCATTTTTCTTAATCTCCTTCTATCTAGCTTGCCCAGCACTAGCAGACACCATTTCTGATACTCTCCATTTACCTTACTAGTACCATTCACTCTGCCCACCAAGATCCTGCAGCTTTTACAGTAAGGCATCACAGCCAGCCAGATTGGGGCCAACCTCACCCACCAACATGCCTTTAGCAGCCCAGCCATAACAGGAAGGCATATGCAGCCCGAAGAGGACACCACTGGAACTCCTGGTTCTGGTGACCAAAGGGAATTGCATGACTGGGCCCTATAGGACACCTTCTACATAAGGCCAATCCTTCAAAACTGGGAAATATAGCTGATCTACCTTAACACAGAGAAACAATCACATAATGTCAGGCAAAATGAGGAGGCAGGGGAATATGTTCCAAATTTTCCAAATGAAAAAACAAGACAAAACCTTTTTAAGAAACTAAATGAAATGGAGAAAAGCAATCTACCCATTAGAGTTCATAGTAGTAGTCAAAAAGATACCCAACTCAGAAGAATGGTGAATCCAAAGAGAACTTCAAAAGAGAGAACTTAAAAAAAAAAAAAAATCAGACCTGGGGCACCTGTGTGGGTCAGTTGGTTAAGCATTCAACTCTTGGTTTCAGCTCAAGTCACTATCAGGATTGTGAGATCAAGCCCCACATTGGGCTCAGAATGGAATCTGCTTGAGATTCTTTCCCTCCTCCTCTGCTCTTCTCCTCCACTTGCGTATTCACTCTCTCTCAAATAAATAAGTCAATAAAATCTTTAAGAAAATTAGAAATCAGACCTGAGGAAAACAATAACTGAAATGAAAAATACACTAGAAGGAATCAACAGCAGATTTCATCATCCAGAACACACACATTAGCAATCTGGAAGACTAGGTAATGGAAATCATCCAAGCTGAACAACAAAAAGAAAAAAAGAATTTTGAAAGTTGAGGGTAGTTTAAGGAGCCCTTGGGACAAAAATCAAATGAACATTTGCATTTTAGGGGTTTCAGAAGAAGAGAAAGGGGCAATAAAATTGTTTGAAAAAGTAATACTGAAAATTTTTTTAACCTAGGGAAGGAAATAGACACCTGGGTCTAGGAAGCATAAACATTCCCAAATAAGATGAACCCAAATCCATACCAAGACACATGATAATTAAAATGTCAAAAATTAAACGTGAAAGGAGAATCATAAATCAGCAAAAGAAGAGCAACTATTTATACAAGGGGACCCCCATAAGGCTATTAGTTGCTTTTTTCAGTAGAAACTGAATATAAGGTGACTTCCTTCTAGCCTACAAAGTGCTGAAAGGGAAAAACCTACAATCAAGAACACTCTACAAGGAAAGGTTATCATTCAAATTTGAAGGAAAAACAGAGCTTCCCAGACAAAAGTTAAAAGAGTTCATCCCACTAAGTCAGACTTACAAGAAATGCTAGAGACTTCTTTAAGCAAAAAAGAAAGAAAGAAAAGTTCTTACTGATAAAAGCAGAATGGGGCGAGGGAGGGGGCACTTGGGTGTCTCAGTTGGTTAAGGATCTTTTTTCAAAGATTTTATTTATTTGATAGAAAGAGCACATGAGTAGGGGGGTGGGGAGAGAGAGAAGCAGATTCCCCATGAAGTAGGGAGCCCAACATAGAGACTTGATCCCAGGACCCTGGGACCATGACCCAAGCTGAAGAAAGATGCTTAGCTGACAAAACTACCTAGGTGTCCAAACATCTAATTCTTGAATTCCGGGTTCAGGTCATGATCTCAGGGTTGTGAGATCAAGCCCTGCATTGGGCTCTGTACTGGGTGTGGAACCTGCTTAAGATTCTCTCTCTTCTAGTTTTCCTTCTATTTCCCCACCCCTCCTATCTTAAAAAAAAAAAAAAAAAATGCAAAATATGGCAAAGGTAGTGGATCAACTACTTATGAAGCTAGTATAAAAGTTAAAAGACAAAAGTAATAAAATCAACTATGTCTATAATAACTAAGGGATGCACAGAATTAATATATGTAAAACATGATGTCAAATATATACACTATAGGGGTGGAAGAGTAAAAATGTAGTTATTTTTTTAATCTGTTCAAACTTGAGTGATCAACAACTTAAAATAGACTGCTATATCCATAGGGTGTTATATATGGACCTCATAGTAACCACAAACCTATAATAGATACATAACATATAAAAAGAAAGGAATCCAAACATACCACTAAAGAAAGTCATCAAATCACCAGAGAAGAGAGCCAGTGAAGAAAGGAACAGAAAGAACTACAAAAACAACCAGAATCAATTAACAAATTGGCAATGAATACATGCCTATAAATAACTACTATAAATGTAAGTGGGATAAATTCTCTAAGCAAAGGATACAGGGTAGCTGAATGGATTAAAAAAACAAGACCTGTATCTATGCTGCCTGTAAAAGCCTTGCATCAGACCTAAAGACACATACAGACTGAAAATGAAGGGATGGAAAAAGAAATTCCATGCAAATGGAAATAAACAAACAAAAGTAATACTATATGAGACAAAATAGACTTTAAAATGTTTTTTTTTAAAGATTTTATTTATTAATTTTGACAGAGAGAGATCACAAGTAGGCAGAGAGGCAGGCAGAGAGAGTGAGAGGGAAGCAGGCTCCCTTCAGTGCAGGGAGCCCGACGCGGGACTCGATCCCAGGACCCCGAGATCATGACCTGAGCCGAAGGCAGCGGCTTAAACCACTGAGCCACCCAGGCGCCCCCAAATAGACTTTAAAACAAAGACTGGGGACGCCTGGGTGGCTCAGTTGGTTAAGCAGCTGCCTTTGGCTCAGGTCATGATCCCAGGGTCCTGGGATCGAGTCCCACATCGGGCTCCTTGTTCAGCGGGGAGCCTGCTTCTCCCTCTGACTCTGCCTGCCACTCTGTCTGCCTGTGATCCCTCTCTCCCTCTCTCTCTCTCTCTCTGACAAATAAAAAATAAAATCTTAAAAAAAAAAAAAGACTGTCCAAGAAAGACAAATACCATACAATTTCATGCATAGGTGGAATTTAAGAAAGAAAACACCAAAGAGGGGAGAGAAAGAGAGAGAGAGAGGCAAACCAAGAAACAGACTCTTAACTATGGAGAACATACTGATGGTTACCAGAGGAGAGGTGAGTAGAGCCATGGGTTGGATAGTTGATGGGAATTAATGAGTGTACTTGCTGTGAGCACAAGGTGGTTTATGGAAGTGGTAACTCACTGTGTTTTGCACCTTAAGTTAATATTACACTATGTGTTGACTAATTGGAATTTATTTTTTTTTTATATTTTATTTATTTATTTGACAGAGAGATCACAAGTAGATAGAGAGGCAGGCAGAGAGAGAGAGAGAGAGAGGGAAGCAGGCTCCCTGCTGAGCAGAGAGCCCGATGCGGGACTCGATCCCAGGACCCTGAGATCATGACCTGAGCCGAAGGCAGCGGCCTAACCCACTGAGCCACCCAGGCGCCCCGACTAATTGGAATTTAAATAAAAAACTTTTTTAAAAAGATAAACAAAACAAAGACTGCAATAAGAGAAAAGGAGCATTACATACTTATAAAGTGATCACTCCAACACAATATAAACAATTATAAATGAATCCAACATAAGAGCACCTAATATATAAAGCAAATATTAAAAGACATACAGAAACCGGCAGTAACACAATAATAGGAGGGAATTTTAACACACCTCTTACATCAGTGAAGAGATCATCTAGACAGAAAATCAATAGGGAAACAGTGGCCTGGAATGACACATTAAATGTATAAATACAGAACATTTCATTTAAAACAGCAGACTATTCATCCTTTTCAAGTGCACATGGAACATTCTCCAGGCTAGATCACATGTCAGGCCACAAAACGCATCTCATAAATTTATGATAGAAATAATATCAAGCATCTTTTATAACCTCAACAATATGAAAGCAGAAATTAATTATAAGGACAAAAATAGAAAAAAAAACACAAACATGGAGGCTGAACCAAATTAAACAATATATTGAAAGGATCATATACCATAATCAAGGAAGGTGTCCCAATATCCACAAATCCATTAACGTGATACACCACTTTAACAAAATAAAAGATAAAAATCTTAAGATCACTTCAATAGATGCAGCAAAAGCATTTAACAAAATTCAACATCCATTTATGATAAAAAAGAAAAACTAACACAGTGGACATAGTGGGAACATTCTTCAACATAATAAAGGCCACATATGACAAAAACCACAGCTAACATCATACACACTGAAAAGTTCAAAGCTTTTTTTTAAAATGAGGATTAAGACATGATGCCCACTCTCACCACTACTATTTAACATAGTCCTGGAAGTCCTACCCATATCAATCAGACAAGAAAAAGAAATAGAAGACATCCCAACTGGTAGGAACAAGTGAAACTGTAACTATTTGCAGAGGACATGATCCTATATATAGAAAACTCTGAAGGCTCCTCCCGAAAACTGTTAAATTTAATAAATGGATTCAGTGAAACCGCAGGATACAAAATGAATATACATAAATGTATTGTTTCTATACACTAACAATCAGGAAAAGAAATTAAGAAAAACAATATCATTTACAATTGCATCGAAAAGAATAAAATACCTAGGAGCAAATTTAACCAAGGAAATGAATGGAACTTGAGGGCATTATGCTAAGTGAAATTAGATAAAAGCAAATACTTTGTGTCATTTATAGGTGGAATTAGAAAAAGAATTCATAGAACAGACTGGTATTGCCAGAGGCAGTGGGTTGGGGAGGTGAGTGAAATGTACAAACTTCTCATTATAAAATAAGTCCTCAAGATCATATACAACACAATGACTATAGTTAATAATACTATATTGTATTTTGAAAGTTGCTGGGATGATCATTTTATAATATACACAAATATCAAATCATTATATAGTACACCTGAAACTAATAGTGTTGTATTTCAATTATACCTCAATTTTTTAAAAAACCACAAGGAGGTAACAGACGCACTGATCTTTTAGGGCATATAATTTGAGAGGGTTGATAGGTTAAAATGTTGATAATTACAACTACTCCTTCGGCTGTGACTGTAAGTATTAAAAAAAAAAAAGTTCAGCTAGAGTAGCATTCTCTCAGTGTACTCCCATTCTCATTATGGAACTGGATTAACTTTATGCTACTGGGTGGGAATAGGGTAGTATTTTTGGGGGGGTGGAGAAGAAAGTGTTTGTGAAGAAATCACAACTGATCAGGGTCATTCCCATGGAGAGAAAGGAATGCTGGAATTCAGGCACTTCTTGGACATTCTGTCATAGAATATTGGAATAACTCATTTTCTGTCTTTTCAAATACATTTTTGCCCTGCTCTTGCCCTAGAAGACAAAGAGGGTGCGGGACCTTTGTTAGTCCCTAATAGTTGCTATTTCCCCTTTCTCTGAAAGGGCAAGAGACCAATACTTGATAAAAAGAAAATGTATCAAGAATTCACTCTGTGTCATTAGGCATTAAAGATAGGGCAAAAGGAATCAGTAGTAATCACACACAGGTGAGTCAGGTAACATTTCTTGGCCCCATGGGGTTCTCTCAGTCTAGCTGAGGGGTCAGAGTTGCCCAGGAATAGTGGTGTAAGCAGGGAGAGCTAAGCATGTAGGACAACAGACACACAGTGAAGCCAACCATTGTCTCTTGTCTAGGAGCCCAGGGAAGATATCATTCAGAGATTATATGGGAACCAACCCCAAAAGATGAGGGAGGCTTTTCTGGATGAAAAAGGTGGCAAGGTATGTTCTAGAAGGAGGTACTTAAAGGGCACACAGATGTGAGAGGCAAGGCTCATTCTCAGAGCCTTCAAGTGCTCATAAGTGGTGGGAGCATCTGCTGCTCAGAAAGAAATGACAGAAGAAGATAGAGAAACAAAAGACAGGACCCAGATTTTGAAGTGCTTTGTGCATCTTGTTAATCATTCTTTAATTGTGGTCACTGGATACCACTGCAGGCTTCTAAGTGGAGCTCTAAAATACTGTTTTACAAAAAAATAACAGAGGCTGTAGAAGACAGACTGAAAAGAGAAGAATGGGATCCTGTGCTGAGGGAGGAGGGGTGCAAACACAGCACAGCATAGCCAGTGGAGGGGTGCTGCTATGGAATATTTGGTACAGGAGCAGTAGTCCTGGCCCTGTGTTCGATGCCTACCAAACCACAGACCTGAAAACCACATGTCAGGTACACACCCTAGAGCTCTGTCTCTTCCAGCCCATCATGCTAGAATCTCGAGCTGCAGAGCCCAAGATTATCCGAGATATTACCCTGCTCTGGCTGTAGATACTCTTGAGCTGGGCTATCTTGAGAAACCACTAGACTCTACAAACCTCAGCATTTTTTCAACCTATAAAATAGGAAATATCGTAACATATCTCTTGGCCCTTTGGAGAACATTTATGAATTTCTTTTACAAATTATAAAATGGATTCCACTTCCTAATATAGTGTAGGCCTATTACATGGGGATTTCCACAAGAACCATGACTTTAAAGGATATTCCAGAGAGAGGGACTCAGTTCCTGAATTTTAGGAGGAAGGGCAAGGCAAGGGGGTTAAAGGCACAAACTCTGGTACTAGCCTACTAAGTTGAAGCCTGTCTCTGACCTGCACATGCCCAGGAGCCTAAACCAATTCACTGGATTCTCTGTGCCTTCCTCTCATCTATAAAATGGGATTTAAAAATAGGGACGCCTGGGTGGCTCAATTGGTTAAGCGGCTGCCTTCAGCTCAGGTCATGATCCCAGCGTCCTGGGATCAAGTCCCACATCGTGCTCCGCAGGGAGCCTGCTTCTCTCTCTGTCTCTGCCTGCCACTCTGTCTGCCTGTACTCGCTCTTGCTCTCTCTGACAAATAAATAAAAATCTTTAAAAAAAAAAAAAGAATGTTTAAAAAAAAAATACCTCCCCCACCCAGGGTTCCTAATAAGGTTAAATGACTTCGTATAGTTAAGAACTATTGCTGGCCAAGAGCAACTGCTTGGTAAGGGGTAGCTATCACTGTTCTGCTGTGTTTGAAATTTAGGACTTGAAATTTTAGGATTTAGGAGTTCAGTCATTATCTTTACTATCATGGATATACAGTATGCAAAGTAATGACTGTCCACAGGCACCAAGTCCTTATCCCCAGAACCTGTGAATATGGAACGTTACATGACAAAAAGCAATGTAGAGTTTACAGATGGAATTAAGGTTCCTAATCAGCTGACTTTAAAATAGGGAGATTACTCTGGATTTTCTTAGTGAGCCCAGTTTAATCACGTGACTCCTTTAAAACAGGATTTGACAGGTGGGTAACAGGAGATGTAGAAAGATTTGGCCTGCCATTACTAGCCTTTCAAGTGGAGGAAAGGGGCCCAGAACCTAGTTAGACTCTTGGGTGCCGTGTAGACCCTGCTGTGCAAGGGAGCAAGAAACTAAAAGGTGTTCCCTAAGGAATGTACAAAATAAAAATGTAATCAAAAATAAAGTAACAAGGGAACTCAAACTGAGTTCCTTGAGGGGTTCATTTAAATATGAACTCACTTGTTCAGATAAGGGTGAGGCTTCTAAAGACTTTAAAACCTGAAGTATGAAGACTTGAAGCATTAAGGAGCAAGTGGGATTTAAGCAGAGCCATGCATCTGTGGGGTAGGGGGGAATGACTGTCAACTCTCCTAGGTTCAGTAGCTGGGCCTATGAAATAAACTTACAACAGGCAGATTAGCAGGAGAAAAAGCATACAGATGTTTACTGTTACAGTCAGGCGGCATTTCAGGGGGGAAAAAATGAATACCCTGAAAAGATGTGCAATTTGAGAACTTAGAGAATATCTTGGTAGGGAAGGCAGGGAGATGAGGGAGGTAGAGACCATGTAAGGAACTGTAAATGAATTTTAGGAAAGAAGAATGGGCTCTCAGAAGAGTAGATGGGAGTCTGATAATGTGTGCCCAAGTTTATCTTGGTATAGTGTCCACTTCTAATCTCCTCTTCTGTGGCAAGAGTCAGTTTTCCCTATGATAAAACTCTAGGGAAAGGATAGAGGACAATTGAGTTCTTTGAAAGACCTGTCTTTAGGCAGGTAAGGGAAGTTGGGAGAGAGTCTCTCCCTGTATCTGCTGTTTTTCAATGGCTTCAGCTCAGAATAATTCTTACACAAAAGCATCATCATTTAGGATGGTATATTCCTCCACCCTTCACCTTCAATAAATAGTTCTTAATCCCTCCAAGAGTCAGAGATGGATATAGTGTGGTGTTTGCCCTTGGCCCTGGAAGGAAGAGTTGAGAGCTTTGAAAAGAGGAGAAGCACTAGCTGCTGAGTGGAGCACAGAGGCAGGGGTGTTGTGGCATTTGTGATGAATAGTAATTGTGGATCTGACCAGGTTGCACGAGGTGAAGGTTCACACAAGGTGACTGGTAAGACACTATGCCAGTCTTTTCAAATCTGGCTGCGCCTCAGAAACCCCAAAGGGAACTTTACAGAATCATCTGCTCTACAAGTGGTTCCTAGATAGCTCTGTTAAGAACAAACTGACCAAATACAATTACCAATGGATCTTGCCACACAACCAGAGTTGAGAACTACTGGAACAGGTCACACAGTGGACACTGAATTATAGACGCTCTAAATATCAGATGACCTGAAGCCAGTGAGTGGTAGAGTGCTGTGGACCAGGCAAAATGGAGGGGCTCCCTATCCAAGTGGCTAAGTATCATGGAAAGTAAGACACAGGTGTGCTGACATAGTCATGGTGAAGGGGTAGGAAGGAAAGAATATACAAACAGGGGCCAGCTAAATTGTCAACCCCTGAGGACATGCCGATATTCACTTCCCCACCCCTGGGTGCCCAGTACCTCACCTCACACAACATAAGAATAAGCAGATATTTGTTAAATAAATAATTGAATAAATATATGGGGAAAAAAATCTAGAAAAGTGGAAGCTGCAGAATATGGTATAACCAATTTCACAATATGGAAACTCAAGAGGATAAATGTTTAGAGAAAAAGTATGAATTCAGTTTTAGACTTACCAAGTTCAAGGAAACCGATGTGATAATAAGGGTTCAAACTGTTGACAAGCCTATATGGTATATAATGGGAAGTACTAGGGTTCCTGAGTTTCTATAAGTTTGTCACCCCCTCCCATTTCATTTGATGTGACCAGGGGACTAACATATGCATTATACTGCTAAAAGGCTAACTCTACCCTGAGATCCACTGAGTGCCACTAGAGAATTGCTGACTGACAAAGACACTAAGAACAGTCGCAATGGAGAAGCAACATGGAAACCATGGAGCCTATGATGTGCAGCCATCCTAAACTGAAACAGGACAAGATTAAGGCTATAGAGAATATATATATATCTAAATTTCAAAGCAATATGCCTCCTCAATCCAGCATATCCCACCCAACAACACACATACCCCTAAAGGCAATTATGGGTCCAAAGAGCCTGTGTAGTTCATTCCTGACTTTTGTGGGAACCATAATATCATATGCCAAAGGGAAGATGTCGATGCACAATCAGAAATCAACACTATCTCTGATTTCTCGGAATTCAACACTAACATTTTAACTTAAAAAGTGTTCTCAATTATTGGGGCACCTGGGTGGCTTAGTCAGTTGAGCATCTGATTCTTGATTTTGGCTCAAGTCATGATCTCATGGTTGTGGGATCCAGTCCATGTATGGCTCCACACTTTGTGAGAAGCTTGCTTAGGATTCTCTTTCTCCTCTCCCTTTCCCTCTGCTCCTCTCCCCACTCTTGTGTACATACTCTCTCTAAATAAACATTTAATAATAAAATAAAAATGTTCCCCATTATTTATAGCTTGATTTTTTTAGTGATTTCATATCGATTATTTTGATGAAAGCTGAAAATCTTGGTTATTATATACTATGTAGCTAAAATTAATAAAACAGAAAGACCCTCTCTTTAGTGACTATTTTTCCTCTTCAGTCATCGATTTTCCTTTCATGCTCCCCACCCAATATAGATCAATGAGTAGTCTGGTAGTCTAAGGCATGTGCATGTCAGGGCTAAAAACAGAACATTAACACTGACTGAAGGTAGGACTGGCCAATGTTACCATCTAGGTGAAGAAGAACAGGTGAATTAACAAGGCAAGAAGAGAAAAATGGGACTGTGGAGAGGGAAGAGAGAAGTCGTCCCAGCTTTTCAGTACTTAACCCACCTGCCCCATCCATCATATTCAAGAAACGAGGAAAAGAAAGATTAATACCATAGAGAGGAGAATGGACTTTCAGTTACCTCCTAATCTATGATCCCTCTTTAACTATCTGAAACTGAGGAAACAAAAGTGACTCAGACCTATAAACCTACTTATCCTTCTGAAGTCAAAATGATCCATAGTCTTCCTTACAAAAAAGTCTGCGTACTACTTTATGAACCATTTTTATGAATTATTTAATTATAGTATGACCTTAAGTTACTGATGTTCCCTGGAAACTGTAGCTTCTGTAGATTACTCAGAATCTATCCTGAACATTCTATGTGATTATCCTCTTAATTCATCCACCAGGACTTGCCAGGCCATCAGTTCTTTTACCCATCTATTCCTTCAAACCCTGTTACCAAATACGTGGTGATCTTCCTTCCTAGTACCAGAAGCACGACCAGCCCTGGCATCTATCCAAATGATTAATGTGCCCACACAACACTTCTATTTGTGCAAATGAAGATAAACACATTTTTGAAGTTGTCAGGGAGTATGGCCCTTTCCATTGTCTGTTTGCTGATCCCTGTCCTTGTCTTAGGAACTTTCTTCATACCTCTGAGATCCTTCTCCCAACCACTCTGTCTCCCTGTATTCTCTCCCTCTGTTAAAACACGAACAGATCTGCTATCATCAGTCTGTCTTTGATAGAAACACTTTGAGACGAAATGCCACCTCTTTTAAATTATCCCATTCAATGCCTGTATGAACCAATCTGTACCTGTGTAACAAAGGATTTTGTTTTCTGTTTAGAGTTAAAAGAGTTTCTCAGCTGAATATTTAAAAGGGATGACTTTAAATGCTTTGAAGATTGATTAAATAAATGCCCAGAAGATAAATATACTTCAGATGTTAAGCTGCCTGAAGAAGAAGAAAGCACCCCCTAAAGCAATTAGATCCTTGGACCACAACCTTTTCTTTCTTTTACCCCACCTCTTAACCTCATTTTCATTCTATTGCTCTGCCCACGGCTGCCTGTATGGTCTAGGGCTACAGCCAGTTTTCATGGTGCCCTCTGTCACACCAAGAGCAGAGAACCCAAGTACAACCCTATTAAATGTCTATTAGAATCTCTCAGGAGGCTCTTTATCAAACTACTACTTCTTCTGGTGCCTTTCCTCTTCATTTTTCTACATTCCCACTGGCACCATGCTGCTCTAAGCCTTATCTTCTACCACCCCAATTAAGAATCAGTGCTAATACCCAGTTGGGGGAAGAAAGGAAGAAGGGATGTTTATGACCATTCCCCATCCTGGTGACCATGCAGGAGCACTTCGGAAGAGCAATCGTGTTAGCATCTGGAATGCTCAGGACTGTATCGAGAAGGAGGTGGTCAAGAGATTCTGCATGGACTGAGGACAGGGAGCTTGCAGCCTGGCAGTGTGAAAAGGCATAGATCTCTGAACCACGGAGATAGTCACCACTGAGAATTCAGGTGTTAATACACATGGACACCAATACAACCAGCATGATTAGAGTACATCAGAGAAAAATGCCAGCGTACACAGAGGCATACACATGCTTCCTAATGAAGCAAAACAGGAAAAGACTACACCTTTGGCTGTTTAAAAATAACCTGAGTTGGTCCTGGGTGGCTTGGTCTGTTAAGCTTCTGACTCTTGGTTTTTAGCTCAGGTCAATATCTCAGGGTTGTGAGATGGAGCCCCACACCCCACCCCACCCCCACCCCCGCCTTCGGGCTCTGTGCTCAGCAAGAGTCCTCCCTTTCACTCCCCCTCTGCTCCTCCCCCCACTCATGCTCTCGCTCGTACACTCTATCGCTCTAATAAAAAATAAAAAGTAATTTGAAAAATGGTGACAAGGTGGCATCATTTGTGACCTCTCCAAATCACCGTCTAGGAACAGAGCAGCTAGACAGCAAAAGCAAACTCCCACAGACATTTTCAATAAAGTTGTAGGAAAACATATCCGTACAAACCCCAAAATATGTGTGGGTTGCACTAAAGTACTGATGATACTAAAAATCTTCATGGTTATCAGCAAACGTGTTAGAAGAAACAGAAAGAGATAATTAGAGCGCTTCTGGTGGCCCTGAGAGGCGGGGAGTCTTGCTGGCTCCCTCTGTGGGTAAACACAAGAGAACCAGTTAGGTCAGATTGCACTTGAACTGCCTGAGATCATGGGCCCTGAAGAGAGACCCTTAACAGACATAACTGACCTTTGCCTCCAAGACAAAGCCCCTCATTGAGAATAAACAGCTGCGAACAGAATCCAAATGGAGCAGAGAAGAGACCAGCAGCAAAGGAAAGAGAAGATCCAGATAAAAGTGGGAAGGGGAAAGAGGCAGCAGATCTCACACATGATATGTCATATTTGGAACACTTTCCAAGCCATAGATGCAGTTGCTACTGAGCGGTGATGCTGGGACTATCCTGGTCCACCCTTCCTCTCTTAGGGCACAAGAAAGCTCTTCCCCCTCCAACATTAGTAAAGAAAAAGCTGCAGAGCTGTCATAAGGACAAAAGGCCTGAGAAACACAATAATGTCTCTGCAGACACTAAGCACATGCCAGAAAGACATGCAAACAAAGTTGTAATCTAATATTTGAAATAAAAAAATTTGGAAAACAATGATAGGAGCTTTGGGGGAAAAAAAAAAAAACCAGCGCCATCCAAGTTTAGAAAAAGTCAAAGAGAAGCTAACTGGAGAACACAAAGACTTACAAAGGGAGTTTGTAGAATTTAAGAAACTATTTGAGAAGAAAAATTCATCTTAAAATTTCAGACTAAACAGGAAACAAAACCATGAATGAAAAACCACAGAAAATGCCTTTAAAAAACAGATGAGGAATCTTTTAAACAAAAATATTGAGGGGCGCCTGGGTGGCTCAGTGGGTTAAGTCGCTGCCTTCAGCTCAGGTCATGATCTCAGGGTCCTGGGATTGAGCCACGCATAGGGCTCTCTGCTCAGCAGGGAACCTGCTTCCCCCTCTCTCTCTGCCTACTTGTGATCTCTTTCTGTCAAGTAAATAAATAAAATCTTTAAAAAATATATTGATATATAAATTATAAATACACATTTATATAAAATATGATACATAGTACATAAATACATATATTACTTATATAAATAAAAACATTTTAGGGGCGCCTGGGTGGCTCAGTGGGTTAAAGCCTCTGCCCACGGCTCAGGTCATGATCTCAGGGTCCTGGGATCGAGCCCCGCATCGGGCTCTCTGCTCCGCAGGGAGCCTGCTTCCTCCTCTCTCTCTGTCTGCCTCTCTGCCTGCTTGTGATTTCTCTCTGTCAAATAAATAAAATTAAAAAAAAAAAAAGAAAACATTTTATATACATAAAAGACAATGAGATCCAGGATAGGCATAAAGAAATCCCTTAAACAAACAAGAACAATTACTATCAAATATAATTCAAAACCATTTTTCTGAGATTAAAAAAAAAGACTTGTATTACATATTAAAAAGACACGTGGTAAAATTGACTCAGGATGGCCTACACCTAAACATAGTCAACTACAAGTACCTATCTTCAAATAAAAATTCCTCTTGGGGGATGCCTGTGTGGCTCAGTGGGTTACGCCTCTGCCTTCAGCTCAGATCATGATCTCAGGGTCCTGGGATTGAGCCCCACATAGGGCTCTCTGCTCAGCAGGGAGCCTGCTTCCCCCTCTCTCTCTGCCTGCCTCTCTGCCTACTTGTGATCTCTCACGCTGTCAAATAAATAAATAAATAAATAAAATCTTAAAAAAATTCCTCTTGGCACACAATTAAAAGGTCAATATCCGTTACAAAAGAAAGAAAATGAGATTGTCATCATACTTTTATATAGCACCGCATTGTGCCAAAAGATAATGGGGTTAGCAAATTTAAGAAATATGAGGAAAGTGAATGTGAGCTACAGATTTTATATGCAGCTACAATGATCTGTAAATATAATGGTCATAATTTTTACGGACATATAAGAAGAACTCAGGGTGTATTGTTCCAACGAGATTTCCTCAGAAAATTACTAGAGAACAAGTTCAAAAAACAAAATTATTAAAAAGACCTCAACAGTAGAACTGGTAGTAAACATTAAATATGTCCTTATTTGTATCACTCAGAACAACTGTATATTCTAAGGGAGAGATTATAAAATGTAATAGTAATTTGCTATGTATACATTGAATTAAATTATCTAAAAATGAAGGAAGATTAGAAAAAGAAGATGGAAAGTAGATATGCTCTCTGTCTCAAAGATGTCAATGGGGGCTAAAAGATACTAGTTGAAAATAGATTCTGGGATCTGGGGAACAAATGAAGAATGGGTCACTTAGCCAATCTCAATTTTATTCAGAGGATACTAAGAAAAAGGAGTTAAAAGGAAATTCAAGTCATCACACAGATATTAATAAAATCATAAATCATAGTTCATATAAAGAAATAAAAAGCCACCAAACCAAAGAAACATCAACTTTTCTCAACACAAAAAAGTTATGCAGAGTAGAGTACAAGCAAATAACAGAGACAGGTTCTTCTCAAATTCTGTAGCTGGGTTGGTGGCGGGGGTGCGGGGGGGCAAGTTTTTCACTTTTCCAGTCAATTGCATCTTAGTTTTTTGCAAAGTATAAAAATCACATGCTTGGATTTGTCATGCTTAGTGGCATGGCAAACTAAATATTTTCAAATGTTTTCTTTCACTTTCTGTCCATATACCATGGCTTGGTAACAAAACAAACACTGGTATAGGCTACACAGTGGAAAAAATAGGAGTGTAAGAGCAATATAGACACAAATAGATGTGTCTGTATGTGTGTGTGTGTAAGTGTGTGTACATATACATACTTATATATAAATGGAAATATGTATAACAAATATAACAAAAATAATTTAAATAAATAAGCAGGTCATTAGACTGAGTAACTAATTCCATAGTGGCCTATGTAAGCCAACCAAAATCTAAGCCTGTAAATACCTCAAAGTTACGAAATTGAAACCTAAAGACAACTAATCACAAACAGCCAGCATTAGCCAATCAGCAGTTTCCTTACTTTGCTTCCATCTTTACTATGTGACAGTCTCTCTTCAGAGTCCTCCTGAAGGCTCTTAACCACTTCCATCTGGGGGCTACCAACTTAGAATCAATTGTTGCTCAAGTAAACTCTTAAAATGTTTAATCTGCCTTAGTTTGTCATTTAACACATCAACCATTTAGAGCCTATCAATAAATGTAAAAGAGCTTAATTCACCTATTTTCTCAAAAGGATTTTCAGGTTACCTAACAAAGCAAAATCCAAAACTCCAGGTTACTCAACATATTTTTTATTTTTATGTTTTTATATATTTTGTATAATTATATATATTAGCTTATATATATTTGTTTCCACTTGGAATAATATATGTAATTGTTTCAAGTGGAGAAAAGTCTACAAATTATGTTATTTATCTAATAAAGAGGAGAGATATTAATTTTATATACTTATATATAAGCATATATTAAAATATTGTTACAGAATTCCTTTTCCTTCGGTGCCCACGGTTCTTGGTCATGCTGCTTCGAAGAATGAAAAGGTAGATCAGATGAAGAGTGGTGGGCAGCAAAGCAGTTTACTGAGTGGTAGTACAAAGTTTCTGAACAGGAAGGGGACCCGAGAGGGTTCCCACCAGCGTTTCTTAGTCTAGGGGTTTTTACAGGCCTGTTGGTGGGCTGTTTAAATCTGATTAACCCTCCATGAGTCTGTCACCCAATCAGATTTTTGTCATCTACCTATCACATGGGAAAGGGTGGAGGGCTCCTTGCAGGGTGGTGTGAAATCCTTCTAAGGGTGGTTTCCTCTTGGGGCAGGCAGACAGGGTTGTCCTGGTCCCTGCCTGCCTTTCATCCAACTATCACTCATTAATATAAGCGGAAGAAGAAATCACAGCATTTAAAAAACAAAATAGGGGTGCCCGGGTTGCTCAGTGGGTTAAGCCTCTGCCTTTGACTCAGGTCAGGGTCCTGGGATCGAGCCCCACATCGGGCTCTCTGCTCAGCAGGGAGCCTGCTTCTCCCTCTCTCTCTGCCTGCCTCTCTGCCTACTTGTCATCTCTGTCTGTCCAATAAATAAATATTTTTTAAAAAATCTTTAAAAAATTAAAATAAAAATAAAAAACAAAATAATTGCCTAAAGGTAGAGACAGGAAATAGGACAGAGGGGATAGGGAAAGAAACTAGATTTATGTTGTAAATTTGACTTTAGGGTCATATAAAATTGTGCATAATTATAAAACAAGATTAAATTTAAAATGAACCACTCCCTAAATACCAAAAGCCAAATGCAACATGGGGGCTTAGGGGGTAAGAAAGGAATAAATGAAACAAGATGGGATCAGGAGGGAGACAAACCGTAAGAGACTCTTAATCTCACAAAACAAACTGAGGGTTGCTTGGGGTAGGGGGATAGGGAGAGGGTGGTAGGGTTATGGACATTGGGGAGGGTATGTGCTATGGTGAGTGTTGTGAACTGTGTAAACTTGGCGATTCACAGACCTGTACCCTGGGAATAAAAATACAATATATGTTTATAAAAAAATAAAAATTAAAAAAATAAATAAAAATGAAGTCATAAAAATTTAAAAAAAAAAAAGGCCAAATGAGATGACTATGTCTGTGTATCCAGTAGGTGGCGAAACAACACTAAGAGGACTATTCCAAGCGACTAAAACACAGTGATTCGACTCCTCTTAAATGGAATGTTATCAGAAGGACAAAATAACTGCAAAGAAGCTTCAACTTTTTAAATTTCTTTTTTGATAGTAGCCTTAACTATTGAGACTGTTGTTAAGTGCGAACTATGGATCAAGTGAGTGAGTAGTTACACTTGTGATGTGAAAAACTGTAGTATTTGACATAGAAGAAGGACATTCAAAAAAATTCCCTTACACCTAAAAAGAACCGAGGGCTTCTTGAAGAAATAGCTCATTACAGATCTGTGGCAGGAAATGTACAAGATAAGCTAGAGTATCAAAGGCTGTTTTGGTGATACCAAGCTAAAAATCTCCCAGGGACCAAAGATGGGAAAACTTGAATAATAAATATAATAACTACAGTAGATCGAAACACATCAGATGGGTTAAAATTCATGAATTCCTAATGATACCATGAAAATAAAATACAAGTGATTATCCTTGGAAAATCATTATTTTACAAGCTAGAAAATAAAGAGATGAGATCATTTATTCTGCCTTCTCTATACACACTATTCCAAGCAACCAAGTAGTTGATGAGGAGATGTTTCTCCAGTAGAAGTATTCCATCTAATAAACAAAGGAGTTTTTAAATTCCAATATCACCATTTTATAATCTTGAATTACTAGATCTAGACAATGATAATCAACGACAGCATCACAAAATATCACACACACACAATCACAAAAAGCCACCAGACAGGTGCTTCTGGAGGGAGGTACACACTACCACCTATGGTATATTTGTGCCAAAAATTGAACCTCAATCTAAGGACATCCCTGGAATTGTCCAACACTAACCGCATGTAGCTACTGAACATGTGAAATGTGACCCACTCATATAAGAGCGTGCTGTGAGTGTAAAATACATACCAGATTGCAAAAACTTAATGTATATCTTAAAAAATGTAAACTACTTCAATTTTTAATATTGACTACGTACTAAAGTAATACTTAGATACAGTAGTTTAAAAGTTATCAATAGAACTAATGTCATCCACTTTTTCTTTTTTAAAATGTCTTATTTTAAAACACTTATGGTTCATATTCAATTTCTGTTTGGACAATGAGTCCTGCTCTAGTTCTAACTATGATTTCTAGGAAACGCCTTGGACAGAAGAACATGGTGGATGACACCAGAAGAATGGAAACAGAAAGAATGCAGGCTTTCAGAAACTCTGCAATTCATATTTCTTATTTGTTTTAATGAGAAAGTCAAAGTAACTAAAAATGTATGAGGCAGAGCACTGTGGTTCATGTGTAAGGTAGTTTTAAATATTAATATCTATGGAATCACGGATTTGTGGTTACATTTTCTCCATTGCTTATAAAAATAACTGCATGGCAATTAAAAACATATATCTTAGCATTGCATAAAGTAATTTATCATCTATGGCATGTGCACTGTACTGTGGAAAATACATAGTTATTTCTTACTATTAGAAAACCCTTGTTTAATATTCCCTGTATTCTAAAACTCTAAATCTCATTTCTACCTCTCATGAGAATGAACTTACTTTAAAATAATTTTCTTGGTTAAAATCTAATAAAAAACAACTTGGATATGTAAAATTTTTAAATCCTCCCTGGTCTCTCTTCTATCTTGACTATTTCCCCCAAATCAGAGATTAAGTTAATAAATGTTTTATAAAATTTTGGAAACTGCAAAAGTTAATATTGCTTACCCAGATTTCTTAATATGGTATTTCTTACATACCTAACATAATAGACACCCAAAAATCTTAGATATTTGTCTCTCAGTTCATTGAATTAGAAATTACATAATGGTACCTCAATTTTTACTTCTATTTTTACTCTTTTGCAAAATTATGTGACTTTAGCATGTTTTAACTGTTTATCTGCACAAATATAATAAAACATCTAATTAACCCACAGAAAGATATTTTACACACCCACCTAGAAATATATTAATACATATATATACATATAGTGTGTGTGTATGTGTATGTGTGTGTGTGTACAGAGAGAGAGAGAAAGAGAAAATAAACCTTAGAACTTTTTCCCCTTTACTCACATTGCATGAAAGCGAGAGAACACTAGGGGGCAGTGCTGTTAGCTCAACCATCTCCCCTGGGATTGGAAAGAACATTTCACATCAAATTACCTATCACTACTGTGATAAATGGGGTGTAATGGCAACAGACCATTTTGTTTGACCTTACTTTTTTAAAGTTGTATGGACTATAATACACACACACAAATTAATTAGTCTCTTGGAAGAGACACTTTACTTGAACCCTGAGCCCATTAGCGTTGTGACAGTCGCAGTAACATTCCCAGTTCAACTCAATTGAATTCCAAATCAACAAAAGTGTATTAGGAAATTAATCCATGGGGCGCCTGGGTGGCTCAGTGGGTTAAAGCCTCTGCCTTCAGCTCAGGTCATGATCTCAGAGTCCTCGGATTGAGCCCCGCGACTGGCTTTCTGCTTGGCGGGGAGCCTGCTTCCCCCTTGACCTCCCCCCCCCCCGCCCCCTCTCTGCCTGCCTCTCTGCCTACTTGTGATCTCTGTCAAATAAGTAAATAAATAAAATCTTTAAAAAAAAATCCATAATGTCACCTACTACCTACAAGACGACTAGAGTCAAAATTAAAAAGTCAAAGGGGCACCTGGGTGGCTCAGTGGGTTAATCCTCTTTCCCAGAGTCCTGGGATCAAGCCCCACATCGGGCTCCCTGCTCAGCAGTGAACCTGCTTTCCCCTCTCTCTCTGCCTGCCTCTCTGCCTGCTTGGACCTCTCTCTCTCTCTCTCTGTCAAATAAATTTTAGAAAAAAAAAAAAAATTAAAAAGTCAAAACTGAAAAAAAAAATCAAAATCTATGAATGCCTTTTTATGTTTTCTAAAATTAAGTTTATTTTAAGGGCATAAAATCCTTGTGAACAGTGACTTGACAGTAATATTGTGAAGTATTGGGCAGAGTCTACAGATGCTAATATATGGTAATAAGATAAACATTTACATGCCAGACTTAAAGCAAAAAGACAGCTAAGTCTCAATGCTTTTTAATATATAGTGAATTTTCTAATACGCAAAAAATCCTTTTTTTTTTTAGAATATTGGAATCTATGAGTGCTATATGAGCTATGCTCTGAAGAGTGGGTTTGACCTACTTAAATTTTTACAAATCATTCTACAGAAGGCACATTATTTAGCTTTGAACAATTCCTGAAGCCTATTTGGAATATACAATTGAGCAGCAGGTGGTTCAGGTGATTATAAAAGTGCATGATTAATATAATTAATACTAGTTGATTCTGATTCATTTCTTCAGATCTTTTTGGCTTTGAAAATTGTACCTGGAATTTCTATAGCCTATTTATTTTTGGATTTTATGAACAATAAATGGCTCACCCTCTTTTATACAGTGGCAATCATCTAGATTTTGCAACTAGAAATTACAGCTCGTTGTTGTTTCTACAGGATTTGAGGTATTTTTAGTCTCTTATCAGTCAGAATCCCATGGGAAAGAGACCTCACTTCAAAGAGTTGAAATGAGAATTTAGAGAAAGGGCTATTTACAGAACAGTGGGCAGGATGAAAGAAAGCAGCCACAAAAGTTGAGCTACCCAGAAAAAAGCCCAGTGGGAAGTGGGTCCAGCCCTAGGCATGAAGGGAGGGAAGAGAAGAGGGGAGAATAGTGTTTCCTGAGCCTGTAGTAACTGGAGCTGTAGAGAAAGCTGCTACTACTGCAGAAATACTGGGAGGAAGTGGGCCGGAAAGACCAAGACCTGTGCACCCGTCACCCTCTGTGCCTCAGCCAGTACCTCACTGGACCACCCAGAGCCGGGCAGGGACGTGTGGCCAACTCAGGGGTGGGAGTGACCACAGCAAATGAAGAATCACAGGACGGCTCCATGTGCCTACTTAATAATACAGTCTTCTTACCGAGGTTGTCTAACACGATTTCTTCCTTAGCTTTTTATGTCGCTCACCACGTTCTTACCAAACCAAGGAGAAAACATTATTTTAAGGAAACTCTTCGTGCAGATATCAAGCTTCTAGATGGAACTCTGTATTCCCTACCTCATGTATCTTGCCTTTTGTGTCATTCAAGAGGAAGCACTTACCATGATATAAAAATCTAGAACTTTTTCTTCTCATCATCTCAATATGACAAGCTTTTGAGTGAATTCGGGGAAGTCTCTGTTCCCTGAGTTTGGAGCATTGAGTCAGTGATCCAGCAAGAAGGGAGACTGGATTCATCCTCTCCTGTATCTAAGGAGTTCCTGTTAAAATCCCAGCTACCTTAATCCCAACCTCAACTACTGGAATCTCACCTTCTTTTGTGGCTAATTTGTAGCTTTCTCTTTCTTCTCATCATCCATTTTAAACTTTAGCAGGAAAAAAAAAAATTCAAATGCAAAACTTGTTGTCACTTTCATAAAATATTGCCTCCCCACCTCCCCTTCCTGATTTTTTACTGAAAGGATAAAAGGAAAGGAAATCTTGGTGGTTTTGTTCTAATTACACTAACAGTTATTAAGGGACTGTGATTTTTGGCCCAGATGTATGGACAAAGCTCTTGAAGAAAGTAGTTGATTAAAGCCAATGACTTTCTCTCAAAACACACATTTTCCCCCATAATTTAATCAGTGAATGAAAATTTATACTGTTATTTTTCTCTTTCCTGAGAGTCCTCTGCATTATTCAAAGGGAGCCTTGTCTTATTTGTTTCCAGGCTCCTTTCCTTTTTCTTTCCCCTGCACTGTTGATTCCTGCCTTCTTCCCACTTGCAATACTGGTACACTGAGTGGGTCCTGGGTGTGTGGGCTTTGCACATGTAATCTTTGCTTCTTCATCTACTTACTTTTGAAGATAAATCCTTTGCAGAAATTCAAAACAAATGGCTTTGTACATTTTTGCCAGGGGTGAGGCTATTTTGCAATATTTTACAGCCTTCCCTATATGCCACTGAATCACAAAACTGACTTAATTATCTTCTGACTGTTCTGACCAAAATTAAAAATGAGATTCCGTTACCTGCATTGACTCAGATTTTAATATTGCCCAAACCTCTTGCGATTACCAGGGTACACTTCCTCACAGCATTTACAAATAGGTCTTAAAGGGCTCTCAGGGACCACTTGTTAGCTAAATAATCTTGAGAGTTATTACAAAGAAACTTTAATTTTTAAAAAAATGTGTGCAATTACCAATGCCAATGTTTATAGTTCAGCTTATTTGTACAGGTTGTGTAAGTTACGAACAATAAGACCTAATTTAAATAAAGTGGCAGCTTTTAACTGAATTTTTATTTTTGGAAAGAATGGAAAGAAAAGCTAACAGATCTATGCCTTAAAACCAATCCCTGTAACCTCAGTTCTAAGAAGCAAGCAATGTAACCAGATTTCCCTCTTTCGCAAAAGAGTTACTTGGCCATGGATATTCCAAGCAAGAAAGCATTTGAAAAGAGATTTTTAAATCACTATAATAGGGGAAACAAGGTAAGGAGATAAATCAAAAAAAAAAGTGGAACTTTAATGAACATTTTTAAGGCATATAGAAATTGCAAAAAAAAAAATGGATTTTTTTTTTTTGCCATATATTGTCTTATTAAGCCAGATTTATCCTATCAATTGTGGAACTAGATGACTGGATTGGCCATAAGGGAGAGAAGTACTCTGTGATACAGAAGCCTAGTCTCTAATTTTTATTATAAAAATTAATATTATTATTTTAGAAATATATTTTAATACAAATATTAAAATATAAATATTTTTTGAAATATCACAAAGAAATGCAGTTTTCCATAGTCTTCAATAGAATAATATGTTAAGGCGGAGGGGGGAGGGACGTTAAAATGCCTAGTTATAATGATATAATCAACACTGTACTAAAAAAAATCTATATGTATTACAGTGTTCTGTTGTGGGGGAAAGAGTAGATCTTAGAACCTATTCTGGAAGTTAAGTGTAATTTTAACATGTTAAGCAGGAATATGCTAAAACATGTGCTGTGTATGGTCAGCTGTCTGAGCCCAGATGGAGCTAGATGTGGGGAGAAGGGAGAAAGACAAAGCCAACCAGAAAGTATCTCCCAGATTCTCTAGGGTGCTCTGTCTGTAGCCTCCAGGAGACCCCCCACAGGGGTCTGGGTCCTCCAGGCACTGACTATGGGAGTAGACAGGGCAGCTCACTGCTTCTACTGTCTGGTTTCAAGGACCGTGACCCCTAGAGTCCCATGGCCCCAATGCTGGAAATTCCCCTAGCAAAGCTTCCTCATTACCTTAAGACTTTGACTCCTAATATAAAGCAACAACGCCTATTATCCCTTCTTTTCAACTCTACCCCATCACTGAAAATACAGAAGGAGATGTACCAAAACAAGTGTCTAAGAGTCCAATTTAATTCTAGTCATGTGGATATTTATTGCGAATACCTGAGCAAGCTATCAGGTAAAATTCGTGAAGTCTCAGAATGGACTGGTGTTTTAGAGATTCAGGAAATGAGGTTTTAACCTAAAATCAGGACTGTAATAAGTCAGTGCATACTTCTGGGATTAGTGGGACTGAATAATAGGAGTTGGGAGGGATAGTGAATGCTATGTAAGGCTCACCTGGTCCATGCACACATCCTATTTAAATTCATTTATCATCCTGGACAAGCTTTCATACAGCCTGTGTGGCTACGTCCAGCGGCTAGCATTCTCTTCATCCAGTGACATCCAGGTGCTTGTCAGCTTCATTCCTGCCTGTAGCAGCTGCAGGAATCCATGTGGTTTCTCTCCTGTGTGTTCCACCACTTCACCAAAATACAAGAGCCCCTGGAACCTTCTCCTCCTCACCCTGACCAGCTGTAGTTTCCAGTTCCCTCCTGTGCTGGACTCAGAAAAGTCCATGCTGACTGCCAGCATGGGCCCTAGCAGCCCTGATGGTAGAAACCACAGCCACACTCCATCCCTCCCAGCCAGAAGCTGATGTGGATGGAGCCGTTGGAAAGAGAAGCACAAAAAGATACCGAGCACCCAGGGACCCAAAAAGTGCTACAGTGGAGAGAAGAGGGGGTGAGCGGCGGGTCCAGAGTCTCTTCCATCAATTCAGGGGGAAAGGGCAGCAAAGAAGAACTTCATACCAAAGTTTGCATCCAGTCATTTATCCCAGGTACGTAGTGAGAGACCAGAATTGGTGCTCAGAAAATTTCCAAGCACAGTAAGAGCTCCCTGAACCCATGTCCATGGACTGTCATTAAAAATGGTTGAAAGGGAAGAAACACCGTACAAGCTATAAGGAAAGTACATGCGCAGTTGCCAGTCTGTTGGTCTAATGATATCCATGAGTTAAAGACAAAATGTTCTTTAAAATGCATCTGGAAAATAAATAAATAAAATGCATCTAGAAACCTGTAGAGTACATAAAGACAATATCATGATTTGTTTTTCATTAGTCATTGTAGGATTATTACCTTTGAATGAATTATGACTTGAAATGTATCTAAGGAAATTACAAAAGTGAAAATAGATACATCAGAACATGCTTTTTAAACTTTAATAGTTATAATAATAATTATAACACTAGCTCATATTGTTGTTCTGTGGATTAAGTGAGTTTAAATATGTAAAGTACTTGGACCGATGCCTGGCCCAGTGTAGGGCCAATATAAGTACTTGCTATTATTATGCAGACATAGTTTTTAATAGTTTTGGTTATAATTGAATTTTAGAAGTGTAAAATAGGATGAAAGATTAGAAAGATTACCATTCATTTGAATCAGTGGCTTTTGTTTGTTTCTTTTTTTAGTAACAAAAGCCATTTTTCAAAAAACCCTTTCTTGCAAACAAAGAAGGCAGAGCAGATCCCCATGAGTAGGCCAGATACAGAGGAGGCTTCTCTGCTTGAAGTGGAGCCCAGATCTGTATTATCAGCAGTCTCCCCATCAGGCAACTCTAGAACCCAATCTGAAAACTAAGCCAGGGTACCCTACCATTTCACAGATGAGGGAAGTAAACCCTAGGGAAGAAAATGCCCTCATTCTCAAAGCTAGCACATGCGGAGTGCTTTCCAGAAAATAAATAATACTTAATCTACCTGGAAACAAATGCTCTTTGCAGGACAATACTTAAAAATTTTAACCAGTAACCAGTAAGAATATCTCTGCCTCCCTCCCACCAGCCTGGTGCTGTCCCATCTGGTGTCAGGCATTAACCCTTTTGTTGCCAAATTAGAGGGCATTTTGTGGGAGGCAGGCTGTTACAGTGGAAGGGATGGGCATACAGGAGGCTCAGGACAGCAGTAGACAATTGACACTAGTCTTCATACCCAATGATTTCAACGTGTAGCATAATACTGAATCCCAGCTCTGGGGGTTTGAGATGTCTTTTGCAGGCTGGAAAAAAGCCACGTCAGATTGGAACCCTATTGAGTAAAGCTGTACTATAAATGGAAACTGTGGAGAATGGTATCTATTTCCTCTCATTTGCTCTTTCTAGAAATTAAAGTTCTGTTCTCCTCTTCCAAAACATTTAGGCATTTATTGTCTTCCAAAAGAAGCAAGTCCTAATGCTGTTCACCATTTTTAAAGAAACAACAGTATAGATCACCTCTCTTTAATGGGACAGAATAATGTAAACCAAGTATCCACTGCCATAAATGAATTTGTACTGAAGAAGCATTGTTAAGTTAAAATAAAATTCTTAAAACCAGGTCTTTGCAGGCAGTTGAACACTAGTTGTCTGGGATAGAAATTGTAAATGATTCCTCTGTGCTTATCAGCCGCAGTTAAGTTGAAGCCAAAGTGATAGCTGAAAGCTACTAATTGTAAGAGTTGATTTGTAGTTCTTTTTTTAAAAAAATTACAAAGGTATATGTCATTTCCTTATACTTATTGAAATGATGACTTCTGCTGGTGGTTCTTGACACAGACCACCTCACTCAGGTGAGGGGTGCCTGGGTGGCTCAGTTGGTTAAGCAACTGCCTTCAGCTCAGGTCATGATCCTGGAGTCCTGGGATGGAGTCCTGCCTCAGGCTCCTTGCTCAGCGGGGAACCCGCTTCACCCTCTGACCCTTCCCCCCTCATGCTCTCTTTCTCTCTCAAATAAATAAAATCTTTAAAAAATAATAATAATAGGCAGGTGATAGTGATGGGAGAAAACAGGAACAAAGACCCTGCAGGTGTCCCAAAGGAAGGAACTGGTAGGTTTGATTTGAATGAAAAGGAGGATGTTCCAGAGGGGAGGTTCTTGGGTAGAGAGGAGAAAGGGGAGATAAAGCATTGTGTGTGTTAGTGGGACAATCAAATTATACACAAACCTTATAAATTTGAACTGGATAGCTTCCCGCCACCTCATGAAGTTTAGACTACCCCATATCAAAGGCAGGTCTGTACCTCTTTACTATTCCAGAAAAATGTCTGTGCATCACTTTCTGGCTCCTAGGGGAAGGAGAGAGGCATGGGAGAAAATTCATTTAAGTGTATGACTTAAAATGAAGAGCATTTGGCTAATGAGTAAGCAGCTGTTGGGTTAAGCAAATGACTCATCCTGGGATATTTATGGAGCACAACTATTTTTCAAGCCTGTGAAAATGTGAAGTAAAAAAAAGTCTCCCTAAGATCCAAAAACAGATGTTTTTGCCTTTATGGAAAAAGTACTACTGAACAGCTTCCATCAGGTTTGTCAACTTATCTATGAAAACATGGGAGTCTTAAGCACTACATTTATTTTTGCTGAACAGAGAACATTTAGATTATTTTATGCCAAGCATTGTTATAAATGAATGAGTGAATAAATAAATAAGACAAAAGTCCCCTTAAGGAGTAAAGTCTGATAGGAAAGTTATATATCCCCAAAATATAATAATAAAGTGATTTTTTTTAAAACACCAAAAAATGAAAATGACAGCATATATGGCCATAGGCTGTAACTGACCTAACTTTTTCTTTGCTTATTATATATATATATATATATATAATATATATGGGTTATATAATTATATATTATATAAATTATATATTTAGTTAAATCTATACTAATATGTTGTATATATTAATATAGTTATTAATAGCTCATAATTAATACTTGATATTTACTGAGAGGTTACCATGAGCCAAGCCTTGTGTATCTGAGGCCTTCTGTTAGAAAAACATGTGTTAAAAAAAAAAAAGAAAAGAAAAACATGTGTTAGGGCACCTGGGTGCCTCAGTAGGTTGAATATCTGACTCTTGGTTTTTTTGTTGTTGTTGTTGTTTTTTAAAGATTTTATTTATTTATTTGGCAGACACAAGCAGGCAGAGAGGCAGGCAGAGAGAGAGGAGGAAGCAGGCTCCCCACCGAGCAGAGAGCCCAATGCAGGGCTTGATCCCAGGACCCTGGGATCATGACCTGAGCCGAAGGCAGAGGCTTCCCACTGAGCCACCCAGGGGCCCCTCTGACTCTTGGTTTTGACACAAGTCACGATCTCATTGGTCATGGAGTTGGGCCCCGCATCTGTCTCCATGCTCAGTGTGGAGTCTTCTTGAGATAATCTCTTGCCCTCTCTCTACCCCTCCCCACACATACTCTCTCTCAAATAAATAAATAAATCCTTAAAAAAGAAAATCATTTGTTCCAGGGCACCTGGCTGGCACAGCTGGAAGAGTGAAACTCTTGACCTTGGAATCGTTAAGTTCAAACTCCATGTTGGGTATAGAGATTACTTAAATAAAACTAAAAAGAAAAAGAAAATCATGTATTCCAAAGAAAGCTTAAAATCGAACTGAAAGAAATAGAAATCACATTGAGGAGAGAAGTGCGACTGTAGCTTGAGATAAGAGATGGTTCTTGGGATGGAGCCTTGTATTTGGCTCAGAGGTACTTGCTAATCAAGATAGAAAAGGAAACAATATGTTACAAAAGATCAAATAGGCAGATCATCTAGCTGGTATCTTTGAATAAAGGTCCACACAGGAATTAGATCTGAAATTGCCTTTGAAGAATGGGTAATATTTGAAAAGTAGACGGGATTTTTGAGAAGAGAAAATGGCTTAAGCAAAAACTGAGGCAGAGGGGCACCTAGGTGGCTCAGTCAGTTAAGCATCTAACTCTTGGTTTCAGCTCAGGTCTTGATCTCAGAGTTGTGAGTTTGAGCCCCATGCTGGATGTGGAGCCTACTTTAAAAAAAAAAAAAAGTATGGGGTGTGGGGAGAAATTCCCCACATGTGGGGAATAAAGGGTAGCAAGAGTAGTCAGGAATCAGAGGCTGTAGAGCAGGAGAAAGGCTCAAAGACAAATGGAGAGGTGACAGGAAGATTATCCTGGTTGAGCACAACGTGCATGGCTACATGATTAAGTCTGGAAGTTAGATTCTGGTTAGGAGCTGACAGTAGATGGGCCTGGGGAAAAGGTTCCACAGGGCTCACCAAGGTTGAGAAAGATAGAATGACGATGACTGCTGTGCTGTGAGATGCACTGGGAGAAAACAATTAAAGATGCTTTAGTGTCTGAAGCCTTGGTGAGCAGATGGACATGATAGGAGTATATGTGTCTCATTGGACAAACCATTATTTCAGACATGGAGCTTAGAGAGCCAGGTAGTGCTGGACACATCAAACAGTCTCTCAGGCATCTAAAATATGTGGAACTGCACCTCAGTAGCTACATGGAGGACTGGGATACCTGAAGTGATAAGATATCTGAGAAATGTTGAGAAAAAAGCCCATTGACTTGAGGGGGACTGAAAAATTACCTGCACTTAAGGGACATAGCACTTTTCTAAGTCTCCTGTAACCAGGGACCATAAAATAAATGGCCTAAACAACAGCAAAAGATTTTCTCACAGTTCTTGAGGCTGGAAGTCCAAGATCATGACATTAGTTCCTCCTGACCGCTCTCCCCTTGACTCGTCATCACATGGCCTTCCCTCTATGCATGTCTGTGGCCCAATCTCCTCTTACAAGAACACAAGTCATTTGATATTAGGGCCCACCCATATGACCTCATTTCAAAACTTAATAGCTATTTAAAAGCCTTTCTCCAAATACAGTCTATTCTGAGGTACTAGGGGTAAGGACTTCAATATATGAATTTTAAAGGGACACAATTCAACTTAGGAGGTAAGAGAATTCCTAAATGGGGAAAAGAAGGAGCATTAAAGATTTAACAGAAGGAAAGAACCAGAGAAATGCACACTCCTCTTTTTGTTTGTATTTTAAGTGGTACCAGAACTGGCATTCTCTGAGATCTTGCCCAATTCAACATCTCTCATTATATAATAACATTGCAAAGATAATTTTTAACATCACGTTTTTTCTCAGTTCTGCATGCCATGCTGCAGAGTGCTTACATTGAGCCAAGAATGACCTAAATAGACTGGCGTGGAAAGATGGCAGAGTAGGAGGATCCTGAGCTCACCTCCTCTCACAGACACGTCAAAGCTTCAACTACATGTAGTGCAAGTCAGTCTGAAAATGACCGAAACACTAGGAGAACAGCTCTTCCACAGCTAAAGATATAAAGAAAAAGCCACAATGAAAAAGGTAAGAGGGGCAGGGACACAGTGGGAAACTAAACCCCCAGTACAGCAGTCCATAGGTGTGGAGATACTACCTGAGGAGCAGGGGTATCACCCTGCCCTGGAGATCTATACCAGGAACATAAGCCTCTATGATGTCTGGCTTCAATAATCAGTGGACCAGAAGAGCCCCAGGACCGTGAAACAGAAACTGCTCTTAAAGGGCCAGTGTATAATAGATCTCACTCCAGGATTCAGCACAGAGGCAGCAGTTTGAAAAGTTTGTTGTATGAGAAAGAGATATGAGAAAGAGATTTAATTAGTTTTAGGACATGTCCCCGAGGAACAGTGATCCATGGGAATTTTGCATAGGAATGCAAGTGTTGACAGGTGCCATTTTTCTTGCCCTCTTTTAGCCTAGCTGTCCCAATGCTGATAGAAGCCAATTCTGATACTCTCCATCTACCCTGCTAGCACCATTTACCTCATCTTGGATAGTCCCTGTGGACTCAACTCCCACCTACACAGTGGGCAGACTTGGTAGAGACCAACTATCCTCCAAAGCAACTATCACCCCATTATATGGGGCAGGCAGCACTGACTAAGACTACCAAAGTGTTTCCTATCCTAGTGAGGGTGGCGGCTGGCCCTGCCAATCAGCAGGCCCACATAGTTGTGGCCAGGCCTCTCATCCAGCTGTACTGCAGGTTAACCCCATCCACCAGCATTCCAGCAGCAACTGCAGCTCGACCTTCCAGCCAGTCCTACCCACCAGTGGCATTGGTCACAGATGGCCATTGCTGAGAGCTGGGTTGGGGGCCAGCTTTGCCCACAGTGCTTGCAGTCATGGTCCAGTCACAACAGAAAGGTGCACACAGCCCACACAGTGGACACCACCGGAGCACCTGATTCTGACTGTTGGGGGGATGCACTAGAGGGCCCAACAAAAAGACCTTCATATTAGGTCACTTATTTTAAGACCAGGAGACCTACCTGACCTACATAATACATAAAAACAAACACGGAGATACAAAATGAGAAGACAAAGTTCCGTTCTGTATGAAAGAACATGACAGAACATCAGAAAAAGAACTAGATGAAATGGAGGTAAGCAATCTATCTGACAAAGAATCCAAATTAATGGTCATAAAGATGTTCACCTGATTTGAGAAAAGAGTTGAAGAACTAAGACTTCAAAAAGAGAAAATATTTAAAAAGAACCTATCAGAGCTAAAGAATACAAAAATTGAAATGAAAAACACACTAGATGGGATCAATAGCAGATTAGAGAATGAAGAAGAATGGATCAACCATCTGGAAGATGGAATAGTGGAAATCATTCAAGATGAACAGCAAAAAGAAAAAAGAACTTGAAAAATGAGGTTAGGTTAAAGGACCACTAGGACTACATCAAGTGTGTTAACATTTGCATTCTAGATGGCCCAGAAGGAAAAGAGGGAGAGAAAGGGGCAGAAAACTTACACCAAGAGATAATAGTTGAAAGAAACAATAACTAATTTGGAGAAGAAAACACATCCAGGTCCAGGAAGCAAAGAGAGCTCCAAAAAGATGAACCCAAGGAAGTCCCCACAAAGACACATAATAATAAAATAGCAAAAATTAAAGATAAAAAGGAAACCTTAAAGGCACAAAAGAAAAGTAACTGTTACATACAAGAAAATGCCCATAGATTGTCAACTGATTTTTTTTTTTTTTAGGAGAAATTTTGCAGGCCAGATGACATAGTAAAAGTGTTGAAAGGAAAAACCTACAACAAAGAACTCTTTTTGGCAAGTTTATCTTTCAGAATTACAGGAAAGATAGTTCCTCACACAAATAAAACTTAAAGGAATTCATCACCACTAAGCTGTCCTTATAAGAAACGTTAAAGGGACTTTTTTTAAACAGAAAAGGCCATAAGTAGAAGAAAATGATGAATGAAACAATTTCACTAGCAAAAGCAAAAATAGATAAAGGTAGTAGGTCAATCATTAATTAAGCTAGTATGAAGGTTAAAAGACAAAAGTAGTAAAAATCAACTGTATCTACAATAACTAAGATGCAGAATAAAAAGCTATAAAATAGCATATAAAATATGTCATATACATAAACGGTGAAGAGGGGATAAAAATGTAGTGTTTCTTAAAGTGTTCAAATGTCAGCAACTATCAACTTAAAATAGACTATTTTTTTTTAAGATTTTATTTATTTGCCCAACAGACAGAGATCACAAGTAGGCAGAGAGGCAGGCAGAGAAAAAGGGAGCAGGGTAGAAGCAGGCTTCCCGCTGAGCAGAGAGCCGGATGCAGGACTCGATCCCAGGACGCTGGGATCATGACCTGAACCGAAGGCAGCGGCTTAACCCACTGAGCCACGCAGGTGCCCCAAAATAGACTATTATATACAGGATGTCATATGGTGTCATATGGTCATGGTGACCACAAACCAAAACACCATAAAGTCACACAAAAAAATAAAGAGGAGGGGCGCCTGGCTGACTCAGTGGATTAAAGCCACTGCCTTCGGCTCAGGTCATGATCTCAGGGTCCTGGGATCGAGCCCCACATTGGGCTCTCTGCTCGGCGGGGAGCCTGCTTCCCTCTCTCTCTGTCTCTGCCTGCCTCTCTGCCTACTTGTGACCTCCATCTGCCAAATAAATAAATAAATAATCCTTTAAAAAAAATTTTTTTAAATAAATAAATAAAGAGGAAAGTATCCAAACATAACACTAGGGTAAGTAATCAGGTCACCAGGGAAAAGAGCAAAAGAAGAAAAAAGGAATGGAGAAGAACTACAAAAAAACAGCCAGAAAACAATTAAAACTGCAGTAAGTACGTACCTATTAATAATTACTTTAAATGTAAATGGACTTAATGCTCCAATGAAAAGACATAGGGATACTGAATTTAAAAAGAAACAAACAAACAAACAAAAAAAAAAAAAACAAGACCTACCCCTAGGTACAAGAAACTCACTTCAGACCTAAAGGACTGAAAGTGAAATGACAGAAAACAATATTCAAAATAAGGGGTAGCAATACTTAGAGCAAACAAAATAACAAAGACTGTAACAAGAGAGAAAGAAGGATGTTACATAATGATAAAGGGATCATTCCAACCAAATGATATAACAGTCTTAAATATCAACGCACCCAACATAAAGCACCTAAATAGAAAAAGCAAATATTAACAGACATATAAAGGGTGAAATTGAAAATAACACAATAATACTATGGGGCTCTTACATCTCATTTGCATCAACAGAAAGATCGTCCTGACAGAAAATCAATGAGGAAACAGTGGCTTTGAATGCCATATCAGACTAGATGGACACAGCAGATATATACAGAACATTCCATCCAAAAATAACAGAATACACATTGTTTTCAAGTGCACATGGAACAGTTCAGGATAGATTACAAGTTAGGCCACAAAGCGAGTCTTAACAAATTTAAGTAGATTAAAATCACATCAAGCATCATTTCCAACCACAACTGCATGAAACTAGAAATTACAAGATAGAAACTGGGGAACAAAACCACAAACATTTGGATGCCAAACAACATGCTACTAAACAAGGAATATGTCAACAAAGATAACATGGAGGAAATTAAAAAAATAATCTTGAGACAAATGAAAATAGAAACCCAACAGTTTAAAATCTTAGGACACAACAAAAGTAATTCTAAGAATGACAGTTATAGCAATACAGGTCTACCACAAGAAACAAGGAAAATATCAAATAGTGAATCCTTAGATCTTAAGAAACTAGGAAAAGAAAAAAAAATAAAACAGATTTAGTAGAATAAAGGAAATAATAAAGATCAAAATAAAAATAAATGAAGCAAGGACAAAAAAAAAAAAAACCAAACCAGAAATGATCAATGAAACAAAGTGCTGGTTTTTTTTAAAAGATAAGCAAAACTAATAAGGCTTTAGCTAGTCTCATCAAGAAAAAAAGAGGAGAAAGTGGACTCAAATTCAGAAATGAAAGAAAAGAAGTTACAACCAATACCCCAGAAATATGAAAGATTATGAGACACTACTAAAATAAATTATATGCCAACAAACTGGACAACCTAGAAAAAAACACATAAGTTTTTAGAAACATTCAATCTTTCTAAACTGCATCAGTTAGAAATAGAAAATCTGAACAATTACTAGTAATAAAATTGAACTAGTTATTAAAAAAAAGGATTAAGGAACCACAAGGGAAGGGAGGATGGATGCGTTCCCTGGGAATGTTCTCCAGCCCTTGCTGGGGGTGGCCTGTCATGCTCCAGAAGGTCCAATAGCTAAGAGCAAGAGCCTGGAAAAGAGCATAGAGAATGAATTGACTAGGTAAGAATCCCAACAAATGAATGTCCAAGGACAGATGGTTTCACATATGAATTCTACCAAATATTCAAAGAAGACTTAATACCTATCCTTCTCAAATTATTCCAAGAAAAGAAGAGGAAAGAATGTTTCCAAATTCATTTTGCAAGGCCAGCATTACCCTGATACCAAATCCAGACAAGGACACTACAAAAAAAGAGAAAGTATAGGGCCACATACCTGTGAACATAAATGCAAAAATCCTGAACAAAATATTAGCAAACCAAACTCAGTAATACATTAATAGCATTATTCAACATGATCAAGTGGGATTTATTCCAGGGAAGCAAAGATGGTTCAACAACCACAAATCACAAGATAAAATTAACAAAGGATAAAAATTATATGATGATCTCATTAACAAAGGATAAAAATCATATCTCAATAGACGCAGAAAAAGTATTTGACAAAATTCAACATCCATTTATGATTAAAAACTCTCAACAAAGTGGGATTAGAAGGAACATACTTTAACATAATAAAGGCCATATATGGAAAACCCAGAGCTAACATCATACTCCAAGATAAAAGCTGAAAGCTGGTTCTTCAATAACAGGAACAAGACAAGGTATACCCACCCTCACCACTTTTATTCAAACTTCTACCAGAAGTTTTCTAGTCACAGGGTTTTGGAAAAAAAAGAGAGAGAAAGGCATCCAGATTGGTAAGGAAAAAGCAAAACTACATCAGTTTATAGATCGCATGGCACTATCCATAGAAAATCCTAAAAAGTCCCTCAAAAAACTATTGGAAGTAATAAATGAATTCAATAAAGTTGCAGGAAATAAAATTAACATGCAGAAATCACTTGCATTTCTATACACTAATAACAAATAAGCAGAAAGAGAAATTAGAACAATTTCAATTATAATTGCACCCAAAAGAATAAAATAACTAGGAATAAACTTAACCAAGGAGGTGAAAGACCTGAATTCTGAAAAATATGAAACTTTTATTCTTATTATGTTATGTTAGTCACCATACAGTACATTAGTTTTTGATGTAGTGTACCATGATTCATTGTTTGCATATAACACCCAGTGCTCCATGCAATCTGTGCCCTCCTTAATACCCACCACCAGGTTTACTCATCCCCCACCCTGCCCCTTCTAAAACCCTCAGTTTGTTTCCCAGAGTCCATAGTCTCTCATGGTTTATCTCCCCCTCCCTTTCCCCCCTTCATTTTTCCCTTCCTTCTCCTAATGTCCTCCACGCTATTCCTTATGTTCCACAAATAAGTGAAACCATATGATAATTGACTTTCTCTGCTTGACTTATTTCACTTAGCATAATCTCCTCCAGTCCCATCCATGTTGATGCAAAATTTGGTTATTCATCCTTTCTGATGGCTGAGTAATATTCCACTATATATATATGGACCACATCTTCTTTAACAATAGCCAAACTGTGAAAAGAGCCAAGATGCCTTTCAACAGACAAATGGATGAAACACTGATTTTAAAAACTGAAGATAACACAAACAAATGGAAAGATATTCCATGCTCATAGATTGGAAGGATAACATTTTTCGCAGAAGTAGAACAAATTTGTATGCAACTACCAAAGACCCCAAGTGGCCAATGTAATCTTGCTAAAGAACAAAGATGAAGGTATCACAATTCTAGATTTCAGGATATACTACAGAACGTCAGTAATCACAATAGTATGGTACTGGCATAAAAAAAAATAGATAAATGGAACAGAATAGAGAGCCCAGAAACAGGCCCACACTTATATGGTCGGTTAATCTCTGGCAAAGAAATGAAATGGCACTTTCTTACACCATACACAAAAATAAACTCAGAATGGATTAAAGACTGAAATGTGAGACCTGAAACCATAACTCTCCCAGAAGAGAACACAGTCCGTAATTTCTTTAACATCAGCCACAGCATCATTTTTCTAGATATGTCTCCTAAAGGAAGGGAAACAAAAGCAAAACTAAACTTTTGAGACTACAACAAAACAGAAAGCTTTTGCAGAGGAAAGAAAATCAACAAAATGAAAAGACAACCTACTGAATGGGAGAAGATGCTTACAAATGATATATAAATATCTGAAATAATGGGTTAATACCCAAAATACATAAGGAACTCCTACAACACCAATAAAACAATCTGATATAAAAAATAAAGTAGGGCACAGAAACCTGAATATTTTTCCAAAGAAGACATATCTAGATGACACATGGAAAAGCATATGGAAAGATGCTCAACATCACTAATCATCAGGGAAATGCAAATCAAAACCACAATGAGCTATCTATTACCTTACAGATGTCAGAGTGGCTAGTTGCAAAAAGACAAGAAATAACAAATACTGGCAAGGGTGTGGGAAAAAGTAACCCGCATGCACTGTTATCAGGAATGTAAGTTAGGGCAGCCACTGTGGAAAACAGTATGGAGGTTCCTCAGAAAGTTAAAAATAAACTATTGTATGATCCAGTAATTTTGCTTTTGGGGATTTACCCAAATAAAATGAAAACGTAAATTGGAAGAGATAGATATATTCACTCCTGTGTTTATGGCAGCATTATTTACAATAGCCAAGATATGGAAGCAACCTAAGTGTCCATCAGTAGATGAAAGGATAAAGAAGTGGTTTATCTATTATAATGGAATACTATTCAGCCATAAGAAAGATGAGATCTTGCCCTCTGCAAAAACATGATGGACCTAGCAGGTATTATGCTAAGTAAAATAGGACAGAAAGATAAACACTATATGATTTCACATGTGGAATCTAAAAAACAAGTGAAGAAACAAAAACAAAAATATAGGAAACAAACTTACCAGAGAGGGGAGGGAATTGGGCAAAATAGGCGAAGGAGATTAAGAGGTACATATCTGTTATAAAATAAGTCACGGGAATATAATGTACTACATAAGGACCATAGTCAGTAATACTGAAATAACTTTGTACAGTGACAAACTAGACTTGTGGGAATCATTTTGTAATGTTTAAGAATATGTCATCACTATGATGTACACCTAAAGCTAGTAGGATGTTTTATGTCAATTATACTTCAGTAAAAAGAAGAATGAGAAGTGTGTGTTTCAAGAAATGAAAGGAGGGAAACATCATTGGATTGGGATGAGTAAGGAAATTCTTGTGAAATATAACCTGTCACTCTATCATATCTATACATGGTATCATATCATTACATATAGATATACCATATCTATATATGGTATAAATTCTCCATTCATCCTAGGACAACCAGGCAGTATTCAATCAGTTCCTTATTTCAATTTCAAGTTCTTTATTCCAGCCCATACAAAATCCGAAGGGCACTAAAGATTTAGAATAAGCTTTTCTTACCTAGTCAATTCATTCTCTATGCTCTTTTCCAGGCTCTTGCTCTTAGCTATTGGACCTTCTGGAGCATGACAGGCCACCCCCAGCAAGGGGCAGAGAACATTCCCAGGGAACGCATCCATCCTCCCTTCCCTTGTGGTTCCTTAATCCTTTTGCAACTCTTTTAATTCCCTCATGCCAAAGCCCTGCCTCTTCCTGTATAGCATTCCAGTGTGGGCTGTCATCTCAGCCACGTCGAAGTTATGCTAGCATGTTCATTTCCCTGCTAGCTTTGAGTCATATCGCAAAAAGTGACAGAGGAGGAGGAGGTGGGGAGGAAAACCAAGCCTTCTCTGTAAACAACTATGATCCGAAGTCTTTTAAAAAAGTGTTCCAGGTTAATAAAATACATTTTGCCTACAGGGACAAATAGCCTACACTTGGCCTATCCAGAAATATGGGGCTCTTGAGGCAGGCATTTCTCAACTTTAATTTTCTTATATTTTGAAATTTCACTGCTTCCAATGTGTTATCTGGACATCTTTTTTTTTTTAAATGGGAATATGTATAAAAGTGAACCTAAATCTTATATTTTAAAAATAACCTCAGAAAATGGGTAGTGAACCTAGGGATTTACTATCTGGACTCTAGAGCAAGAACAATCCAATGAAAATTGCAGAGACTTTTTTTTTCCTCAGAGAGGAATAAGAAAGACAGTGGCAGTAACACCTGCACATCTAAGGCAAAGCTCAATTATTCTACTAGAAATCAGTAAAACATCTTTCCTTTTGCAAACACAATTTAAATCACATTTAACAAAATCATGATGGGGCACAGATGAACATCCTCTCTCATTTTAGACAGAAATTATTAAGACGTAAGCACTTTCTGCTCCTGCTCATCAGGCAGTACTCCAGAATCTGCTATCTCCAATTTGGCGAAGTCTTTCTTATCTAACTGAGGTTCCTCTTAAAGCTGGGTCCTTTCTCTCAGGTCTTACTGCCTCCGATCAGCCACGACCCGTTTGAGGTAGTGTGTACCACCCCTAGGCAGGCTGTGATGCAGCAAATCAGCTGCTTTTGCTCATTCCTCTTCCCCCTTCTCACCATTTGTACCTCTCATTTTATCTTCAATACTCAGTGCAACTAACCCACCCAGACAAGTGCATTTACATTCCACATATCCTTCATTTGAATCTACTTCTAACATTCTCCTGTGCTGTTCCCCCAGTTAAAATGCCCTCCCCTGCCTCTCTGCCCATCACAATGTCCTTCATGTATCACAGTAAATCCCAAATGGAAAAGGAATTTGGGGTGCAAAACTAAATCCTAAGAAAACCAGGGGGAAAAGAATAAAATGGTCTTCAAAAGTTCTAAAGTGAAAAGAACTTTTAATTTTTGGAGAAGAAACCATAGTTAATAATAGGACATTTTAATATTTCAGTACATCTTTTAAAATTAAGTGTTAATAAAAAGCTATGTAAAAATATCAATACACATCAAGACATTTTAAAGAGAAAAAATATAGCTATTAAAGGGTAATATATGAACATATTAATGATTCAGTGTCACTAGTAATTTAAAGAAATATAAGCTTAGGGGCACCTGGTGGCTCAGTGGGTTAAAGCCTCTGCCTTCTGCTCAGGTCATGATCTCAGGGTCCTGGGATTAAGCCCTGCATTGAGCCCTGCATCGGGCTCTCTGCTCAGCAGGGAGCCTGCTTCCCACCTCTCTCTCTGCCTGCCTCTCTGCCTACTTGTGATCTCTCTCTCTGTGTCAAATAAATAAAATATTTTTTAAAAAATTTTTTAAAAATTAAAAAAAAAGAAAATGGAGGGGAAAAATGTGATACACACATGCACCCCAATGGAATATTATTCAAATATATAAAAGGAAATCCTGCCATTTGCAACAACATGAATGGACTTTGAGGGCATTATGCTAAATAAAAAGACAAATGTATAATCTTGATTATACAGAAAGACAAATGTATAATCTTGATTATGTGTGGAATCTTAAAAAAAAATGAGCTCACATGGATAGATCTTGAAGACACTATTTTAAGAGGGATGTGTCAAAGAAATACTGAACGGTATTACTCACATGTGGAATTTAAAAAGCCAAACTCTAAAAAAAACATAAAATGGTAGTTAGAAGGGAAGAGGGGTGTGAAGAGAGGTAAGTCAGATGTTGTTTAAGGGTATAAGCCTACAGTGAATGGCAAGCAAGTCCTAGAGATCTAATACACAGTATAGTAAATATAAGCAGTATTGTATTATAATTATCAAACTTACTAGGAGAATAGAACTTAATCATTCCAACCCCTAAGAGGACATAATTATGTAATATGAAGAGCTAATTATTGCTTCAGTGGCAATCATATTATTATATGTAAATGTATCAAATTAACATGTTGTACCCCTTAAACATTTATACAATGCTGTATGTCAAATGTATTTCAACTTCAAAAAAAAAAAAACCACTAAACTCATAGAAACAGAAAGATTGGTGGTTGTCAGAGGTGTGGGGGTGGGGGTGATGGTGATCAAAACTGGAAGTTCATAAGATAAATAAGTCCAGGGGATACAATGTACAGCATGGCAACTATAATTGGCAATACTATACTACATACACATGCTATATTACATATCTTAAGTGCTTTTACACTTTTTATTTATAAATTTTGGAATCCTACCCAGCCATTTGAATTTCATACTGACCTCTCCTCTGTTTCAACCATTTATACCCCCTTTTCTATAGTAGATCTTTTGACATTGAATTTATTCAGTGTCATGCTCTCATTTACCTGCTTAATAGAAAGGTCTTAACATTTCACCTATAAACCAAAGCAGGAGCTCAAGGACAATCAGCCCAATAAAGAAGGAAACATCTGTGATCATGCTGGAAAAGAAACAAACCCCTGTAGCTCCTGACCCAGACCATAAAAGCTCTTTGCCACAGCTCCCTCTCCTCAAAGAGGGATCAATCCCTAAATCAGGCTATTTGATCACCGGTAAAAGGGGCACAAAGGTAACAGAGCTCTTCCTAAGGGAGAAGAATCATAGCTTCCAGGAGTGAAATAGCTAGTAGCTTATTACTTGTCATTGGTCCCAGCAAAATCTTACAGCCTAATTAAAAACAAATTTATTGCCAACTTTTTACAAAGGGCAATGTGATGGTTAATGTTATGTGTGAACTTGACTAGGCCACAGATTCTAGGTCATTCCTAGCCTAAATAACACTGGATATATTATTTAGGTGAGATTGACATTTAAATCAGTAGACTTGGAGTAAAGTAGATTATCCCCCATAATGTGGAGGGGCCTCATCTAAGCAATTAAAGTCCTTAATAGAAGAAAGATGTAGATCCCCAAAGATGAGAGAATTTTGTCTCCAGATTGCTTTCACACTCAGGCAACATTCCCCAGATCTCCTCTCCTGCAGATTTGGGACTTGTCACAGCCTCCATAAACACAAGCCATTTCCTTAAGATAAATCTCTATGGATGAATGTGTATACACACACTCATTCACTCACTCACTGATTCTATTTCTGTGGAGACTTCTAATATAGGAAAGGAAAAACCTGGTCATTCTTTTTGCTGTGCCTATTCTCTTTTACTGAAAATTCCTTTTTCCAAATTGGATATAAGCATTTAAAGGTAGGACCCAGTAATCATGTTTCTCTGTGTTCTTTACAGAATTAAGAAAAGACTTTGTAGTCAGTAGTCAGTATTCAATAAATATCTGATTACTCTATATGAATGAAGAGCCTTAAGTCTTCCTGGGCAGTGATTTGTTGAGGTCTTTTTTCTTTTTTTTTTTATTAACTGTTAGATGTGACAAGATTGCTTACTTCAGTACATGGTTCATTGTTATCCTGTTAGAGCACCAAACTTAATTAATGTCAAGGCCCAGCGTCTGGTTGAAATTTTGGGTCATTGCTACAAATGGAAATCTGGGTAAGGAAAAGCAACTCAAAGTTATCCTCTAGCTGCTGAAAGAAGTTGGGTGAAGGTAGCTTTTCTTTAGTCACAATAACCTGGAGCAGATGTGGGGTACAACAGGAGGTCAGATGTGGGCCAAAGACTAATGCAGCAATCCCAATGCTTGTTTAGGCCTGAAGCCCGTATTCCAGCTTTCCTAGATAGGAGGAAACAATGTACAGCTTGACCAAAGAGTAGAATGGAAGCTAACCCCATAGGTCCAGAGTACAGGACTTCTGTAGGTCCTCTGACCAAGGGAGCAGGCTTATATTTACTTTCTGAATCTTAATTTGAAGTGAATTTTACTCACATTGGGAAAAAATCTTTTGCATATTTTAATGTTAATATTACTACTGAGATGCCTCTAATAGAATTTAATAAAATATCCTTGCTTCTAAATTGCATACCTGTTTGAGGGTTAACAGATTAAAAACAGACTAAAAATTGTAGTACTGTGAGACTGATAACAGGCCAAGATATTTATTTCCTCCTTTGCTTCCCTTAAGATTTTCTAAAAGGTATACCACTTAATGTGTTTCATTGATTAACCCAGGACTTCTTCCTCATCGTCCATGTTTGCCAAGCATATTTGCTGTAATCTCTAGCAACATTTGTGTAAAACAGCTTTTAGCAGTTGTACCTGAGTTAAAGTACGAAGTACATTTATTATCAAGGCGGTCCTTCTCAGGAGGACTTTTTATTGTTACTGCTACATAATTGCATCTAATGGCTCCAGTAAGAACTAGGTTGAAGTCTTTCTGTAGTTACCACATTTTCCCGGAGCCCCAGGACTTGAAAAATGAAAACAAATGATCTCATATTTTCCCTGAGAGATTTGAAACTAAAGTGCTGATCATTTAGCCAAAATAAAATTCAGTGAAATCATATTTTATGTGAAAGAAGGGAAGGGTAAATTGCCTAAGTACAATAGCATTCAACTCATCTTAAATACTGCATTTCCATTTGTGTAATATGTGTGCCTCATCCTGCTCTGAAAAACTGTGCTGTTTTTCTTCCCATAATGACAAACATTAATCAAACTTGCCATTATTACCTAGCACTGATTAAACGCCCACATCCCAGCACAACAAATCTGCCTGCTTCTCTACGTGTGCTTTCCGTCTTAATGCATATACAGACAGACTTCAGGGGACCTTTTATCAGAGATACTTACCCCTAGAGCCTTCCTATACATATCTCCACATGAAATCCCCTTTATGTGAAGCACCTGTCAGTGTATTAATGGAACAGAATGTGCAGCAGGATATTTTATTAAAAAAAAATGGTCACTATATGAATGGGACACCTCATTATATTTCTCCACCATTTGTTCTTCACAAAGGAGTCATTAAAGACTATTTCTTTCTTAGGCGAGAATTATTGGATGTTTTGACCAATAATAAGGACATTCCTAATATAGCTCCATAGTATTATGATACAGTAAAATTTGGTGCATGGAAATTAAAATATTTTGACCTGGAGAGTTAAACCACCTTAATCATCAATGTTTCCTCTAAACCCTTTCATACTAAAAAAATGATCATTATTTTCTTTGAATATTATCAGAAAAAATAGTATTTCTCTTTCAGAACATACTCATGTTCCCAGTGCTATCCATCATTTCTTTCTCCTTGTCTCACTGCAACACGGATCTCTTAAAAGTTGAACCTGGGGTGCCTGGGTGGCTCAGTGGGTTAAGCCTCTGCCTTCGGCTCAGGTCATGATCCCAGGGTCCTGAGATCGAGCCCTGCATCGGGCTCTCTGCTCAGCAGGGAGTCTGCTCCCCCCACCCCACCCCCGCCTGCCTCTCTGCCTGCTTGTGCTCTCTCTGTGTCAAATAAATAAATAAAATCTTAAAAAAAAAATTGAACCTGAAAGTGGCTCTTCAAAAAAAAAAAAAAATCAGTTGTTTTATTACTAGTTCCTGTTCATTACTTGTCTTTTTGATGCAAAGTGTTATCTGAGTATTAGCTCAATAAAGTTGGGCAGGGAAAATAATTTTTTAAAAAAATTCCTTTACATGGAATTACTTATTAGCTGTCCCAGTAAAGGTTTGATTAGGTGCAATGATGTAAAGTTTTAAGGAAAGGTATTGTCTTTGAATTTCAATTATCTCTTTTTCTGGATAATATTTGCCCAAATAATTGAATACTAGTTTTTGTTTTTTTTTAAGATTTTATTTCTTTATTTGACAGACAGAGATCACAAGCAGGCAGAGAGGCAGGCAGAGAGAGAGGAAGAAGCAGGCTCCCTGCTGAGCAGAGAGCCCGATGCGGGGCTCGATCCCAGAACCCTGGGATCATGACCTGAGCCAAAGGCAGAGGCTTAACCCACTGAGCCACCCAGGCACCCCTTGAATACTAGTTCTAAATCATCCTCCAAACATTACTCTGCTCTTTTCAAAACTTCGTGAAATTGTTTTGTGTCTTTTGAAGACCAGGAACATAAAGCTGTTAATTGCATAAAACTTCCATGACGGCTTTATCAAGGTAAAGAAGTGACAAAGGATGTTTGGGGGCAACTTTCTCTATTTTCAAGTTTTAGGGTGCATATTGAGCCATTTAAGTCAGTAAATATTAGTTGACTGCCCACCATCGGCCAAAATGACAGGGATACCAGGTGCTAGAAATTTTACTGCACAAAATAAAAGCCTGAGATCAACAGTTTGAAAATGATGTAAAGTTAAGACAAGATTTGGTTTTTCCTTTAATAAGGAAAGAGCCCCTCACATGTTTAAATCCTTAACAAAAGATGACTGATGGACAGTGAAGCGTTTAGGAGTATAGGAGAAGGAAGAGGTGGGGGCCTGGCAAACTTATGCTCCCATCTGGAGCAGTTCCAGCTCCTTCATGGAAATGTTGTCAAAGAAGGAAAGATGTGAAGGAGTTGGGTAAATTTGCAGGATTAGTGCAGGAACTTTCTCTAGTAGGTCATTTTACCTGTGAGGAATAAAAGGTGTGCTCACTAGCTGGGAATGATAAGCAAATAGGCAAATGGAATGTTCAAAACAGCTACTGGGCGAAAAGGAGGAAGGGTTGACGAGGAAAACTTGGGGCTCCTTCTTGGCATCTAGTGGAGGGCAGTTGAAAACCATACATTCATCCTGAAACCGATTGGCACAATTGGGTGATTTTCTCAGAAGGGCTCAGTTTTACTTACATAATGGAAATAAGTAAACCCCCAATTTTTAAATAGCTCCACATAGTATGAAGCCAAAAGTAGACTCAAACATGACTTAAGCCAAAATAAGTACAGGCGTCAGAAATGGAACGGGGAGTGATAAGTACCACCATTACCCCTATATGTGTTAGCTTCTCTGGAAACACTGTAATTTTTAAGTGGGGCTTAAATGAGCAAACCCTCTCCTTACCAGTGGTTCTCAAAATTGAGGATGCATTGGAAGCCTCTGACGAGCTTGTTGAAACAGATTGCTGATTTGGTTTGTGATTCAGTGGGTCTGGGGTGGGGCCCTAGAATTTGCATTTCTAGTAAGTTCTTAGATTCTGTTGAGGCTGTGGGTCAGACTCCACTGCTCTCAGTCAAACTCTAACACCAGGCAGGATGAATATGTGCAATTGTTCGAGTACCTGGAGCTCCTAGGTTCTAGATCTCTTACTCATTCATTGCTGATTCTTCCCATGCCTGTCATAGTGCCTGGCATATAACTGGCACCCAGTAACTCTTCTGAGAAGGAAGGTAAACTAGCTTTTCCTGAATGCCCTCTCTGAATGTGGCAGGCACAATTCTGTGAACGCAAAGAGGCACTTCCACAGACACGAAGATGTTAACTGGTTGATACCTCTCTGCGCCAAAGGTATAAAATGGTGAATTACTGCTACACCCAAAACTCAACTCATGGCATTGGCTTCAGATTATCTTAGTGCTAGATAAAAATAAAAGATCACAACTAAAAATGTAAATCTATGGAAACCATACAATTTCAAAAAATGTATTATTTGCTCCCATAACCAGGGCATTATCTTTAGTAGGATCCCCATTTTAGGGAAAATCTTAAGTAATGTATGCATAGCTACTAAGACTAGGACCACAGTCTCTTAATTCTCATAAAGTCACCATGACCTATGTCTTGCCAGGTCCCTGTGACAGTTTTCTGTGCCTTACACAGTCATTCAGCACTTCTGAGCCAGCTGATTAGCCCTTCTTTTTTCTCAGGCCAATTTCTTGAGGCTCTGTGCCACCTTCCCTCCTACTCTCCCTTCTGCTTCTTTTAGAAACCCTTGCTGTCTCCCCCTCACCTGGACCTTGAAGCATTGGAATGCCCCAGGGAGCTCATTTCCTGGCTGCCTCCTCCTCTCTCCCTGGATGATCTCATAGACCCAGGGCTGTAGATAACAGCAGCATGCTGATATCGCCCAAATCTGCATCTCCAGCCTGGACTCAGCTCCACACTCATCTATCTAACTGCCAACTGAGCATCGCCACTATAATACCTAATGAGCATCTCAAATGGAACAGGTCCAAGACAGAATCTTTAGTTGCCTTGAACCTCCTTCTCATTTCAGTAGATGTGATCCCCAAATATCATTTGTTTGGGACGAAATCTCAAGAGTCATCTTGGATTTCTTTCATGTGCTAAGTCTCCACCAACCCCTTGGACCAGTTTTTGCACCCAAGTGGTTTCTGGGCCAATTCCTTTGTACCATCTCCCCTGTGCCAACCACAGTTGAAGCTGCCTTGTCTCTTCCCCTAATTCATGGCCATGGCTTCATCTCGCAGTTCCCACTGTCCCCTCCATCACTTCATTGCCCCACAGAAACGATGGAGTGATTTGGCTTTACAGTGAATCAGACCTCAGGAATTCTCTTACTATAACCTGCCAGATGCTTCTCTCCACAAATAGGATAGAGTCCAGCCTTTAACCACAGGATGTCTAGAGGGCCCTACTTATCCACCACTTCATCTTCTACCACTCTCCTACCCAGCCATTCATACCTTATTTCTCCCTCTTGGCTATAATAAGCTTCTCAAGCCCCTCTTTATAGCTGCTGTTCCCTTGGCCTCCGGTGCCCTCTACTAACTTGGGCCTTTCTTAACCAAAGTGTTCTTGCTTCCCCACCATTGCACTCTCTATCCCCTATTGATTTCCTTCACAGCACTTATTTGAAATTGTTTATATAGTTCTCTTTAATGGTTATCTCTATCTGGCAACTAGAATGTAAATTCCAAGCAGGTGGGGATTTTGTATTCTTCGCAGCAAGATTATTTAGAACAGTATTTAGAACATAGCATATCACACAAGCATGTTGACTTGGTGAACTTTAAATCCTTTGTTCTACTACACCATGTTGATGCCTCCTCAGATATCACTTCGTAATCTGATCAGAACCTACTCCAATGCCTGCACAATGGATTGTTCTAATCAGTAACAAGTTCATAACTCAAATTTGCTATTCTTGAATCCCAGAAGCCATAATTCCAAAGACAGATGCTTGGGCTGCTTAAAAGAAGTCTCTTGCCATGGTCTTGATGTTGTCCTAGGTATTTAATTTTAATCCAGATCACAGACTTTGCTTTTCATGCAACATGAACTCCTTGTGGCTAGTATTTTTCAAAATACTACAAACAAGGTCAAGTTTTTCAATTCCTCTAGAATATTTTAGATAGACTTCAACTTAAGAAGTAGTGAACGTTTCAGGGTACCTGGATAGCACATTGGTTCAATGCCCGACTCTTGATTTCAGCTCAGGTCATGGTCTCAGGGTCATGAGACTGAGCCCCATGTCAGGCTCTGTGCTCTGCAGGGAGTCTGCTTGAGATTCTTTCTCTTTCCCTCTCTCCCACCCCTCCCCCATCATGTGTGTGTGTGAGCGCACTCTCTCAAATAAATAAATCTTTGGGGAAAAAATTAGTGGAAGTTTCAATATTGACCCACAGCCTCCGTTCAAATATATCTGACAGTGATTATATACTTGTGGTTGTGTTCAGCATTTCGTATACCAAATTTAGGCCACAGGAAAGAAATAAAGAGAATCCATGCCTCAAGCTGTTTACAAAGTTGTTTTTCCCCCATGTTTAAATTCTGTTACTGTAACTTTAAAAACCACAGGACTCTCTGCTTAGCCAGGTACTAAGGATTTGAAACATCACTGTACTCTGCTTCAGTTTGGAGTGAACTTAGTTTTGTCACATTTCCTGCCAGGTCCAGCTAATTCTCTAGTAGAATCTTTTGTAAACATGCAGAAATAGGAGCAAGATCCATTCATCCTAATCTAAACAAGAAGAGACTCCCTCGTTTCCATGGCAAACACCCTGTGTTCAAAGGTTTGCACTTTCTTCTCATATTTATATGCCACCTCTTAAAAGCCCTGGACTGATACAAGCTTCCACAGGTTAAGCTTCCACACTGTACTAACTCGTAACTCCTGAAACACCAAGTGTATTGAAAGCTACTATTGGTACCTTAGAAGTTCAATTACACAAGCGACTACCAGAGGCATACTTGTACCATCACTATGCTAGATTGTGGAGGATACAAATGTATCGAGGTTCCTCTTGCCAGTACCTCCTCTTCCTCATCAGCCCACTTGTAAATGGTGGGTTTTCCAAAGCACCACCATTGGTGTGAATACCCCTGGGTGATTTCACCCACTACACTGACGACCTCCATCTATTTATCCCTACCCTCACGTTCCTTTCCCAGCATTGCTCCTGCTCCCATCTATTAGACATGAGGATAGCCCAGCGATGCCCCAAACACCACAAATCCAAAACCAAACTGGGTATCTTCATACCTCCACTGACCATTACTGATCCATTTCCCCAAACTGTAAAGATTTCTTTCCTGAGCTCTCTACCCAAAAGAAACTGACTGCTAAATCATAAACTGTAGTAAAGAATAGACCTCTGGTCTGACTTCTCCTTTCCATCCACACTTTCCCTTTAGGGACATAATTTATCTCACTCTTTTGATGTTTGTGAGATCTTGAGCATGGATGGGTCATCTATATACTTATTCAGTTCATCAGCTTGGCCCACTCCTCCAGGTTTTACGTTAGGAATGGCTCCTGCAGCAGTGAGCAGCACTGTCCAGTAGAAATCTAACATGGGATACGTGTGATTTTACATTTTTCTAGTGATGTTACATACATAAAAAAAAAAGAGGCAAGTGAAATTAACTTGAAGACTATTTAAGCCAGCACATATAAAATATTAAAATTTCAAACTGTAAATAATATAAAAATGTTCAATAATGAATATTTTACATTTCTTTTTCTTTGTACAAAGTCTTCAAAATCAAGTGCTAGTGACCCCATTTGGCTAGTAGCTGTCCTATTAGACAACATAGACATTGGGGTGAGCTGTGGTGGGGCTAACATTCATGTAGAAGGATGTACCTAAAGCTTCAAGAAGAGATGAGGCCCTCCATTAAGGTAGTGGCAATGAAAAACACTCAATCCATAACTACACTGAAAAATAGGAAGGGGAGCTATTAACAGATAACTTATAAAGCACACAGAACCAAGTTGAGGATAAAACCACAGCCCAAATTGGGGAGATGTTTATGGGTACAAACTTGCAACTACCAGAAGCATGAGTTCCCGAGATCTAATACACACCATGAATATTATAGTCAATACTATAATATATACTTCAAAATTATAGATCTTAAATGTTCTCATCACAGAAAAGAAATGGCAGTTATGTTACCCGATAAAGGCTTTAGGTAATGCTACAGTGGTATTCATGTTGCAATATTTTGTATCAAATTAACATGTTGCACACCTGAAACTAACACAATGTTATATACCAATTACACCTCAATATTTAAAACAAACAAGCAAACAAATAAAAATTAAACACACACACAGCTCAAAATACAAAGAGAATGTACCTTCACAGGTAAAGCAAAAAAATAAATAAATCCCATGAGAGAAGCTCAGCCACCCAAACACAATCAAGGGCTCAGGGGCAAATGCATCAGTAATTCAGAAATGGCCCTCAGAAAAGGTAAGTAAGGCACCTTATCCTCGTGCACACAGACCCCCATGCAGCTGTGATCCTTTCCTCCAGGTTAATGGCCCACGAACTATTTGCTCAACAAAGTGAAGGGTCCTCTGCTGGTTTGTCTTGGAGAGAAGCAGATGAGAACATATCGGGGGGGGTGGGGGTGGGGGGAGAGACAAAATGGTATTGGTTCCCAGAGTAAGGCCCTAAGTATGTATTCTGAAGTGGAGACTCCAACAAGAGAGGCTCCCAAGGCTATGCTGCAGGTAAGGAAACATTCCTTCTTCTCTACCCTCCAAAACAAGGCAGCTCCACTCATCCTGTCTTCCTCGCAACTGTGGACAGCAGACTGCAGAGATCAGAACCCACATTAATAGAAAATTTAATGGGGTTTCTGATTTGAGCTGACAAGATTCAGTCTTCAATCCAGTCTTTTAACATAAGTGTGAAGAGACAGCCAAGAATTGCCACTTTGAAAGAAAAATCAACACCTTCAAAGAGAAACATCAAATTCAACCAACTGAAAACCTAACCCCCCAAAAAACTAAGACAACTTAATATATAAAAATATGTAATTCTTATCCTCAAATATTCAGTACTTAATAAGAAGACAATTTTTTTTAATTCTCAGGAATTACCCATATGACCAGGAACACAAGACCACACACTTTCAGTCTAAAGACTGAACAGCAGAGTGAATCCAGCTAAAGAATGAATGTTCTAGAAAGATTCTCTAAAATATCATGTAAACAAACAGAAGGATGGAAACAATGAGAAAATCAAGATGTAGGAACACAGAATAGAGCCAAATCTCAAACATCTGTCTGGTAGGAGTTCTAGAAGAACAAAAACTGGAGGAAAGAAAATACTGAACAAATTAAAAGAAAATTTTCCTGAAGGACACAGCATGTGTCCAGAACATTAAGACATAAACAAACATGTGAATATATAAAAGTTTCCAAGTTGGGGGAGAGGGGTGAACACAGATTACATACAAAGGAGTGCAGAACAAGTAAGCCAGACGTTTCAGTGATTCTTTGCACAGCAGATGTGAGATCTATTTGCCAAACTGCTGATGGAAATTGAACACTAGCTTGTATCTAATTAATACTTATATTTAATATGGGAAGACAAAGGATCCTTTGAACCAAGTTTACCAAATGAAGTCCTTTCTGAAAAGATAACTAGGAAATTTCAGCAAAGGAATCCAAGGAAGAAGAAAGAGTAAGATACTAGGAATGATACTAAAAGAAAAATCTCACCATTAAGTTTCAATGCCTAATTGCATATAAAACAATAAAAAATAACATCTCAAAAATTCCCAGATCTTTTAAAAAAAGCAATACACTAGGGTATTATCTCATTCCAAAAAAGGATCAAAGTATCATACATGGCCTGTTACTATATAGCCATGGAAACCTTCACTCTATGTGACTCAGTCTAAGAATCCAGTCAATCATATTAGCATGCCTAATTCTGTTCTAAGACCTGAACAACTGGGGTCCCAACCCTGGGGGCCCTGCTTTAAAAGGCCCACTGTGGCCCTTCTCTGACCATGCCCCTCATAGCAGCATGATGCTGGAGTTCCCCATCAAGTGCCCTGAGCCCACTTCCAATGCCTGCCTGGCTCCTTCCGGAGTCTGCAGAAAGCTCTGTCTTTCTACTGCCTGCCCTCCTGAGGCTGACCAGGCATCAATCAATGTGTGTACTCCTCAGATGAAGGAAGGCCAAGGGGTGTGGCTTACATGGAGTGGGGAGTTATGGCAGAGCTTGGATACCATCCAGGTATCTAGGTTCATGCTGCTCATGGCATGGCACAATCCAGATGTGGAAGGAGAAATGGGTAAGGCCACACAAGCTAGGACCCTTCAGTTGTGTTCCCGACCTAAACCTCAAAAATATTAGAGACTGGCTTGTCCTCATCTTTGATAGTAGAAAGACAGGGATGGAAGAGAGAATTCAGCAAATAAAGACGTGGGGTCAAAAGCTGACTTAAGAATAGCACCCAACCAAACATAGCAACTGATGAGAGAAGAAAGGAAATCTCTGAGAGAGAATGTCATGAGGTTTCTGCACTAAGTGACAGAAAACTCAGTTAAAAGTGGCCTAAATGATTATTGCTTATATCTCAGGAGGAAGGCCTCAGGAAGGCTTCAGTGAAATCCTCAATAACCTGTCTCCCTTCCATCTTTCATTCCTATGTCCATGGTCAGTGCGCAGCTTGGTCTCTTTGGCCATTCCCCTCAGGGGCTCAGGATGAGGACCATAGTTCTGAGGGAGGCACCTAGTCAATGGTGTCCAGAAGCAGGAAAAGAGCAAGCCTATCTTGTATCCTTTGTATAGAATATGAAAAGCCCCTAAAAACTCCTCTGTCCCCTTCCTCCCAGGTATCATCTTCTAGAACCCATCACTGGTTGGAGGAAGTGCATTTACCATCAGCCAGGATGGACTCAGGCTGATACGGTGTCAATACCGACACCTCTAAAGGCCAGCCAAACCTGAACCAAACGTGGACTCTGTCAGCCAGAAGAGGGGGCGTGGCTGTTGAGCAGACACCTTTGCACAGAAAGGCTAGAGTGCCAAGGACTGAAACTTAGAATAGTGTTTCTCAAAGTTGGGTCCCCAGACCAGCAGCAGTACCGGGGAATTTATTAGAAAGGCGAATTATCTGGAATCAGAAACTCTGGAAGTTAGGCCCAGGATTTAGTGTTCCAACAAGTCCTCCATGAGGCTCCAAAGCACCCTGAATTTTGAGAACCACTGCTTGTCCTTGATTCCCCTACTAACTGAATCCACAAAGGAGAAGCCGGGAGGGGAACAAATAGATAGCCGTGAAAGCAACCCTGTGTGGGGAAAGAGAGAGTTGACAGCAGTGCCTAATGTACTAACGAGGTCCTAGGTTTTATTTAAAGGGCTTCTCCAAGATAGGAAACTGGGAAATAGAACTTAAAGCAGTTACAATTTGAGTGAAGAGCTTTCAGGGGAAGCCTGAACAATTTAAAAGCAGAGGGGTAAAAAATCCAGTGGAAAGCTGAAGATACAGGAAATAAAGTAATACTCAGGGGAGGAGTTTCCCTGAGGACTATCAAGAGAGATTAGACCACACTTGCCAGTACGTGACCCACCTGCCGTATGTGGCTCTGAGCACTTGGAATGAGGCTTCGTCTGAATTGAAACATGCTGTGGATGGAAAAGACACACTGGATTCCAAGCCTTAGCATTAAAAGAAAGGGCAGATGATAATCCAGTAATTATTTTGCATTGATTACATGTCAAAGTACTTTTTGATATATGGGGCTAAATAAAGTATTAAAATTAATTTCACTTTTTCATGCAGCCACTAAAACTTTTAATTACACTTGTGGCTTTTAATTACACACTGTATTTCTGAAGGAGAATTCTGGTATACAGCAAAAGAAAGTCTAATAGGTTTGGAGAAAAACTAAGTGAAAGAGTTAACAAGTTTCAGGTCCATGTAAGGGCCTGAGGAAAACACCACATGCAATTCTTCCAAGATTCTTCTCATGTTAAATTGTGTCTTAAAATAGTGAGTGAAAAAAAGATTTCTGCCCCTTGGGGGGAAAAAGACTCAGGAAATTATAAAGATACAAGTTAGCCTGTAAAAGACTGACTACAAATTTAATGATTTGGTGCTGAAATTTCTCGGTTTGAAAGAAGTCTTCAGTAGGTTGTACTGAACTTCTGGTGAGTGAAGGAAGAAAAAGGACCAAACGTCATCCCTTGCTTTTTTGGTTTCATGCTTGAAAGAAAAACGTCAAGGTATAAGAATAAGATGTTGAGGTCTCCCTTGCAATATGATTTCAGAAATGCATCAAATGTCTAAACCCAGAACTTGTCCAGGAAGAATCTGGTACTAATGACTAAAGCAAACAGGAGGAGAGTGCTCAATGGGGACTTTCAAAAAAGGCCTCATGTTACCTCCTGAGAAGCTGTCACTCAAAAAACTCCTCTCAATACTTGGAGCAGTACAGGTAAGGGAAATACTGCTGAAAATCCTATTTATAACTCCATATTCTTAAATTCCACAAAACTTGCCACAAAGGCATCCTTCCTAAAGAAGATTAAACTGCCTCAGACCGTCTGTCTCTAAAATTATAAATGCTCTTAATTGCCTTTTTTAATCTTCATTTGGTTTTTTTGGCCAATCTTAAGTACTTGTCTTAACTATGAAGACTTCTTGTTCATTCTTTTTGCCTCCCCCAGATTGCATCCTCTTAACAATAGCATAAAATCCCAGCTACAAAACCAACTGCCCCGACTCTCCTACTTCCTCGACCTACTCTTCCCATATAACACCATCTTCCTTATGGTCTAAAAAACAAAAAACAAAAACAAACCAAAAACGTCAAAGGGGCAAGAATATAACAATGACTTCACTGGAGAATATGCTCCCATCAAATACAGACTTTAATATCATCCTACCAGGTTCCACATGATTTAGTATGAAGGAGATGAATGACTAAGCTAGCAAGAAGGAAATTCCTTTCATCAGAACTATGAATTCAACTGCTTTGCTTACAATGGCAAAAAGCTTTTAAGAGTCAGATTTCAAATTTTCAAGTAACCAGCATCCAAGAGAACTTGGAACCAAAACACAATGAACACATTTTCAAGGTTAACCAAATAGAAAGGAATTATCAATGTGCTTATAAATGAATAGGTAAAGGTTTTGGAAATACTTGTGACACATGTAAAACCTACCTGGTTAGTCAGTTATAACACAAATGTCATCCCCTGAACATAAACACATTAATTTCTTATTGCTGCTATAACAGATTACTGCAAATTTAGTGGCTTAAAACATTCCAAATCTGTTATCCTACATTTGTTCAGAACTCCAAAATGGGTCTCACGTCAAGGTGTTAGCTGGACTGTTTTTACTGGAAGCTCTAGGGGAAAGTCCTCTCTGCTGCTTTTTCCAACTTCTAGAGGTCAGCTGCGTGCTTTGGCTCATGGTCCCCTCCTCCATCTTCAAATCAATCTCTCTGACTCTGTTTCCCTTTCATTTACAAGGATACTTCTAATTACACTGGTCCCATTGGTAATCCAGGATAATCTCCTAATCTCAAAATTTTTAATCCCTCCTGCAAAGTCCCTTTCACCATGTAAGGTAACTGCTATGGACCAAATGTTTGTGTCTCCCCCCCATTCATATGCTAAAATTCTGACCCCAAATGTGATAGTATTAGGGAGTGGGGCCTTTGGAAGGATGGGATTTGTGCCCTTATAAAAGAAACTCCACATAGCTCTCTAGGTCTCCTTCTGCCATGTGAGAATACAGTGATTAGTTAATAGTCTACAACTCGAAAGAGAGCTCTCACCAGAACCCAACCATTCTGATCTCAGACTTCCATTTTCCAGAGCTGTAAGAAATGTTTTTTATTTAAACTCCTAATCTATGATATTTTTGTTACAGTAGCCTGAACTGACAGTAAAATTCTCAGATTCTGGGGATTAGGACATGGATATCTCTGGGAGCCATTATTGCCTATATGGTAGGGTTCTAACAATTTTACTTGCTGGAAAAGAAATCAGCAAATAAATATTAGAAGAATTCTTTTAGGGTGAAACATCTTTATTTCACCTTCACTTTTTTTCCTTTAGGGTGAAACAGATTTCACCTTCACTTTTGAAAGTTATTTTCTGTGGGTATAGATTTCTAAGTTGATAATATTTTTCCCCTTTTAGTATTTGGAAGATCTCAGTTACATTGCTTCCATGAGAAATCTGCTGTCATTTTATCTTCATTCTTCTGAGTATCATGTCTGCTTTTAAGATTTCCTCTATTACTGGCTTTATATGATTTGATTATCATGTGCCTTGGTATAGTTTTCCTATTTCTCATATGTATAATATTTCTAACGTTCATTGAGTTTAGTGATATCATTTTCATTAATTTCAGCCATAAGTTCTTCAATAGCCCCTCCAGGGACTCCAATTACACATATATTAGTCTGCCTATAATCCCAACTTGCCAATTCTAGTTTTTGAGGGATTCTTTGTTTTCTATAGGTTTAATTTTAATAGTTTCTATTTCTAGGTCTTCAAATTCACCAATCTTTTCTTCTGCCACATCTAATCCGACATTAATCCCATCCAGTGTATTTTTTTTTCCATCCAGTGTATTTTTTTTTAAAAGATTTATGTATTTATTTGACAGACAGAGATCACAAGTAGGCAGAGAGGCAGGCAGAGAGAGAGGAGGAAGCAGGCTCCCTGCTAAGCAGAGAGCCTGATGCGGGGCTCGATCCCAGGACGCTGAGATCATGACCTGAGCCAAAGGCAGAAGCTTTAACCCACTGAGCCACCCAGGCACCCCCATCCAGTGTATTTTTTAACCTAACAGTTTTGTCTCCAGAAATTCAGTTTGGGTCTCTTTTATATTTTCTGTGTCACTTTTTTTTTTTTTTTCCAACCAGTTTGCTTCCTTTATTTCTTGGATGCATTTCTACTTACTAAAATACATTTTTAAGTCCTGGTTAATTAGTGAGGTCATGGAAATATTACAACGAAAAGATATAATCAATTTCAGAAAGCCAACGGTTCGTACAAATCCCACTAGTTTAGTCAGTAAGCTTTTTACATTAACTTTTTGATGTGATTTTATCTTGTTGGGTGATAGTTTGTTTTGTTTGTTTGTTTTTGTATTCCTATAATACTCCTGAGCTTTGCTCCCTGAAGCAGTTAAATCACTTTGAAACAGCTTGATCTTCTTTGGGTCTTACTCTTATGATTTGTTAGGCAAGTCCAGAGCAGTGCTCAATGTCAGGCTAGTTCTTCCCACTACTGAAACAAGACTTTCCTGACTCTACCCAATGACCCATGAATTCTCAATTTTTCCATTCTGAGAGGTGTGAATAGGTACTACTCCCAGCACTGAATGAGGACCATCTACTGTTTGCTCATCTTTTTTGCTGTGTTTCCCCTAGCTTTGGGTAGTTACTTCATATACATATACTGGTTAGACTCTTTGCAGATCTTTGGGATTCTCTGTGTAGCTCTCTCCTCTTAAGAGACTCTGTCCTGAGATCTCCATCTGTCTTGGTCTCCCTTGAGTCTCTCTCCTAAACCTGGATTCATCTGGGCTCTGCCTGGATTCTTCTCCCTGCACCAGAACATGGAAACCTCTTTGGAGTAAGTGGAGCAACTGGCAAGCTCACCTCCTTTCTTTCCCATCTCTCAGGGATCACTGTCCTTCCTTGCCTGATGGCAATGCTCTGAAATCTGTTTCATATATTTTATCTGGTGTTTTTGGTTGTTTCCAGAAGGAAATAAATCTGGTCCCTTGTGACTCTACCTTGCGCAGAAGTATCTCATTCCTTCAGCCAGTTGTGGTCTCTTTAGAAGATACTAAACTCATATGTATTATTATCTCAAAAACCTCCTTCACATATGTTTTATAGGCAGTTGAGACTTTCCATTTATTTGAACCCAACACTGTGGCACTAGAGATAATTATTTTAAAGCAAAAATGTATTTGACTTAAGTGTGACTGGAACTTTCTAGTGTGAAATAGTTTATTATACTTATTAGTAAAAATATTAACTTTTATTGAAGTACATTCACTGTTTGATCCTCCACTCATCCTATTACCATATTCAAATGTGTCAACTAAAATAAAATATGTTCACACCATTTAACTTCAAAAGTTGTATTTTGACAGTTTAGAATCAGAGACTTCTGAATGGAGACAGTGCCCAACAGGGACTTTCATTTTCATCTCTTGAGTGGCATCATATAAACATGGTTCTAATTTATGTGAAATGGGAAATGTTATTAAGATATCATCTATTTAGGAAGACAACTTTATCCTAAAATATATTTGATCTTTTAATTCTGTAAGTCTTTATCTTTTCTACATTAGACCACTTTCTTCCTTCAAATATCTGTGTATTTACAAATGATAAACAACTGCCTATAGCTTTTACATATTGAAAAAACAAATATCAATATTTAAATAATACTAAGGACAGGAGATGAAGTATCATCTAATAACAATGTTAAAACTAATTTTCCTTCTTCAGTACAATCTGACAATGGTAGAGATAAAAAGTTTTAAGCAAAACGCCCTGGATGAAATAACTTCATCCAAACCATTGAATTCCCTTGGTCATTTTTTTTTCCCATCTAACTACAGCCTAATTTATGAAATTCCCAAGAAATGACTGTAGGGTTCTATACCCAATTTCAATATGGGTGGAGGGTGGGAAATGGAGGTTTCCCAATAGACCGAGCAATTCTCTGACAGCTGGGTGTCCTACAGGTTTGCTCAATTCTGACACCATTAATGTAGAGATAGCATCAGACCCCACAAGGACTCAGTCCTACAAGACTATTTGCCTTCCACCCATGTTTTAGATATCAATTCCTAGTTACCTGTACTTCTGACTGATTGGCTATAAATCAGAGGTTCCCACAACCCCCTTCTTGAGTTTGAATAATTTGCTAGAGTGGCTCATGGAACTCAGGAAACCAGTTTACACACTAGATTACCAGTTTATTATAAACAATATTAAAAGGAGCCCAATAGGCAGATAAAATGATACACAGAGCAAGGTATGAGGAAAATGTGCAGAGATTCCATGCCCTATCCCAGTACTCTCATTCTCCCCAAACAGCCATCCTGTCCTTTTGGGTTTCACTACAATGGCACAATTGATTAAATCATTGAGCGTTGATGATTCAACTCAATCTCCAACCCCTCTCCCCTCCTTGGAGGTCAGAAGGTAAGTCTGAAAGTTCCAATCCTCCAACCACGTGGTTAGTTCTTCTGTCAACCAGCCTCCATCCTTAGGTGCTTTCCAGAAGTCACCTCATTAACATAACAAAAGACACCTTTATAACTCTCATCACTTAGGAAATTCCAAGGGCTTTATGAGCTCTACCAGGAACAAAAACCAAATATATATTTCTTACTATAAATCACAGTATTACAATGACATAAAAGTTTACTGTGTGTTTTATACTGATTGAAATATCAGACACCTTACTATCATTTAAACATTAATATTTCAATGGTTAAAATGTTTCCATTTGGAAAACACAGAATAGAACACTAAGGATTGTTTATTCAAAAATCTGAGATGAAGCAATTTTTTAAAGATTTTGAGAGAGAGAGCACACACAGCCGCAGGGGTAGGGGAGAGAATCTCAAGCAGACTCCACACTGAGCCCTACTTCAGGCTCTACATGGGGCTTGGTCTCATGACCCTGAGATTATGACCTGAGCCAAAATCAAGAATCTGATGCTTAATCAACCAAGCCCCCCAGGCGCCCCAAGCAATGTCTTAGGACAATTAATTGAAAAAGATTTATCTTATTTTCTAGGCTGTGTTTACAACTAAGACTTGGAGGAGAGGACCTTCATTCTTCTAATGGCTGAACACAGAGCCTAACCTGTTTGTAGATAAATCTTTTCATGGTTAAGTAAGTCAGTGCCCTGAAGATCAAAAGAGCAACATGTTGCAATCTGTACTGAATGGTTTAAAGACATTTCAAGTATTTACTTACTATAAACTCTCTCCTGCCTTTAATTTTATTCCATTGCTTATGATTCTGTGGCAATCAAGACAAATAACTCAGTATCCTCCAAAATCTTTCATATATTTAAAGGAGTGATTATTTATTTACCTGATAGCCATCTTTATGTAAGATAATCTCATTGAAGTTTGGTAAATGATGCTATGTTTACTTAAATAATCAACATTAATTTATCCTCTTCTCTGTAAACATTTTAAGTTTTTGGTTTTTGTTTTATTTTGTTTTTTGAGTTTTGTTTTGTTTGTTTCTATTCTAAGCACTCTTGCGTACCTCTCAACTCAGTTGAAACACAAGACTGGGAGGTCCAAGGTCAGCCAGTTCACTCAAGTGAAAAATCAGCCCCTTGAAGTGGTCCTAGAGCTGCCACTTACCTCCATTCAGGTTCCTGGTTATAAGTAACAAGGGAGACTAGACAGTTGGGTGGAATTAACTGAGAACGGCCTTTGCCACCAAAGGGAAAACCTGCTCCAAAGGTGTAGAATTGGTCACAAGGCCAAAGCACCATTATTTGACACATCATGGTTAAAAAAAAAAAAAACAAACAGAGTTTAAAGGAAACTTCCTTGATATTTTTCCATCTGGCATTAAAAAATAAAAGCAAGAAAAAAACTCTCAGGGATAATTTAATTCCTATAAAAGTATGATCTCTGTCAGTATTAGTTGACTTCGGTCAAAACCTCCACACATAGCACTGGAATCCATCCTCAAAGCCAACTAGTCGTTAACGAAAATGTAATATATCATTGGAAACTGTCTCACTGTAGTATAGTAATTTCCCTATGTTTTTCTACCACCCTGGATTTCCTATAAAAGATCTCAATTCTAATAATCTAAATCTTCAAGAAAATTCACACTCCGTTAATAAGTTTCTTCTTTGTAAACCAGAGATTTTTGGAATTACAAAAGATTTAAGTGAAGACATCTGAAATTAAATTTAGTTGCAGAGTTGGACTAAATGATAAATCAACAAATGAAAATTTAAAATGAAGGACCTGTACACCAATTTCAAGTTAGTTTGACAATTACACTCCAAAAATTTTCTAATATATGTCATGAGACACATTTTACCCTAACATTTAAAAACCAACCATTTAAAAATTATAAAATGCCAACCTAAGTGTATTAGATGTCCATTTCCACTGCATTATACTGATTTCCTCCCCCCTTGAAATATTTTCATATGTATTTGTACATGTGTGTAATTTGATGCTTTTTTTTAAAAAGATTTTATTTATTTATTTGTCGGAGAGAGAGAGAGAGACAGAGAGAGAAAGATCACAAGTAGGCAGAGAGGCAGGCAGAGGCAGAGGGAGAAGCAGGCTCCCTGCCGAGCAAGGAGCCTGATATGGGACTCAGTCCCAGGATGCTGGGATCATGACCTGAGCTGAAGGCAGCCGCTTAACCAACTGAGCCACCCAGGCGTCCCTAATTTGATGCTTTTTAATAGCAAAAATGCAGAACCACTGCAAAACCACAATCACATTTTAATTCACTTGTTTTGTTCTGACTGGAACATTAATGCTTGAATAAGCTCCAGATAAATTGCATTTGTCTGATAGCATGGGGCACATATGTGGGAACTCTGAGCTTTCTTCTGTCTAGGGTCTGAAAACACTTGATTTTTTTAAATGAAGGGAAGATAAGGCAACTTACTTGAATAATTATTTGCCTTCATGTGCTGCTGTTTAAGGAATACTTTTTTTTTTTTTACCTTTTCTTCCAGGTTTGGAGTCCTTACCAACCTTTCCATTTCGCAGACATAGATAGCTGTCATCCCATGCAATTCATCACATTGATATCTATTTTTTTAATATTGGCTTATCAAAATTCTTTCAGTTTTAATACTACAACTGGAAAACACAGGGAACAGACAGTCCCTTTTGAGGACTGGTAGAGAGAAAAACCATCTTTTCCAAGTGAATTTGTCTCAGGCTAGCATAAAAGAAAGCAGTGTTCAGCAGAGCCATCTGAAGCCTCAAGTAGAAGTTGGGGTCACTTCCAGTGCCATCACTCCTTCCTAAGCATGAGAAGTTCTGTGCCTATTCTTTGTTCATTCACTCATTCGTTTGGTTGGCATTAAGTATAACTATGTGCTATTCACTAGGACAATAAGCGTACGCAACATTAGAAACAGCCCCTGCCCTCACAGAGCTTCCTGTGTAGTGGGAGAGAGAGAGGTTTCTAATAATTCAGCAAACAAGTATAGTGTGATGTTTGCTACTGAGGGCAGGCACAGTCTGCGAGGGGATTTGACTCCATGAAGAGGTACCAAATGACTGCAGATTTAAAGGACGAGAGGAGTTAATTAGGCAGAAGACAGAACATCATTCCAGGATAGTGAACTTACCCTTAATTTGGGACCAACAAAGATGGGGACATGACTTTCCACAAATGAATGAAGTAAGTGGCCTCTGTCTCATTTTTGGGGTGTTTGTCCTGTAGGATTTAGTAACTAGTCCTATAATGTCTTTTAGGGATGCTCAAGCAATTCTGTTTAAAGTGGTAAATCTAATAGGCAAAAAGCCCCAGTCAGCTTGTTCCTGACTATGAAAATATTCAATTAGTAGCATAAAAAATAGGAGTAACGTGGGATTCACACCTCACTGTGCCTTCAGATCTCAGATATTGTTATAAAGCTGCATTTATTCTAATGTTTTCCCTAGCATATACCATCTGCTTTAAGATTTAAATAAATAAATTTGTTTTCCTTAAAGAAACAAAATATCATGTGGACTACAAAACATGCAGACAGGTGTTCTTCAGTAAGATACTGATTTATGCTTACTATTTAGTCTAATTATTACTAACACGTTACCCATCTTATGAATGATCTTCTTAGAAAGGTAGAAACAGCTTTCTTTTTGAGAACAATGAATAAACTATATTTATGCCAACTGATTTATCTATGTGATATTAAATGCAAGCAATTAAATGTTATATTGGGCACCTAGGTGGCTCAGTAAGTTAAGCCTCTGCCTTTGGCTCAGGTCATGGTCTCAGGATTCTGGGATCAAGGCCCACATCAGGCTCTCTGCTCAGTGGGGAGCCTGCTTCCCCCTCTCTCTGCCTGCCTCTCTGCCCACTTGTGCTCTGTCAAATAAATAAATAATATTTTTTAAAAAATGTTATATTGGGTCAACCACACACACCAATTCAACCCTACATAACTCAGGAGATGATGCTGTCCTATGTTTAATTAAAAAGAGAGAGAGATTACCTAATAAAATACAAGAAAACATGTTCTGACCAGTGAAATCCTCCAGAGTAAGACAATGGAGAGATACAGCCGCAGTCCAATGGGGTGCCTGGGTGCTCAGTGGTTTAAGGCCTCTGCCTTCGGCTCAGATCATGATCCCAGGGTCCTGGGATTGAGCCCCGCATCGGGCTCTCTGCTCAGTGGGAGGCCTGCTTCCCCCACCTCTCTGCCTGCCTTTCTGCCTATGTGTGATCTCTGTCTGTCAAATGGATAAATAAAATCTTTAAAAAAAAAAAAAGAAAGAAAACCGAACCCCTGACACATGATTGGAGGTAATTTAATATAGGGAATTGGTTACAAAGATGGTGGTAAGAGTTGAAAAACAGCAGCAGTAGGAAGCCTCAGGGTAAGAGAAGGAAACAGAGGAAAGGGAGAAGGAAACAGAACCCAAAGCCACAGCTGGATTCCTCAGCCACTGAAGTCCCTTGAAGCAAAAAGGAGAGATACCCTGGCTTCTTTCTGCTCCTGCCCTTCAATTTCCCACTGATTCAGCCTACCTCAAGCCCATTGTAAGGGAGGCTCAGAAATGGAGTTTGCAACCAGCCCCATGATACAGAGCAGAGGAAAAGCAAGAAATGAACCTGAAGGCAGACAGATGACTGGCACAGAGCCAGAAACTAATGCTGAATGGTACCAGGCATAAAGATGCAGGGTCCTATGACCATTGGTGCTTCTGTTCTTAAACTTTTCTTCAAAACAAACTTTTCTTAGAGCCATTGTTAACTGTTTCTTATTGAAAGTGTTATTTTTCCTTCTATACTTTTACCAATGTCAGACATTCATATTTGGCTATTCCCCTATAAAAGATTCCACACTAACAAACTCCACTAACACAGTGCTTGAGAAGCCAGACTGTGGGCAACATACACAGCCACATTGCATAGTGCAAAGAAAGAGTTCTGGGAAACTACCAGCAAGATGGAGGGTGGGGAGGACGACCTAGGAAATCAACATCTTACCTATAACAAAATATATACCTACCCAAAGTGTTTAGACTAGAGCGCAATGGTTGGCATGGGAGAAAGAATGGTGGGATGGTGGATTTAGGGACTGGGGATGGGGAGGCAGATGACCAACCGAGAGGCATCTCTCCTACCCTCCAGTCTTCCTTATTATTGAAGATCACCCGGGTGGCTCAGTGAGTTAAGCACCTGCCTTCGGCTGAGGTCTGATCCCCAGGGTCCTGGAATCAAGTCCTAAATCCATCTCTTTCCTCAGTGGGGAGCTGGCTTCTCCTTCTGCCTGCCAGTCCCCCTGCTTAAGTTTTTGTTTTCTTTTTTTTTTTTTTTAAAGGCATAGGGAGAGCGAGAATCTTTTTTTTTTTTTAATTTTTTTTTTTTTTGTCAGAGAGAGATCACAAGTAGGCAGAAAGGCAGGCAGAGAGAGAGAGGGGGAAGCAGGCTCCCCGCTGAGCAGAGAGCCCGATGTGGGACTCGATCCCAAGACCCTGAGATCATGACCTGGGCCGAAGGCAGCGGCTTAACCCACTGAGCCACCCAGGCGCCCCAAGTTTTTGCTTTCTAATAAACAAATAAAATATTTTAAAAAAGAAAAACAAAGAACAAATGAGCTTTATCCCATTCATGACATAACACTGATTTCTCACACTATCAAGAACTTAGTATGAAAACCTTATCTTCAAAATTAAAGAAGTCCAAAAGCATGTCAGGGTTTAAATAAAATGAGACAAATGTGATTCTTTTTTTTTTTTTCAATCAAAATTTGGTGTTAATTTTAGCGGTGACTCAGCTCATTGCTGGCATCCTTTATTAGCAACAAATCAGAACCATCCATTTCGAATAACTTCAGTCCAAAAAGAAAACGATAGGATTTTTCCAAAGAGGTTTTCATCAGTTAGAGACCAAATCATCCTAATGCTTGACAGGTTTTTTTTTTTTATTAACATATATTATTTGTTTCAGGGGTACAGGTCTGTGAATCATCAGTCTTACACAATTCACAGCACTCACCATAGCACATACCCACCACAGTGTCCATCACCCAGCCACTTCATCCCTCCCACCTCCCTCCACTCCAGCAACCCTTAGTTTGTTTCCTGAGATTAAGAGTCTCTCATGGTTTTGGACAATTTTCTTCAATAGAGAAAATATTCATAAGATTTTTGTCTGTTTGCTTGTTTTAGAGCTGGTAAATTCCCAGAAAAAAAGTTCTCTGCCGATGTAGTAATGTAAATAATTTGAAATTTGACCAGGCAATAAAGCATATATAAAATTGATCAAATCTGTTTTGATTTGGCATGGGAAATGATTTAATTTCTTAATGTTTGGCTTTATATGTAAGATGCTGATTTCCTTTTCATTGATTCCTGTTGCTTGTGGAAACCAAACAAGTGACACATTAGTGAAGGCCCTGGACTAATCTGGTTTAGTGACTGTTATGAAGTGTGGTGAGCAAATGAGCCACGCCAGAGTTTTAATTCATATTTACCCATGACATTGTTATACTGGGCCATCCACTAGTCAGAGAAAATCCAGCTACCCTGCCATCTGAAACAACAGCAGAGAATCAAGAGGCTTTTGTAAGAGAAGCTCATTACTTTTCATTCTTTTTAAGTCATTGGTGCAACCAAAATATTGAAGGAAAAACAAGGGAATAAAATAACCTAAGCTGTGAAATCCCTCATCAGACACATGACATGTTACAACCTTGTACCATTACCCAGCATTGTTAAGATTCAAATTTTGAGTCCCTATTTCCTAGAAAAGGAGGTTGCTGATAGAACTGTCCTTGGTCTTGGCTTATCTGATAATTTTCATCTACAGAGATTCTGAATAGGTAACCTCAAAGTATCTTCACCATCCATTCTTGAAACTGTGTTAATATATTCATTATACATGAAGGAAACCTCATTATTTGAAGCCAGTGCCTTGGAGAACATATTAACTCTTGAAATTCCATAAGAAGATGCTATTGTCTTTCTTTGTATAAAAAATCCTAACCAAGTATATTTAAGAACCCTTGGAAATGGTTTTTTAATTCCCTTTAACCCTTTGATCTTTTTTATTTCTATTTCTGTATTATAAATGTTAGAACCAAACCTAGTGCTCAGTGATACTTCCAAGGCTTGTATCCTGCTCCAAACAGAACAATTCTTATAATCTTATATATTCCCAGTGAGATATGCAGAGATCAAAGAGTGGTAGAGATTTGTTGCTTCAAGTTTGCTTCTGTAAGATGGCTCGTACTTTTGCTGGTGAGTTCTCTTTTCTTCTTAAAGCACACTATTTCATACAATTGGAGATGTTCCATCTGAAGTAATGTTAGTCAACTCACATTTCAGGGACTGTTCTAAGGAAGTTATGTGTATTAACTCATTTAATTATATATCAATCTGATGGTGTAAATATTATTATTCTCATTTTAGAGACAGGCAAACTAAAAACAGAGAGATTAGTTAAGAGCATGTGGGATTCAGACCCATGCTCTCTCCCTGCACAGCCTGGCCTTCAATAGCTAGAGAAAAGGCTAAGACTGAGATTCTTACCCTAGATACAAGGAATTCAAAGTGTTCTTGAAATGAAAACAAAGTTAACAAAAGGCCACCCAATTGCTTATTAAAAGCAACCAAACTTGGTTATTAGAACACAAGCCACATTCACCATTTTCTCCAGGGATACCATGGATAGGTTTCCAATCCCACCTCACCAGGGTAGAAGGCTTGGCAGGTCCCTCTGTCCACCCCAAAGGCCCAAGAAGCACAGCAGAACCTTCTCAATGAAAAGAGGATTCTTAACTTCTTGATGCCTTCACACCCTTCTAAGGGGAAAGACACTTTCTTCAGTAGCTGTGTTCATTACAGACAATAATTCTTAAACCACGGATGCCCAGGGTCTCTGGAAGTGGCATCTGTCATCTGTCCATCTTATACAGCCTTGGTCCCAGCTCACACTATCAGCAGAAAGTTGGCTGGGGCAACTAGCTTTAGAAGGTCAGCATTAGAAGTGTTCTTAGGGAAGGAAGCACTCTGGCTACCAAAATCTACTTTTTTCTTATTTGCAGTTTGGGGTTGGGGGTACTAAGCAGGAAGAAAGGTAAAGACCTGTTTCTTCCATCTTCTCCAATCTCTGTGTGTGTGTGTGTGTGTGTGTGTGTGTGTGTGTGTGTGTGTGAGAGAGAGAGAGAGAGAGAGAGACAGAGACAGAGACACAGAGAGAGACAGAGACAGACAGACAGAAGTGATGAAATATGCATGAAAGACTATTAGTTGGCTGGGGCTGCCAAAACAAAGTACCACAGACTGGGTACTTAACAGAAATTCATTCTGTCACAATTCTGGAGGCTACAAGTCCAAGATCAGGTTGCTAGTAGCCTTGGTTTTCTCAGAAGCTGCTCTCCTTGGTTTGTAGATGGTCGTCTTCTCCTCTGTCTCAAACGTGATTACATGTGGTGGTCTGTGCCCTAGACTCACCTTCTTATAAGGACACTAGTTATATCAAATGAGGTTCCCCCTTCATGACCTCATTTTACTGTAATGACCCCTTGAAGGACTATTTCCAAATACAGCCCCTTCTGAGGTACTAGGGGTGAGGACTTCCAACATGTGAATTTAGGAGGAACCCAGTTTGGTCCACAGCAGAAACCTCAATCCAAGCACCGTGATACTGAGGAGATAGGAACAGCACCTATAAGTCTGAGACAATTATACAATACCACTTTAATTGCTTTATTAAATAGGATCACTTAGAAGAAAATTGGGATATTGGTTGTTATTTGAATTGGGGTTTATTTTTAATGCCAGTTTTTTTTCTTAAGGACAGGTTGCAGTAGGAGTTATCTCCCCTTTGCAATGGCTGAACAGTCCTATTGATTGGCAAATTCACAAAGGGAATAATCCTATGTTAGGCCCAGACTGTTTCCTGGCAGCAATGTCCTTTTGTTCATGCAGGGGGGGGGGGGGGGCGGAGGGAATGTCTTTCACAGTAGATAATCCTCCATCTTTGTAGTAGATCACCTTTAAAACTTTAACATTAATAAGTTCTTTGATGAGACCAAAAATCAAAATTAATTTTGATAATTAAGTCAGGAAAGCCTGACCATCTATGAAGCCAAACCTCCCAACATCCAAGCAAGCTTGCTTTTCCTTTTTTTCCTTCCTTCTAAAATTTGCATTCGTCACTTTAACCTCTTTCATCCTTGGAAAATGACCAAGGTGAGCAGACTCAGAAATGGGAAAGGATAGGACTCAGTAAATGATGACAGAAGATTGATCCCAGAGAACTAAATAACCAGAAAAGAGATGTGGAATAGAAACCTGACTAGAGAGCAAGAAAAATACTGACTTTCCTTGAAAGTGACTGGTAAAGAAAGCTGAAAATGAAACCACTTTTTTCTTTTTTCTTTTTCTTTTTTAAATAGCAGTATCAAGAGAAGTCTTAGGTAGAAAAAGCCCAAGAATGTGACCAGTCTCCCGTCATTCTCATCCTTAGGCTGAATCCCTCCTGCTAGGGGCCATATCTCCCAAATTTTACCCAAACTGCAGCAGCCTCATCCAATCTGTAGAGAGTATTTTAGGTGTAGAAAAAATTTCCTCATAGTTTGGACAAAACAAAGAACTTCATTCAAATTTTGAGAATAACATATTTCCATTCAAGAGATGTTAATGATCTACTACGTGTTAGATACTGTAGAAAATGAATTTCTGCCCTCCAGGAGAAAAAAGGCCCCAAACAGATAAGGTTTCTGGCTTGTCTTCACTCTGGCTGCAGACTGTCCTGGTCCACCATGGGGAGGTGCTGGTACCCCTTCCTCCTCTTCAGGAAGGAGGTGACCCAGCACTTTCCTCAGGCAGACATAGTGATCGTGGTTTCAGATTGAATACATTTGTTCCATTCTCATTCTCCAAGAACTCAAGTCTAAATAGGAAAATTCCAAGTCTGAGCAAGATTTTCCCAGATATCTTTTCTGTCTTCCAGTCCTGCAATACTTATTATCCCCTGTAGCTTTCCCATCCAGGGGAGGGCATCTAACAGATATGGAGAGTTCAGTCAGATGCCTGCCTTTGAACATGTGTGCTTCTAGTTCAGAGTCCTTGGGCCAGTGACTTAGCTGCTCTTTTAGTGTCCGTTTCCTCCCTCACAAACTGGGAAGATAACACTCACAGGGTTGCTCTCAGAATCCAGCACGGACGTGTGAGCAGATCCCTGGAAACAGAGCCTGGCTCATGTTACTATTAATTGGATGGGTGATCCCTGATGACTCTGCTCTTGGGTAAAGAAGGTATTTCTCTCTCTGAACCTCCAGAGTCTTCCAGGCTTTTGATGTTACAGCTCTCCCTTCACCCTTTCTAGAATTGTCTCTAGATTCTGGGGATCAACCTTGTGTCTTAATCTGCTTCCCTCTAGCCTGTTGCATTTATCATCCAATTGTGAAGACTCCTTCCACCTCTGCTCAGTTTGGCTCCTGCCCCCAAGGCTCTCAGCCAGCATCTCCATTTAGGCCAAGGGGCCCCATGGGAGGAGTAACACATCCCTGGAGCCTGAGCTTACTCCAGAAGCCAGGGCACACCCTCCTCCTTGTCTCACTAGACTCCCTTTCCATTTTGAGCCTAGTGTTCTCTACCATGTTCCGTGTCTGACAAGTGCAAATCATTGGCCAAGTAGAAATCACTGGCAAATTCTAAGTTCAATCCAAGCTAAAGGTTTTTACCCCAGGTTACAAGTTCCATTTATATCTTCATCTCTAATTTACTAGAATTTAATCATAGTTTTGTCTTCACTGTACATTTGAAGTATTATGGTGAACAAGTAGATAATATTTCCAACAAGGGAAGAAAATGCTATTCCCACTCCATAGCCTGTGGCTTTCTCCATTGTGATGGACTAAGGTGTTCATTTGTTCTTGACAAGTTCCTTAATAGACTAAAGGAATCTTACATGCACTGTTCTGTCACTCTCCCCTCTCTCTCTCTGTGGGAAATTTTTAAGTCCTTACTAAAAGTCAGGAAATGCAAAATGATTTCACTCATTTAAGTGCATCTGTTTATTATGTTCTATATATCTGTCTTAAAAAGCTCTATAAAGAGAACAAACAGAAGAGGTTTCAAAGTCAGGTGAGGACTTTTCAGAAATCTGGATAAAGAAGAGGAAGCTTTAATGAAAACAACTGTGTAATTTTAGGATTAGTTTGTCTGTTTAAAGATACTAAAGTTGACTGCAGTGCCCAACACTTCATTTACAGAGAACAATTTTATAGGACTTGATTTTACCTGAACCACATAGTTTTGTTTTGTTTACTTAAGTTATTGCTTTTAGTATCTTTATCAATAGGTGGGAAGGAAGAGATGGCAAGAAGCAATCAATCCCAAGCTAGATGTGATTTTTACTCCTTAGCAACTTTTTTTTCCCTAAAATTTTTTTATTTATTTATTTGACAGACAGAGATCACAAGTAGGCAGAGAGGCAGGCAGAGAGAGAGGAAGGGAAGCAAGCTCCCCGCTGAGCGGAGAGCCCGATGCGGGGCTCCATCCCAGGATCCTGGGATCATGATCATGATCCTGGGGGCCAGGAATTCCAGGAGTGTTTTATCTGGACATTCTGGCTCAGTCTCTGACAAGGTTGCACTCAAGGTATTGGCACGTGTAAGTCATCCCTTAACTTCACAGGGACAGAGGGATTTGATGCCGAAATGGTTCACTCATGTGACCAGCAAGTTCTTTCTGACTGCTGGCAGAAGGCCTCAGTTACTGGCCATGTGAACCTCTCTATGGAGCTGCTTGAGTGTCCTTATGATAGCCAGCTTCCCCTAAATCAAGTGATCCAAGCAAGCAAGGCACAAGCTCAAATGTTGTTGATCACCTAGCCTCGGAGTCAGAACATTCCATTCACCAGATCCCGGCCCCCAGCAGCCTCCTGTTTTCCTTAGAGCCATGCCAAAGTTTCTGCCACGGAGCAGAGGGCCTTACGTGTTCTGAACCCTATTTTGTGGACTTTCTCCTCACTTCTGATATGCCGAGTACATTGAATACCTTACGTTCATCTATTCGTTACAGATCATTAATGCATCAAATAGTATGTGCACAACATTGTCCTCCTAGGTCCCCGATAGAGCAGTGCACAACACAAACAGGCCTGCCTCGTGGAACTTCCGTTCCGATGTCTGAACACCCGCTGGCACACCAAGACTCCCTGCCTGGCACCCACTATTCCCTCTAGAACATTCCCTAGACTGTTCCGCTCCAGATTTTCACAGTCACTTTCTCACATCATTTAGGTCTCAGCCCAAGTTCTCCTCAGAGAGGCTTTCTCTGATCTCCTCACCACTTTCTCTATGCTCCACTTCATTTTCCCTCAAACCACTTATCATACCTGACATTCTACCATCATCTACTCAAAGTCCAGCTCCCCTGGTCATACTGAAAGATCCAAGAAGACAGGGCACTTTTTCATCTTTTCCAGCTTGGGGGCCAATAACCCAAAGCATTGATCTTTTTTAAGGTGTGTGTTTTGTTTGTTGCCCACATTGCTGCCAAGACCTCAGCTGACTGGTCTCAACACACCTGCCTCAGTATCACCATCTCTCCCTGCTTCTACTCCACTCTGAGCTTAGATGCTAGAAAACCACCCATTACAACCAGTGTCTGTCCCACATCTTCATTCTCACAACAATCCTACCTGTTGGGGTCTATTATTCTTTCCATTGAAGAGTTCAGGAGACTGAGGCACAGAATAGAAGTACCTGGCACATGGTGACCCAGGTACTAAATGTCAGAGCCAGACTAAAATGAATGCAATCTGGCTTGAATGCCCTCACCCTTCGCCACTGTAAGACCTGCCTGTCCTTTTCTAGAATTGCATGGAAAACAAAGCTAAACTGGCTCCACATGTCTGAGAGGACCTCCTAGGAGTGAAGGGCATAAATGCTGATGCATGGATTTGGAGATATACCTGTTTTGGTTACTCCTGATCTAGCACTGCATCTCAAAGAGGTGGAAGTGTTAGGTGGCTAAAATCCAGATATGCAAACCATTAACATATTCTATAAGCAGGGATTACAACAAAACGCACACAACTCACTTGAAAGCATATGTACAGTGCAGTCTAGATCACACACTTCACTCTCTCCGCACATTATTTCAGAAGCTGGTCTCTCCAGGGCTACCCACATTTCAGCCTCCGTTCACAGCTCATTCGTGCATTCTTTTCATTCAGAGCTCATAAACCCTCCATGTGCTCCCTCCATGACTTCCCTGCAAGCTCGGTTTTAATAAGAGTAGAGGCCTGTAGCTCACATGTCAGAGCTGACAGACTTCAGAGGCCCATGCAAAATCAATCCCCCCCCCCCCACTACCACCACATTCCACCTTCACTGGCTTTTAACATGCAGATTAGGACTCTCAGTCAGGGGTCATCATTCCTGTTTCTCCATTCTTGGATAATCTAACAATTGCCACATCACCCCCTACAGGTCTCCAAATTGTGAATTATTTTATACATAGTGAACAGCGGTTCACAAAGGTCTCAGCATTCCAAGAGTGTCTTATTCAGTCACTCACTCACACATATTTAAATTCTTACTGCAGAGCAGAAATTTTGCAAGGGTTATCAGACAACAGGGCCTTTTCTCAAGGCATTCACAATCTAATAGAATGTACCCAGATTTCAGTACACTATTGGGGGAAATGATGGCAAAATGCATATGGAATCATGGAGACATCTGAGGGAGCAAGAACCTCTCCTGGGACAAGGGGAGTTGGGCGAGTGAAAGCAATGGGATGAGAAAGCAAAGGCCCACCACCAGCCAGAAATAACCTGATCTGTGGGGAAGAACTACAGCTGACAGGCCCCCAGGGGAAAAACTACAGAACAAGAACAGGAATGAAGTGGAGAGAGGCCTAGGTCAGATCCTAGAGGCCTTCATGCAGGGAAGGAAGGCTTCTCTGAAGGCTCTCATCAGGAGGAGATCACGGTTGAAATGTGGTCTAAAGTCTGTGTGGACTTGCAAAGGGAAATTGATAGGAGGCACCTAGAGAGGGTGGGCGGTGCAGGCTCTGAGCCCATCAGGGAGCCCTCTAAGGCAATGGCTTGACCTCTAGAGGATGAGCCCAGGAGAATCCCAAGCAGATAACTATGTATTATGGGCTGATTGTGTCTCCCATCGAAGTACTTACTGAAGCTAATGTTGAATGTTTGATTCTTGTACAAGGTTTGTATGGATAAAACCTTTTCTTTGGCTTTGAAGACAACCTCCCAAGCCGTGATGAAGAAAATGGCAGAATGGAAAAGGCTTGGACTTTAGATTGAGCGCTGGGCTCAAATCTTTGAGCACACTAACCGTGTGACCGTAGAGAAGGTCTCTCTCTGATCACAGCTATCCTCCTCTGTTACGTTTTGCCATATATGCACAGTTCTAATACATCGTTGGTACTCAGACGCGCAGTTACAATGTCATTTGCGTTACTGTTATTGTCACCACGGTTACTTTGCAAAGAAGAGGTAGGCAGGAGCAGCAGATGGGCCACTGCACCTGTCTTATTGATAAGAGGAAATGTCAAATTGCGTCATCTGCCCATCCTTTGGTGTGGTAACCTGTTATGCTATAAGCAACAACAAACACCAAGATGCTTGCTTGAGTCATTCTTGAATGAGTGCTTCTCAATTCATTTTGCCCACCACTGCCAGGTTTACCTCCCCCAAATACTGCTATTCCATTTCCATGTTAGAATGTTCAGTGATATCTTATTGCATATAGAATTAAAACCCCAACATCATGGGGGCTTTGGGTGGCTCAGTCAGTTAAGCATCTGCTGATGGCTCAGGTCATGATCCCAGGATCCTGGGATCAAGCCCCACATCGGGCTCCCTGCTGGGTCGGGAGCCCGCTTCTCCCTCTCCCTCTTCTGCTCTCCCTGCTTGTGCTTTCTCTCACTCTCCTGCTCTCTCAAATAAATTTTAAAAATCTTAAAAAAAAAAAAAAAAAAAAGCCCAACATCTCAACTACTCCTCAAGTCTATGTGTGAGCTAACTATAGCATATGGTTGCATTTCTATTTCCCTAAGGAGCAGTGGCATAGAAGAAATCTCATAGGACCTATACAGTGAGGGTATTTGTACCTGCTTTTTCCACCTCACACAGCTTGTGGTAAGGATCACATGAGACAGTATCTATGGAGTGTTTTATAAACTGTTAAAAAAAAAAATAGCACTTGCAGAGGGCCTACCAAATGCCAGGCAAGTATGCTTTCTTATAGTCATTATAGTAACTCTTAGGGTATTTTTTTTTTGGTCCCATTTTCAAAGATTAAAAATAATCTGAGGCTGAATGAGATTAAGTCCCTTGGGTAAAGATGCCTGGCTCTCAGGAATGAAATGGTGGTTTGAATTCAGAATGGGTAGTTTTTTTATTATTATTATTCCTTCTTTGGTTTCATGCATCCAAAAAAGAAGAAGACCCCCTTTCACTCTAGCTAGACGAATCTAGTTACTGCTTCATGAATGCATGTTCTCTTTGCTGTTTTGCCCCAATTATACCCCATCTTCATGGTTCTGCTTTGGACTTGTGCTGGCTGAACCCCAAACAACCAGTCACATCCCCTTTGCCTCCCTCTTTAGTATGAATTCCTAAAATGGACAACAGGAGGGATCTTTTGTACTACTGTTTTTAATTACTTAATTCTAAAAAGTTTATTTTACTCTCTATGTAATCTTATATCATCAGTAAGTCTCTAAGCTTTTTGAAGGCACAGAATACACCTTTATCTAGAATATCTAGTGTTCGAACTACTGATTCATTCATCTTCACCCAACATATGGCCCATGCCCTTAGACACTGACACAGCTACTGAACAAACAGAGGAATGAAGGAATCAGTGACATAAGTTTAAATAACCTGGTCTTTGTAAGCTTCCTCTGGAGGGCCTTCTCTTTCCAGGGAGCCTACTAGCTCTTCTCCTGTATATAGACCTTGAAGGCATTCTGTTCAGGCTGGGAACCTTTGGGAACCTCACACAGCTACAATCCGCTTTTACAAGGTCCCAGGCATGCTCCTAATTCAAAAGAATGAACTGCAACAGAATGCCCATACTTTGTCACTTCCTCTTTTTTTAGTAAATGCAGTTCCATTTTTAAGTGACCAGGTAAAGTCACTCAATAAAAGTAACACTTAGCTAGCCTATCTAGCCCAGAGAGACTGTCCCTCCTACACAACTGCTCCCTGCCTGGGACAAATCCTGGATCGTATCCGTAACGTAGTGTTTAGGAGTCCACTAGACTGCTTTTAATGACTTCACGTGACCAAGATTCAGCAACCTGTTGTCTTCAGACCAATGGGTCTATGGGAGACAGTTTTGGAATCCTGTGCAGGATTTTTTTTAAGATTTTATTTATGTGACAGAGACACAGCAACAGAGGGAACACAAGCAGGGGGAGTGGGAGAAGGAGAAACAGGCTTCCTGATGAGCAGGGAGCCCTATGCGGGGCTCAATCCCAAGACTCTGGGATCATGACTTGAGCTGAGGCAGACACCTAACAACTGAGCCACCCAGTTGCCCCAGAAGATATGATTTTTTAAGATTTTATTTGTTGGAGAAAGAAAGAAAACAACACTTGTACAAGTAGGGGGAGGGGCAGCAGGAGAAGCCAACTCCTTGCTGAGCAGGGAGCTCCATGCAGGACTCCATCCTAGGACCTGGAGATCACAACCCGAGCTGAAGGAGACACTTAACTGACTGAGCCACCCAAGCACCCCGATACAATCTCTTTTTAAGAGACAAATGTGAGGAGTCTCCCAGTTTTTCTGTATAATTGTGTCCCCTGGAAAACATTATACCAGGTCCTCTCCTTCTAGACTACCTGCTTCACATGTCTCTTGATTCTGTCTCAATAAGAGAAAAGGTTCCAAACCAACAGAGTTATGAGAAAGGAAGCACTCACACCAGGTTTTCAGTTCCTCTCTCAGCGGGGCTGGACAAAGAATGAGCAGGCTGTGATGAAGACCAGTAGCCAAGGACCAGGAGGTCCAGCTCTCAGAAAGAGCATGGTAAGCAGGTGGAAGGAATGAGCTCCAGGTCAGGGCCATACTCTGGCATCAACTTCTCTGCTCCCAGATGCAAAGGAAGAGTGGAGGAGATCTTTTCCACTTAAAGAGTAGAGTTTAAACTTTGAATTCTACTTGATTTCTAAATTACCTAGGAAATTACCAAAAAGGTTATGAAAAAGACTCCAACTCCTTAGCATAAATGGGGTCTTGAGAACAAATGGAGTCCAGGTATGGAAAAACAACATGGCATTTCTGCCACCAGAACTGTGACTCTAAATTGTGGCTCCACTGCATGTATTTGGTGATTTTATGCATGTCCATGTCCCTCAGCAGACTATAGGCTACAAAGATGACAAAGGCCATTGTATTTTCCTCTCATTTTATCCTTAGCTCTGAGCTCACTGAATGCTCTCCAGAGTCACAAGAGACAGAGTGATAAAGAGTACGGTCTCTGAAGATGGAGGACTGGAGTCTTAGAATATTCGTTGCATAAATGAATGAATTCCCAAGTACAATGCATCACCCAGTGATCTATCTTGAACCCATGCCAACTCCCAAGGTCAAATGTTTCCCATTCATCATCTGTATGTTGTAGAGCCCAACCCACACAGCATGCTAAACCTCTAATCTCTGTCCTCCCCCACTTACCTCATCACCTGCCTGCCTTTCAAATGTTCCAGAAGAAATCAGGCTGAGGCCCAGCTTACTGTACGTGAGTTCCACACTGCATCCTGGGTGCATGTTCTTGAAACTGGATCTTTCTTCCTAGTGACCTGTACCATTGATTTAAGTGTTTTATATTTCTGGCCAGTAAGTGTGTAGCATCAAGTGGTCAAATGGATATGGAACAAGAATTTAGGAATAGGGAAAGCCAATGCTAAAGTGATTTTGTTCAGCGGCCCTATTCCTGTTCCAGTTATGCCCTGGATTCCATTTTTCTGAACAGAGAGGACACATTCCCCCAAATGTGTCTCGGTCCCTGCTACCCCTGTCACCGCCCATACTTTAACTTCATTGTCAGCCATATCCTTTATGCCCCCTTAGGGATCCCAGGAGGTCCAGATTTGCCATTTGCCAGGGAGCAGGGCCTGAGCTCTTCCCAAGGGTATTTCTGTGTCATTCCATCTTAGAGGTGGATACTACAGCTTCAGTCTGGCTCAAATCCTTGGGAGATGGTGGGTTGCTCCCACCTGCAACTGAGCATATGAAGAGATACTTTTTGGAGATACTTCTTGTTGTTGTTTTGGCTAGATCTGCAGGGGAGGAAAGGGGGAGGCAAAAATGGGTACAATGACTTTTTGACCCACAGTCTGTAGGAGGTGGGATGTCGTGAATTTTTTGGTTTAGGCTGTATCCATTCATTCACCTGCCCACCTCAAGGTACTAGGACAATCTCCATCTGCCCAACAACTTTTTTTTTTTTTTAAGATTTTATTTATTTATTTAACAGAGAGATATACAACAAGAGAAGGAACACAGGAAGTGGGAATGGGAGAGGTAGAAGCAGGCTTCCCACCAAGCAGGGAGCTCAGTATAGGGCCTGATCCCAGGACCCTGGGATTATGACCTGAGCCGAAGGCAGGCACTCAGTGACTGAGCCACCCAGGCGCCCCTGCCCAGTAGCTTTCAAATGGCCCTTCCCAAAGGGACAGGGAGATGCCAGATCTATTTAGATTTAACCATGTGGGAGTTAGAAAGGAGCCTTATTAGGCTGTTTAAGTGCATTCTGGATACTCTGATGCAACCTTTCTACATCTATGACTGGGCCCGTGGGTGTTTGGGGTCTGCCACAGCAATTCTCATTAAGAGTAAAGTGCACAGGGGCGCCTCGGTGGCTCAGTGGGTTGAGCTGCTGCCTTTGGCTCAGGTCATGATCTCGGGGTCCTGGGATTGAGTCCCACCTCGGGCTCTCTGCTCAGCAGGGAGCCTGCTTCCCTCTCTCTCTCTCTCTCTCTGCCTGCCTCTCTATCTACTTGTGATCTCTCTCTGTCAAATAAATAAATATTAAAAAAAAAAAAGAGTAAAGTGCACAAAAGGAAGCTGTCTGAGCAGCAATATGGAAGGGAATGCTCAGAGACCAGGGCATGCTCCCAAGGGCACACAAGCTAGAGGGCGGCAGATAAATCCACCCTGCCATTGTTTGAAGAGGAAATGAGTCACAGGGAAGGCCAAGATAATGTATGAAGCAAAATGTGAACTCCTAAATGACTTCCTGACTTCCTGTATGTTGCATTTATAGCCTATACTTCCAAAAAACAAACAACAAAAAAAAAATTTTTAAGTGCAATTATTGCTATAATCACTTTATATTTTGAAAGACAATCCTTTATCCAAAAGTAACACTAAACTGCTGTTAAGATTTGTGGGAAGGAAGACATTCAAAGCGATGCATGTCTAGATTGCTTTGGGTAGGATGAATGAATGTCCCATTCTGCCCCCACTCTTTGCTTCCCAAATTCCAGATGTGCTGTATTAGAATTACCCGGGAATGATTAATGACAAACACAAGACTCCCAGGCCCTACCCTGTTCTATACAATCAAAGGGTAATAGGGCACAGAAATCTAGATTTCAATAGGTATCCTATTCATTCTGCATCACATCTACACTTGACAACTAACAGGTGGCCACAGTCCAGCCCCGCCCCTCACTTCCATTCCCTTGGGAAGGCATGTGCCTAGAGAGGAAGCTGGTGGCTCATTTCCAGGTTTAGAACTGAATGAATGGGACAGGACTGCAGGAGGTGCTCCTTTTGAGTTCCATCCACCCAAGGAGCCAGTGCCAAAGTAGACAGAAGAATTGCTGTTGTCTATTTCAACCCCAACCCCTAAGCCCAAAGCTTGCACTTGCCTCTCCATGCAAGGAAAGGCAGTAACTACCAGTGAGATGCTGGCATGAGTCTGAAGGGAGCACAGGCAAGAGTGATTTTGCCACCATTCAGGCCTCAGTGAGTGAGTTGGGAGTGCAGTTCATGGAACTGGCCCGACCTTTAGCTTGGCACAGTGTCTGTACCCTGAAGCCATATTGTGTTCTTCAGGCCTTCTTAGGGGGAAATAGGGCAGACAGTAGAGAAAATGGTGAATGCAGTTGTTAGGCCCCTTCCAAGAAGCTAACAGAGCTTTCACATAACCATGACAACAGGGTGGACAGTTTCCAAAACCACAAAAGGAAGCATCTATCTTGTGATATTTCAAGGGCCAATGGGTCCTTGCTGTTCTTCCTGTAAGTGCTGGGATAAAAGGTCAAGAGCTCCCTAAACCATTCTTCTCCCATTTTAGTGTCACTGAAAAGTGGCATCATGATCACCTCATCACGCCTGCTCTGTGATTGTGTCCCTTTGGGATCCATGGGATGTGCACCGAGTGTAGAGGACCTAATTCTAAGGTTACTACCAAGAGTCCCAGGCCACAGCATCTGGGGCAGTGACCACGTGTGCACCCTGTCAGGCCAGGGCCTTTCTAATGAAAGACGTGTTTGCAGCTGCAAAAAACTCAGGGGCAGCCTACACAAGCTCTGTGCCCCAGTCCCCCACTCAAGATGTTAAATGCTAAAAATGAACAAACGCAGACTTCTAAAACAGGCTGCTCCAAAAACTGCCTCAAGAAATGGGAGTCATGATTTCGTTACCAGAGTATTTTAAAATCTGAGCTTCCTTGGAAAACGTTGCTGTGCCGTGGACTCAGCACAGTGCCAGGCACAAAGTAACTACTCGAAAATTTCTATTATTTCTGCCCTTAAAATAAAGCTTTCAACAAGTCAATAGAAACACAGGAAAAGGGTGTTCACGGCAGACCATTCACAGAAGATGTGGCCACAAAGCACAGGACTCAGCCTCATTAAAAATCAGATATAAGTTGAAATAGTAAAACACATTTCCCCACACATTGAATTGGCGAATTTTGCTTTCTGTCCAGCCTTGGCCAGAGGATCAGCCAACCTTTCCATAGTATCATCTGCCAATTCATCTTACAAGATTGCAAATTTCAGAAATGCTCGTGTATACTTTGATGCAGTAATTCCACTGGTAGGAGATTCAGTCTAAGAAAAATATAGAACACACACAAATATTTATCTATAGAACGTTCCTCACACTGTTTATAAAAGCAAAAAAATAATTATCTAAATATGCAATAATAGAGATTTGACTAAAAATATCATTGTACAAGACATTAGATCTACCTACATTGTCTAAATAGACATTCTTGGGAAAAGGAGCTTACAAAAGCGTGAATTAAGGTGTAGGAAAAGGTAACACATAGTAACTGTTTATTCTTGGTAAAGCTATAAATTTATTGTTTTGTTCTGCTTAACAGCATTTTCTAATTTTTCTGTAGTCCATTATATTGCTTTTGTATTAAGAAAGCAATAAACAATTTTGCCTTTTAAGACTTTAGGACATAGTCCCAGACTTAAATGCTTGTCTTTTTTTTTTAAAGATTTTATTTATTTATTTGACAGAGAGAGATCACAAGTAGATAGAGAGGCAGGCAGAGAGAGAGAGGGAAGCAGGCTCCCTGCTGAGCAGAGAGCCTGATGCGGGACTCAATCCCAGGACCTTGAGATCATGACCTGAGCTGAAGGCAGCGGCCCAACCCACTGAGCCACCCAGGTGCCCTAAATGCATGTCTTAATTGGCATTCTACTTTCATCCCACTAGTATTTAGAGTACTTATATATGCTCAACTCTGTGCTGGCACTGGAAATAGAAGAATACGTGTTAGCTCTTAACTGCTGGCTTAGTACTTGTTTTACTAAGTACAAGTACCTTGGAATTGGCCCTATTGTTTTACTCAATACTGAGTAATTATTTAAGTGAATTAAATAATTAACATTATTTGCTTTTGTGCTAGCATTAAGATAAATAGTACTATTATTAACGTAGTGACTATAAATACATAAACAGGTCATTGCAGCATAGTAGTTCAAGCACAGGGATATATGGAAGGAGTCAATAACCCAGACTTCAGGGGCCAGCAAAGGAAGGGCTTCCCAGAGGAAGGAATAATTGGATGTTTAAGCCAAGGAGTAGCTAAAGGAAGGAAAAGAGACAAAAAATGATTATGAGAGCAGTTCCTAATGTTGCCATCAGTGTTTGCCCTTAACTAGATTTGTGGGTTTCTGCTTTGATTTAGATGAACCACACATCTTTGCCCAGTGGGGGGGGGGGGGGGGCGGGGGGGGGGGGGTGGTCCTCTCTTATGAAACAGATGTAGTGACCCTAAACCATTGCTGGAATGGCCAGGAATGTGGGATTTGTTTTGTCAGCTTACTTCAAATTCATTTATAAATCCATGGGAATAATAGGCTATGCCTTAATAGTCCCAGACTGCCATGTCTGGCTTAGAGTGGTTAGATTAAGTGAGCAAGATTACTTTACTCTGAAGTTCCTTCTATCTAAAAATGAAATCATACACAAAAATGACCACAAAACAGTTAACAAAATGGCCATAAGTGCGTACCTGTAATTACTTTCAATGGAAATGGTCTAAATGCTCTAATCAAAAGACATAGGGTGACAGAATGGATTAAGAAAAAAAAAAAAAAGTATAGATTGCTCTAGGCAGTATAGACATTTTAACAATGTTTATTCTTCCAATCCAAGAGCATGGAACAGTCTTCCATCTTTTTGTGTCTTCTTCAATTTCTTTCATGAGTGTTCTGTAGTTCCTCGAGTACAGGTCCTTTACCTCTTTGGTTAGGTTTATTCCCAGGTATCTTATGGTTCTTGGTGCTATAGTAAATGGAATCGATTCTCTAATTTCCCTTTCTGTATTTTCATTGTTAGTGTATAAGAAAGCCACTGATTTCTATACATTGACTTTGTATCCTGCCACGTTACTGAATTGCTGTATGAGTTCTAGTAGTTTGGGGGTGGAGTCTTTGGGGTTTTCCATATAAAGAATCATGTCATCTGTGAAGAGAGAGAGTTTGACTTCTTCCTTGCCAATTTGGATTCCTTTTATTTCTCTTTGTTGTCTGATTGCCGTTGCTAGAACTTCTAATACTATGTTGAACAAGAGTGGTGAGAGTGGGCATCCTTGTCATGTTCCTGATCTCAACGGGAAGGCTGCAAGCTTTTTCCCATTGAGGATGATATTTGCTGTGGGTCTTTCATAGATCGATTCTATGAAGTTCAGGAATGTTCCACACAAAACAGATAATCATATCAAAAAATGGGCAGAAAATATGAACAGACACTTCTCCAACGAAGACATACAAATGGCTATCAGACACATGAAAAAATGTTCATTACCACTAGCCATCAGGGAGATTCAAATTAAAACAACATTGGGAGCGCCTAGGTGGCTCAGTGGGTTAAGCCGCTGCCTTCGGCTCAGGTCATCTCAGGGTCTTGGGATCGAGTCCCGCATCGGGCTCTCTGCTCAGCAGGGAGCCTGCTTCCCTCTCTCTCTCTCTGCCTACCTCTCTATCTACTTGTGATCTCTCTCTGTCAAATAAATAAATAAAATCTTAAAAGAAAAAAAAAAAACATTGAGATATTGAGATACCACCTGACACCAGTTAGAATGGCCAAAATTAGCAAGACAGGAAACAATGTGTGTTGGAGAGGATGTGGAGAAAGGGGAACCCTCTTACACTGTTGGTGGGAATGCAAGTTAGTGCAGCCACTTTGGAGAACAGTGTGGAGATTCCTGAAGAAATTAAGAATAGAGCTTCCCTATGACCCTGCAATTGCACTGCTGGGTATTTACCCCAAAGATACAGATGTAGTGAAAAGAAGGGCCATCTGTACCCCAATGTTTATTGCAGCAATGGCTACGGTCGCCAAACTGTGGAAAGAACCAAGATGCCCTTCAATGGATGAATGGATAAGGAAGATGTGGTACATATACACAATGGAGTATTATGCCTCCATCAGAAAGGATGAATACCCAACTTTTGTAGCAACATGGACGGAACTGGAAGAGATTATGCTGAGCGAAATAAGTCAAGCAGAGAGAGTCAAGTATCATATGGTCTCACTTATTTGTGGAGCATAACAAAGAACATGGAGGACATGGGGAGATGGAGAGGAGAGGGAGTTGAGGGAAACTGGAAGGGGAGGTGAACCATGAGAGACTATGGACTCTGAAAAACAACCAGAACCAGAGGGTTTTGAAGGGGCGGGGTGGGGTGGGAGGTTGAGGAACCAGGTGGTGGGTAATAGGGAGGGCACGTACTGCATGGAGCACTGGGTGTGATGCCAAAACAATGAACACTGTTATGCTGTAAATAAACAAATTTAAAAAATAGGAAAAAAAAAAGATCCATCTATATGTGTGCAACAGACTTACTTCAGACCTGAAGACACATACAGACTGAAAATGAATGATAGAAAAAGATGTTCCATGCAAAGGAAGCTGGCCTGGGGGGGTGGGGGGGGGTGTTGCTGCAGAAGCCAGAATAGTAATACTTGTATCAGACAAAATATATTATAAAATAGGACTGTAACAAGAGACAAAGAAGGATATTACATAGTTATAAAGAAATCAATACAAAATGAGGATTTAACAATTATAGATGCCTATATACCTAACATGGGAGCACTTTAATAAAGCAGATATTGAACATAAATTGGGAGAAATTGCAAGTAATAATGGTAGACTTCAACACCCCACTTGCATCAGTAGATAGATCATCCAGGCAGACAACCTATAAGGAAACAGTGTCTTTGAACAACACATTAGGCCAGATGGACTTAAATATATACAGAGATATACAGAGCACTTCATCCAAAAACAGAATACACATTATTTTCAAGTGTGCATGGAACATTCTCCAGAATAGACCACATGCTGGGCCACAAAACAAGTCAAGAAATTTAAGGTTGAAACTGTATCAAGTGTCCTTTCCCATCACAATGGTATGAAACTAGAAATCAATTAGAAGGAAAACACACACACACACACACACACACACACACACACACAACCCATGGAGACTAAAACAACATGCGACTAAAACAACATGCTACTAAACCACCATTGGGTCAATAAAGAAATCAAAAAACTTTTTTTTTTAATGTGGAGACAGATAAAAATGAAAACACAACAGTCCAAAATCTTTGGGATGCAGCAAAAGCTGTTCTAAAAGGCAAGTTTAGAGCAATACAGGCCCCCCAAAAACAAGAAAAATCCCAAACAATATAACCTTACACGTAAAAGAACAAGAAAAAGAACCATCACCAAGACACAAAGCAAAGGGAAGGAAATAAAGATTAGAGCAGAAATAAAGAGAAAAGAAAATAGAAAACAACAATGAAATCAAGAGCTAGTTCTTTGAAGAGGTAAATAAAATTGATAAACCTTTAGAAAGACTCCAAGAAAAAGAGGACCCAAATAAATACGATCAGAAATGAAAGAGAAATGATAGTCCTTTGCATTTCTAGAAAAGAAATGGACAAATTCCTAGAAATGTGCAATCTTCCAAAACTATATCAGAAAGAAATCGAAAATCTGAATTACTAGTAACAAAATTGAACTCGTAATCAAAATATTCCCAACAAAGAGAAGTTTAGGACCAGATGGCTTCTCAGGTGAATTCTACCAAACATCTGAAGAAGAGTTAATAGCCATTCTCCTCCAACTGTTCCAAAAATTACAAGATGAAGAAAAGCTTTCAAGTAAGTTCTATAAGACCAGCATTACCCTGATACTAAAGCCAGACAAAAACATTACAGAAAAGAGAGAGAGAAATTTGGGTCAATGTCCCTGATGGACACAGATGCAAAAATTCTCAAAATATTAGCAAACCACATTAAACAATACAGGCACCAGCATCATTCACTATGATCAAGTGGGATTTATTCTAGAGATGCAAGGATGGTTCAATATCATTATCAATACAACACAATAACCAAATGAAGGATAAAAATACTATGTTCATCTCAACAGATGCAGAAAAAGCATTTAACAAATTCAACATCTCTTCCTGATAAAAATTTCCAACAAAGCTGGTTGAGAGGGAAAGAGAGATGTTTGCAAAGGATAGATATAATAAGAGGTTAATATCCAAAATGTAGAGAAAGAACTAATATGTCTCAACACCAACAAAACAGTCCAATTAAAAGATGCACCATGGACCTAAACAGACATTTTTCCAAAGAAGACACACAAATGACCAACAGAAACACAAAAACATGTTAAATATCTAGTTGTCATGGATATGCAAATCAAAACCACAATAAGATATCACCAAACATTAGTCAGAATGGCTAATAAAGAAATAGGATTTGGTAAGAATGTGAAGAAAAAGAACCCTCACACACAGCGCAGCCACTGAAGAAAACAGAAAGGAAGCTCCTCAAAAACCTAAAAATACAAATATTATACAATCCAGTAGTTTCACTACTGGGTATTTGCCCAGTGAAAAGAAAAACACTAATTTGAAAAGACACATGCACCCTTATATTTATAGCAGCCTTATTTACAAAAACCAAGATATGGAAGCCAGTCAAGTGTCCATCAAAAGATGAATGGTAAAAAAGGCAGTATAAAGATACACAGGGGAATATTATTCAGCCACGGAAAGGAGACCTTGCCATATGTGACAATTTGAATGGACCTAGAGAGTATTACACTAAGTGAAATAAGTCAGAGAAAGACAAATATCATATTATTTCACTTCCATTTATAGTCAAAAGACACCGAAACAGATGAAACCGACACATCAATACAGAGAACAAACTGGTGGTTGCTGGAAGGGAGGTGGGAATGGGCAAAATGAGTGATGGGAAGTGGGAGGTACAGGCTTCCAGTTATGGAGCGAGTAAGTCACAGGGATGAAAGTCACAGCACAGGGAATATAGTCAATGGTATCTTAAGAGCCTTGTGAGTTGACAGATGGCAGCAGCTACGTTTGTGGTGAACATAGCATACACACATAGAAAGTCACTATGCTATAAACCTAAAATTAATATTGGGTGTCAACTATACTTCAGTAAAAAAACAAGGGGGGGTATAAAAATGAAGTCCTTCAAAAGGGCAGGAAAAAAACCTGTGCATGGAAATCATAACATAGTCTGAGTAAAGCAGGTGAGAGCCTGGACTTTAGAGCCAGATGCTTGTGTTTAGTCAAGGTTCCATGACTTACCAGCTTTTGTTCTTGAAAAACGTTACTTCTCATAGCTCAGTGTCTTCAACTGCAGTGGGAGATAATTGTACCTACTCCACGGCATTGTGGAGGTGACATGAGCTTAATGAATCTCAAGTAGTTAGTTCCATGTCTGGCATATAGGAAGTTCTCTATAGAAAGCAATTCTCACCCTCCTCCTCAAGTTATCTGTAATAGATGTCTTTATTTCTCTTTTCATTTTTTATAAGGTCATAAATTAGAGTACCTAATTCCAACCTCCTTTCCTGTCTCTTTAGGAATATTTTTAAGGTACACAATGAACTTTCAGCATAATGACTGAAGAAACACTTCTCTACACTTAAATGCTCCTCCAAGAAGAAATGCTTAAGTACATCAACATGGCAACAATTTCACTGTCAAGGGGGTTTATCAAAAGGTCTTATTCCCAAAACTGGGCACTCAGCTCAACAATGAAAAACTCCAAGTGTGTCCTTATCATCAGATTTGTTCAACAAACCTCTTGAGCAGCAGATGCTATGCAAGATACAAACACAGACAGAAGATGGGGCAGATAGGCATCAGGAGGAAGAAATGCAAATGGGGACAGAATGAAGTGATGTGGGGGCGCCTGGGTGGCTCAGTGGGTTAAAGCCTCTGCCTTTCGCTCAGGTCATGATCCCAGGGTCCTGGGATCGAGCCCCGCATTGGGCTCTCTGCTTGGCAGGGAGCCTGCTTCCTCCTCTCTCTCTCTCTATGCCTGCCTCTCTCCCTACTTGTGATCTCTATCTGTCAAATAAATTTAAAAAAAAAAAAAAAAAAAGAATGAAGTGATGTGGATGGGATAGAAGGAAGGGGAGATCCAAAACGTTCACCCAGAGGAAGAGGAGCTGCTAACTTAGAATATAGGGAAACGGTCACTGGCAGGCAGGTCAATCTGCAAGGTCCTTCTGCTTTACATGACTGGTTTGCAAGTCAGATCATTCCAGCTTTTTGAAGACATTATAATAGGGAAGAATGTTCTCATTGGTGTATGAGTCAGCAAAAATCAAATTATTCTAACATTCCTTTTTTGTAAAATATAGTCATACTGCTTAATGATGGCAGGTACAATGTACATTTACAATGTGCATTACTTAATTGCAGTTGCTGCAATTCCCTATCAATTATTCCAGTGGACTTCATATTAAAAGACCAAGTACAAAGTAATTCCAATTTGCCTTCCTTATCCCATTATCAGAAATGCTTTTCAGTATCAAAACTAAATCATACATGTAAGCTAGAAACCTAGCATTTAAACTTCTATGCTAATGTGATGAAAATTATTTAGGCTAAAAAAAAAAAAATCACAACTGGCTGCTTCCCTCATCTGTGACAATGGCACACTTTAAAAATTCTTACATTGACGCAACAACTATCTGTCATACTTAATGCGGATGCATCATTCATTCAACAAATATTTATGTAGCCAGACACTGATGCTAAATGTAATTATATATGCTCATTTGAATCTGGAATACACCATAATTTAGAGTTCTTTCAACCTTTCAATAAGATCATTTATACAAGAATTCACTTACATGCAATCACAACCAATCAAGCCATCGGTTTTCCAAAAATTTTAAGATGTAAATACAGTGTTACACTGTTACTCATTTACTCCTGTCCACTAGTTTTAGCAGCCATTAATTATTCTTGCCTGAATCATGACCAGTTTTTGTGGTTTTCTAACAGAAGAATCAGCATCATTTCTAGATTAATTCAGATTCCACAGCAACCAAAAAAAAAAAAAAAAAAGCTTTCTCTTTAGTATAAACTACATATTCTTATTTTACTCTACCATTTTGTTGCTCAGATTTTCTGAATCTGTTACCCCAGATTTAGTCACAGGAAACACCTTCAAGCAAGCTCTTTTGATAGGTCCAACATTTTTTTGAGCTTTCTCATACTTTTTCATATAACAAGATGTTCCAGGATCAACTTTTATTTTCCCAGCCCTGGACAAGATAGAGAAGCCATTTTTCCAAGGAGCCAGGATTCCTTTTAGTCAAGAATAGTACTTCTAAACCAAGACCTGCATGTTAGATGTACTCACTGCTGCTACTGATCATTGCTCCCAAGTCTTCTCAATAGAACTAGGAAATACATGTATGTGCACAGATCTCCATACATACACATACATCTGTATCTCAGAAACCATCATCTTAGACAAATCATCCCCTACCAGGGAGATTTTGGTCTTGGAGGACATTTAGCCATTTCTGAAAAGATTTCTAGTTGTCAGAGCTGGGGAGGGTACGACTCACATCTGGTAAGTTGAAGCCATAGATACTGCTAAATATCCTACAAAGCACAGGAAAGCCCTCCCCAAATGTCAGTAATGAAGTAGAGAAATCCTGGTTTATATGGTTACTTCCAATTTCAATCCAGCACCACAACATTTGGCTCTTGCTTTTCCTCCCATGACCATGACAAACATGGCCTCCTGTGTGCTTACTTATGTGATCAATCCCCAAGCACACGGAGAGTGCTTTCTGATTTTGTCCCTTGCCTCTGCAGAAAAACAAACCAACTTACTGAAACTATTTGTTTAGATGGATTTTTGTTGTTGTTGTCTTTGTGTATTTGTCCTTTTTTGCTCTTTAGCCTGAAGATAGCCAAAATAGCTTATTCAAAAGTTACTTGGGTTGTCCACCCCGCCCCCACCACCCCAAATCTAATTTTTTAAGATTTATTTTACTGAGAAAGAATACAAGAGAGCACTGGGATGGGGGGGCAGGGAGGTGCAGAGGGAGTGAATCCCAAGCAGACTCCCCGCTGAGCATGGAGCCCAACATGGGGCTTGATCTCACAACCCAGAGATCATGACTTGAGTCAAAAATCAAGAATTGGATGCTTAACCACCTGAGCCACCCAGGCACCCCACCCCCTCCTGAATCTAATTAATGCATGAGATCAACTTGATCTTTATTGGTTCCCTCTTCTCTATATGTGTAGCTTTAAAAATAAGCTAGGTTTTACTACCAGGTCTTTATTCCTGGAGTATGGAGAGCCTTCTAGAACTATAGCCCTATTGGCCTATTCTCTGGCTTAACTTCTTATATGAAGGGAAGTTATTATTTTCCTAATATTGTTCTTTCCTCATACATTTGCCTTAAAAGAGCAGGTTAAAATTTGATTTATGACAAGCTGTAGGTACACCAAGACTCTAACAGGCAGCGCTAGGGGTCCTGGGGCTGAGCCTAAAAGTGACGACTTGGGGTTAAAAACCAGTGATCAGCCTTCATGTGTAAGTTAGAGGTAGATGGGCCCTCCTTAGCATAGACATGCTACCTCAGGGATACTGGAGAAGGGGTACAAAATGAAATTTCCCCATTTGCAGATGACCTGGTTTTGGAGATCTTAGTTTTTAAAAAATCCCATAAATCCTATTAAACAGAAATGTAACAAAAGAAATGTAAAGTGATGCTGCTGGGCCACTTTCCTCAGGAATGATGTATTTTGAACCCCCATTTACACTCAAGATTTTAGATCTCATCCAGAATGGGACCAAAACAGGGAAAGCAAGGGCGCCTGGGTGGCTCAGTGGTTTAAGCCTCTGCCTTCGGCTCAGGTCATGATCTCAGGGTCCTGGGATCGAGCCCCGCATTGGGCTCTCTGCTCAGTGGGGAGCCTGTTTCTCCCTCTCTCTGCCTGCCTCTCTGCCTACTTGTGACCTCTCTCTCTGTCAAATAAATAAATAAAATATTAAAAAAAAAACGGAAAGCAAGCAAACAATAAAAAAATAAAAGCAAGATTTATTTCTAAACCTAGATTTCTCAATAGACCACTCTACTGAACTCCAGAACCTCAAATCTAACTGTATGCTGGATATTTTCACCAAGGACCCCAAGTCATCTACCCTCACCAAAGTAGATTGTGGTAGAGTTGACTCCAACTTACTGTCAGGACGGATGGTTACAATGCTAACACAGAAAACTAGAACATGCTCATCTCCATAGCAGGGCTCAGAAATTAGGTAAGGAGGTACTGAGTATCACTTAATTCACTAGCAACATGCGTTGATGTACTCATGACCCTCAATAAAGACCTACATGGGTTTTTCTATTTATTCTGACATTTACATATTCACAGTTAACGGTGTGGACTGACATTTTGTACTGGTCTCTGCAAAAATCCATCTAGCCCCTTGCCCCCCTCCTTTTTAAACTCATTAAGTTTAACAGAATTTGCAGATTCACACAGACAGAAATTTGAGAGAATCTAACTTCAAACATTTGTCTCCTGGCTTGGAAGTCCACATTCTTTCTAGCACATCTGCTTTCTTAAGTTGTGCCTGCAATGTCCACACAATGAAGTTTCCCTGGTGGTTCTTTTACCATCCTGCATGGAGAAACAGTGCTTGTGTACACACATGTGTCTATGGTTTTTCTCAGATTCTTACAACACTCGATAGTCATCCCGTTTTATAATCAGGGACACTGATTCCAAATACTGAATTATCTTGCTCATATACCACAGTTAGAAAATGACAAAACCAGAACAACAAATAAGATATTACAATTCCTACTTCAGTTTTCTTTCTTTACATTTGTGGCTTATGGGAAAAAAAATAAATGCTTTCTGGTACTTCTCTTGGGCTGTACAGTCATCCCAGATTGCATCAGTATACTGGGAAATCAAATCATCCCTTTTGCCACATAGTGATTACAAATGTAGCACTATAGTTTTAGAAAACTACAAGTTAAATTTTTGATGGCTAGAGCCATTGTTGAAAATGCAAAAAAAAAAAAAAGTATCTAATAATCCTTTCTAGCAGTTATCAGCACTGGAAGTTTAACTTTCGCCAGAGGAAATAGTCAAGTGACCTATTCTTTCTTACATGAATCAGAATGTAGCACTCAGTGGTTAGTCAGACTCTTGGAAGGGGGAAGAAATTGACAAGAAGTGATTTCCTCCTTTAAACAGGATGTGGTTATTGACTGCTATCTGATCAACAAGATCTTTTACATCATTAGACATTGTTCCCTGTGTACCTAGACATGGATTCTTAGGTGGGGTAGAATGGGACAGGAGAGTGCTATGCTCTGAAATGCCAATACAATACAAACACTGATCTCAGAGCTATCAGAGAGATATTCAAGGGTGAGATATGTGGCCACAGGGAGCACTAAATATACCCTGGAGAAGAAATGGGGTTTTAACTGGACATGCCAAGTGGCATCAATGGGAAGGCACAAGAATTCAAAGAAATCCACTCTGATTTTCATAATCTTAATGGTAGCCTGGCTTATAATGCATCATAGAAATAAAGCGACTAGCACGACAGATCTACTCCATCTTACTAGATTTGCCTCAAAGCATTTGTGAAAGAAAGAAAGGAAAGAAAGAAAGAAAGAAAAGATTTCTTGTCTCAGGCCATTAACTTCTGCAGCAAAACCATCTGGGCAACAACTGCTCTCCCGGGAAGCTTTATCTGTGTGCCCTCCACTCCACAGTGCTTTCTGCACTAGCTCTTCTTTATCATGGTCATATTCTTGTTTACTGGTGAAGAGCACAGGTGTGAAGTCGGGCAGGTCTTTGTCACTTACTACCTGCACAGCCTTAGGCAAGTACCCTAAGTTTTCTGAGTCTCTGTTTACTCTTCCATAAAATGCACATGATGAACTTGTAACATTACTATGAGGATTCAGTGAGAGAATACAGTTTAACCACTATAGTACAGTGCCTGGTATGTCAGAACATTCAGTCACTGCTATTACACTCTATCCTCTTAGATCTAGCACATTTCAGCCAGTTTCTACTTGATAGCAGGACTCAAGAAACCTACCATGTTTCCACCACTGCCATATTAGCTTGCTAAAGCAACACTATAACTATGGTATCCTCCCGTGCAAAACCCATCGATACCTTCTCCCTTCTCAATCCCATGAATTCACTATTTAAAGTCATTCACAACCTAGCCTCAGGCTAACTTTCCAGGCTTCCTTGCTAATTAAACTCACCAGGAAGCTCTATGATCTGTACCTGATGGAAGGGTGCAATTTTCAAACAAAGCTAAGTCTGGGAGATGTGTGAACTACAGGTCTTTCCAAGTGCCTATCAGGGAGACCAAAATTATTCAAGATGCCTACGAAACTCAGTACCAGAGGAAGGTCAAGGCCTTCATCAGTCTTTCTTGTCGATCAACTTTATGTCCAGGATTCTTCAGTAAGTCATGTAGATTATTTTGGCCAAACTCTCATCCAGCTGGGCACGTCACAAATTACCCAAATTTGTTGAAGGATGTGGGGAATTAGCCAGTCCGTGTAGGAGGGAGTGTGATGGAGAAGAGGGTAGGAGGGGTAGGAAGAAAGAGCAAGAGAGGTCAAGGCTTTCATCCCTTTGCATCTCTAAACGGTTCATAACTCTTGAGAACCCTGTACACTGCCTATATTGGTTGGCTACACTGCATACAGGTTCCTGAGCTGTCCACTGCCAGTGTTTGCAACCTCCTTTCTGAGTCGGCCTTTCTCCTAATTCAGCGTCACAGTATTTCTTCTATCTGCCCCTTCCCTTCCAGTCCTCCACTCTTGGCTGGCCTAGTTCAAGACCTTATCACTAGTAACTACGAACTATAGTCTATTTCAATAGACAACCACCCGTTCCCCACTCCTTTAACTTTTTCCTATTGTCCCTGTCCCCCAGGAAGGGTGGTTTCTGCTCAGAATGCCAGATTCTGGAATAAGCTACAACATAGGTAGAAAGCACTCTTTCAGAGAAAACTTGTAGAGCAAGGTCTCAGAGACAACCATCCAGTGCCCTTCCCAGAGTGCACCTCTAGTTCCTGAGCCTGGAGTTCTATGACCCAGTGCACTGGGCTCCATTTTCTCACTTAATCCCCTTTCATGCCTGCGTTTGGTGGGTTAGTACATGCTGGTCGTCTCTTCCCACCTAATGGTGAGGGACTAAAGAGAACCCGGGACACAGATCTGAAGGAACAGGCTCAGAGAGGCAAAAGGACTTATTTGGCATATATTCACTCAAAACTAGAATTATGTTCCGTGTTGGTTTCTATTGTATGCAGCTTGTGTATTTCAAATCTGAGTCAGGCTGTGCTTCGTTTTCATCGCAACAGACACGATATTGGAACAACAGCAACAAAGCCCACAGCTAAGTTCATGAGCCTGATAATAACAGGTATGGTATGTCTCACAGCTCAGCTTGAATAGAGAGGATTGGGAAGAGCCAAAGGAATGCAAATGTGTAAGCAGCCTCTTTGTCCTCCAGAACATAATATCCTAGCACTTCCTCTCTATCCCATCCTTTAGCTTGTTGTCAGAGAGGAGGAAACTGGGACCATTGTTTCCTCTGGGTACTGACTTTGCTATATAGACAATTTTTACAAAATTAGTAGGATTATTCCTCTAGCAGAATATTTGCTACATATTCTTACATATAGAAGGCTGCATTAAGAACCACCCCCAGTACGTTTCACTGTCAAGCCAAAGTCTTACTTTACTAATGCTGTCCAGTAGCAAATGACAGGTCAACGGGGCAGAGCCTGGAGATTGGCCAGGTGGGTCTGCCTAAAGTCTTGACAAACTCTGTAAGTACTGGTCTAGCTCCCTATTCCGTAACGTGATGTAAAATAATATACATTCTGCTTTAGAAGACGCTCCCAGAAAAGAGGACATCCAGTAAAACAATATAACTAACAAATCGATATTTGACAATTTGGACTGAACTCCAGAGCCTCCCCATCTTATCCATTGGTACAAGAGGAGGAGGATGCTGGCCCCTGTCTATGGGCCCTCAGCCTCTAATGCAAACCCCTTGTTCTCTAAGACACCACAGTCCTTCTGTGGGAAATTCACTATAGTGTGTAAGAAACAGGGAGCATGTAGCTATGTCCTGTGCTCTTTCTTACTACCTTTCCCACCCTCTCCTCCAACCACGCTCCCTCCTACAGGGAACAGCAATTTTCCCTCCCTTCCACAAGCGTGGCTCCTCCATCAGGGGTAGACAGTGAAGCCTAATGGTTTTAAGCACAGACTCCAGAGCCCGCCTTTCTTTGTTGGCATCCTGACCCTCCACTTACTGTCCGCATTACTTGGGACAAGCTCCTTTACTTCTTCTGCCACAAATTCCTCATCTGTAAAAAGGGGGAAATTAATAGTACCTACACCATAGAATTGTTATTGGGATTTGAGAAATTCTGATATATAATTAATAACAAGTCATCTGAAACAAATGTAGTCTTTTAGGGTATTCTGCTTAAGAACTGAACTTTGAAAAATAAATAACTCAGAGGAGTTTCAGCATACATAGTGATTAATTGAGACAAGCTTTTAATAGAAACCATCACCATAACCTCATTGGGCCATCTATGACCATCTCCTTACAGGTCAAGTTAACTATAGGTTTTTATATGGTTTCACTTGGTCATTTATAGATGCCGGTCCAAGACAGAAGAATGGGTAGGATTTTCAGGTTGATAAAGCAGGGTGCTAGAAAAGTCAGGAATCTTTTGTTCCTAATTAACAACAACAAAACACAAAAACCTCCCACTGTCATTTTCCTACTTTACTAGTTAGAGCACAGCAGAAATGGAAGAGTGATACAATGGGTCTCAATTTCACTAAGAAGGAAATCACACTGTGCAAGTTTTTAGCAGTTAAATGGGAGTTACTGGACAGCAGCTCTGTCAATGTGATTATTGTTTATAACGATCATATAGCAAGTGAATGAGTGTCCAAGTTCTGTACACATTGAGCAGTGGGTATGCTTTTGTCTCCCCTCAAAGTCCTATAGTTTGACCCACAAGAGCTTTGGGGAAGATCTGAGAGGAGAACAGGTTTGTTTCTGTTGTGTGGCTTCTTCTCATTTGAAAACTAGTCTTATCAGAGGCCACCAGACCCTTCACTGTGAAAAATTGCTATCTCCCAAGCCTTGGTGCCAATTGGGATTGCATGTGCCATCCTGCCCACTCTTGACAGATGGCAAAGAGCCCAAGCCTTCCATATGTTCCTCTGTTCCCTGGGAAGGCACGGGTGCACAAACAGATTTGGCTGGTGCAGCTGTGACCGTGGGTGTCTCTCAAGCAGTGTCCCTGTCCTTAGGTTATTCAGCACCAGACAAGGCTCCAGCAATCTGAACATATTCTGTGGTTGATGGCAGAGAACAAATGAAGTTCTCAGCTGTTTGGCTACAAGTCTACAGATCTCTCCAGGGGGGTTAATTAGCTCCCTGGAGCAAGGGCTATAAGGGTTTATGGTAGCATCCCTTCCTACAGAATTTTTTGGGCATCTTGCTGTAGTGGACAGTAGGGAATTTTCTGTTTTCACCAGCCTATTCTCACATAAGATCTAAGTCTTGTCAGAACTCTCTATTCCTTCACAATGGCAGTAAAAGGTCTTCAGAAAAAGACATTCTCCCAACAGAGAACTTTGCAAATTTTGCATCCAAATGATATTTCAGAAACAGTCTGCTCTGGGCTTGGTATGCTGTTTTCCTTGTTTTATCTTTTCATTCCCCTTGTGATCATTATTTTCAAAAACCCAAAGCTTAATTGAGTTTGAAACTCTCCAAGTTTACAAAAGAATTCTCAGGATGTTTGTGATTCAGTTCTACAATGCCTTTTTCAGTTGCAATTAGCAGTTTCGATTCTTTGTTCTTTTTTCCTTTCCAGTTTTGTTCCTTTTTAATCTTTTTGATTACCTCCTTAGGTCGGAACCGGGCTACTCACTCCTTAAGCTGTGGCGCTGTGAATGGCCATTTTATTCACCGGGTCACCCACTACTGTACACGAGGTTCACTTCAAAGGGGCCCTGACTGGGGCTCAGTTAGTGGGCTTTAAGCATTCTCAGTTATCCTGGCACATAATTGCCATAGCTGAGCTTATTACACTCTGCTTATCAAACTATTAAAATTCTTTTAAAAGCAGCCATAGTGACCACTGGAAGGGTTCTTAATTAAAGCAGAGTTGGTAAGTTGCTATCCAAGAAAGTATGAGAGTTTCAGTCCAAACTAGTTATGCATTTCCCATTGGTCATTTGAGTACTATTCCCTTGGTTTCTGTTTGGGGAGGGGAAAAAAAAAAACACTTTTATTGTAATGTTTTTAAACTACCAAGACATATGGTAAATTAGGGGGGAAAAAAAAACTAATTTCAGTCATTATATATTCATGACTAGACTCAAGAGTAGAATTTAGTTTGACAATAAGACCTTGAACTTGAAGACTTTTTCTTTCAGTTGGGATTTTGATCTACTTTGAAATTTTTGTCCATGTCCAAAATGGTCTGTGTTTTAAGTCTGCCACTGAGAAAGTGTTCTGTTCTTAAATTGTGACAGAAAGTAGAAAAGGTAACTACATGCCTCTTAAAGTGAATCTGGAGTTTTCTTTTTCTATCCCATTGAGTGATAAATAGGAGGTATGTTTAATAGAAATACTTACCATTTCACCCTGATATTCCATTATAATACTGGCAAAGTATTCAAGATACCTCTTCCTCCCCATGAATCCTCCCAGGATCTTAAGAAGTGGAGGCCGTAGAACCATAGAGGGCTGGAACAAACCTGAGATCATCTAGTTGAGAAATTGGTTTGTTTTTTTCCTTCAGCTCTGGAAACCCTTTTTCAAACAAAAACTTAAATGGGGGCCTGATACATAAACAGAGAAACAATGGACTTTTCTGAACCATAAGGCACAGAGTTTCCCCATTTGGCTTCCTCCAAACCTATAAAGTCAGCAAGGGGCTTTTTCAAATCACAGTTCTTGCCCCGACCTCAGGCTATTTTAGAAGGGGTGGGTTGCATGGCAAAGGCACAGAAAGGGGACTGGTTTGCATTTGGGCAAACTCACCTGCCCATCATGGGGTCTGAGGCTTTTCAGTCTGGTCATGCCCTTGTAGACCCAACAGCATCCCAGAGCATATATGTTTCTATTTAAGGCTCAGCTCCATTCCCTCCCTGGCTTTTCCTTTCTCCATATATGTTATCCATTTATAAATGTAATTACCCTCCCCCACTAGATAGCAAGGCCCTAGAAGGAGAGAACTGGCGTTACTCATATTTGCTTTATAGAGAGCAGGTGCTCAGGCCAGTTATTGGTGTAAACTGAATTCGCCCCACCTGAAATGATAGTCTCTGCGATGTAATAGCACTAGACTTGCTAGGAATGCAAGAAGTTGAGTTTAGTTGGTTCAAGTTTAGATAGCCATACAGAACAGATTAATATGGAACACTCTTATTCTCAAAATAAAAGCGGACCTAAGAAGAATAATCCTTAGTCATTAATTGAGTGTTAAATATCCTAGATCACTGGTTTCAAGATATTAGCAGGTGTCTGGGGTGCCTCGGAGGCTCAGTCAGTTAAGTGTCCAACTATTAGTTTGGGCTCAGTTCATGATCTCAGGATCCTGAGACCCAGCCCCGTGTTGGGCTCTGCACTCAGTGCAGAGCCTGCGTGTCCCTCTCCCTCTGCTCTCCCCCCAACCCCACCTGTACTCTCTTGCCCTCGTGCATGTGCGCTCTCACCCCCTAAAGTAAATATCTTTAAAGTATTAGCAGGTATCAGAATCACTGGAGCACTTATTAAGAGTTTCTGATTCAATAGGCCTGGGTAAGGTATTTCATTCTAAGAAGTTTCCGGGTGATGCTTAAGGTCCGGGGTTCCCCTTTAAGAAGCAACCAGCACTGACTTAACACTGAGAACAGTTTCAACCTCTGCAATATGCAGAGTCTGTTGCAGCTAAGAAGAGGTTATCAAGGGCGCCTGGGTGGCTCAGTGGTTTAAGCCGCTGCCTTCGGCTCGGGTCATGATCTCAGGGTCCTGGGATCGAGTCCCGCATCGGGCTCTCTGCTTGGCAGGGATCCTGCTTCCCTCTCACTCTCTCTGCCTGCTTCTCTGCCTACTTGTGATCTCTCTCTGTCAAATAAATAAATAATAATAGAAAAAAAAAAGAAGAGGTTATCAATTAACCTCTTTGGCAGCCCAGTTGCAAAAGAAGAAAAGTACTGAAATTTAGTAAAAGGAATCAAGACTTCTTTCAGTTCCTGCTAAAAATTTCAGAGGAGCCATCAGTCAGTTCATTAAGAAACGAACCAGGGGCGGGGGGGGGGGGGGTGTCGCCTGGGTGGCTCAGTGGGTTAAAACCTCTGCCTTCCGCTCAGTTCATGATCCCAAAGTCCTGAGATCGAGCCCCACATTGGGCTCTCTGCTCAGCCTGGGGAAGCAGGGAGCTTGCTTCCTCCTCTTTCTCTCTGCCTACTTGTGATCTCTGTCTGTCAAATAAATAAATAAAATCTTTCTTTAAAACAAACAAACAAACAAAACGAACCTGGGCTGCTGTTCTGTAGGGCTGGAAAGGTAGGTCATTTCCTTGCTAGGTGATTCAGTAAGCTGTAACACACCATCGCTTTATATACCCCACAATGCCTGATACTTCGGTCATTGATCTTACAAATTACAACCCTTTGCTAGCTGTCTAACTCTTATAATCTTCGTACCAACAGAGTCTCTAGAATATGTGCCTCCTGATAACCGTAAAATGAAGGGAAAAGAAAAGCTTGCTTTCAACAAGGATTCAATCTTGACCTTCTTTGAGTGATTACTACAGGTCATCCCCTACACCATCAGAAAAAAACAAAAACAAAAACATTTCCTTCCTATGTAGGATTTAATTTATGCAAAAATCAATTCAGTGTGTACTGGCAAGTCAATCACTGTGTCAAGAATCATCACATACGTGGAAGATCCAGCCTTCATCCTGAAGGCCCAGTACATGTAAAGTTATGAATTTATCCCCAGCATGACTCAAAGTAGGTGCCCCGTAAATTCGTCTTCAGAGAGAAAACAAATTTACCTGATAGACATTTACCATCCAGAACTTTCTAATGGGAGTGACATATTTGTTCTATTTGCACTCCTCTAATTAAGCTGGGTCTCTCAGCTCCCAGGTAGAAGAAATACAACTCCAGAGGGTTTAATTGTCTTATCCTCCAACCATTTGTGGGCTAAAACCAGGATTAGAACTATGACTTCTGATTCCCAGCAAGCAATCATCCTAGCTGGTTTTGTAGAAATTCGCCCACTTCCACCTAGCCTTTTCTGTTAGCACTGATCTTTTTTTAGACGCCACTAATGACATCAGAAAGATTCCTATTCTAATTTTTTTCAATATTTTCATATATTTAGAAAATGAGGTATCCCTTCTCCATCCCTTATTTCCACCGAGGAGAGGAAGTGAGTCACCCCATGAAGCTTGCTGCAAATACACATCCCTAGCCACCAGCCCCCGGACGACAAAGGCAGGCGCTGGCAGACAGCAGTGGTTCCTAATCACCAGTTGTGCCTTTATGGCAAGCAGACAGTTCCAGAGTTTTAATTGCTCCAGAGTCCACCGAGAAGATGGTAAAACTTTACCCCACCCGTAGTCACTTACCCCAGCGTTCCGTGTTGTTCTATCTACTTGGCTACCCAGTTTGAATTTGGCCCGTAGGAAGCAGCAGATTTTAATGGATGAATTTTGGTCTAAAACTACCTGATTTAAAACAAACAAACAAAAAAAAGACAAACCCCAGTCTGCATGCCTTTTCTTCAACCACTACACTTCTCTGTTTCTTCTCATTCGCCAATGGATAACACCACAGAAGTTGCAAGTAAATGTATTAACATCTTCACTTCTTTGAAGATGTCGGTGATGGGGGTGAGCTGTCCTGTAGACAGAAGATAACCTCCCCATGTTACTCCTTTTGTGACTCTAGCATTTGCCTAAGGGTACAATCCCCATGCTCATTGGAAACATGTTTTAAGTATTTCTTATTAACTAGGAATGGCAGCAGACACCAGGCACTCAGTTTTATAGTCCAACTTGTAGAAGTTTTGAAACCATGAGAAGAAAAAATAGCAAAGGATTACTTCATCTATGCCACTGAAAGTGAGCTCCCAGATCCTCCAATTGAACCCATCAGAAAATAATGCTAAATCATGAAAGCTGCAGTTTATGTGAATAAGCCTTGAACCAAAGTGGACTTAAAATAGAGAGGCGGGGGGCACCTGGGTGGCTCAGTATGTTAAAGCCTCTGCCTTCAGCTCAGATCATGGTCCCAGGGTCCTGGGATCAAGCCCTGCATCGGCTTTCTGCTCAGCGGGGAGCCTGCTTCCTCCTCTCTTTCTGCCTGCCTCTCTGCCTACTTGTGATCTCTCTCTCTGTCGAATAAATAAATAAAATCTTTTAAAAAAAATTTAAAAATAGAGAGAGGGGCACCTGGTGCTCTTGGTTTCAGATGGGGTTGTGATCTCGGGGTCCTGGGACCCAGCCCTGTGTTGAACTCTGTGGTGGGGAGGGGGAGTCTGCTGGAGGGTCTCTTTCTGTCCCTCTGTCTCTCCCCTGTGTTCCCTCAAATACATAAATACATAAAACCTTTTTTAAAAATTGTATTTCTTCTAGAAAATCAGTTGAATATACAGCAGCTATCCAGGTAAAAGAAAATCCTGTATGGAGTATCTACTTCTAGCAGAGAATTTTTAGTGTTCCAGTAAAGAGAAAGGCAAAATTACACAGAAAGTGTCTTTTAAGGCAGGCAGTCAACAATAACTGAACACCTTCTGTTTGCAGTACACCAGAGAGACGCCAAACAAGAGCATATGTAAGGTCCCAGCTGTTGAGGGAGTTTCCTATTAGCACTGTTTACCAGAAGAACCAAGGGAAAGAGAAGTGTCTCAATTTTTACAGTTCCCACTGTTTTTCTTTTTTATGCAAACACTAGCAGAGAAATCGAATAATCACTAAAGAAAAATCAAAAGCAAGAAGAAGTTCATAGTCAGGAATAACAGACTAGTGTCTTGGATTCATGGGGGTCACCACTAGAGAGTCCGTCCCTTTACCATTCAGTCTGAGACTATGACAAGCTGCAGTTCCTGGTTCATCGAGGGGGTGTGGCCAATGACAGTAACTTGACCCCACAATGTGGATGCACTTTGTCACTGAAACCTCAATTTCCATCCAGTCATTTGGGTCTTAACAGAATGTAGGTGCAGACCTCAGCCAACCACTGCCCTCCGCACCCAAGGGGCTGGGGCACATGCCCCAGAATGCACACTTCAAGGTCCAGACTCAGACTTGCTACTCCTAAGTCACCATTCAGAAATCGGGATACGTCCTGATTTAGGAGGATATTGTAACATTCTCTCTATGGCAGGAAAGTGAATTCAATTGCTTCTCTTACCCAGAGCAGAAATCTGCCTTTTGGAGACAGATAGATGGTTAGATCCTGAGAACAACACCTATTTAGATAACACAGTGAAACTGGCACTCATTAAAAGTGTTTCAGTTTGTTTCTCAGAGTCCACGAACCCTCATGGTTCGTCAAACTGAGGATTTTAGGGGGAATGGGGGTGGGGGGATGGGTTGGCCCTGTGGTGGGTATGAAGGAGGGCACATATTGCATGGAGCACTGGGTGTTATATGCAAACAATGAGTCTTGGAACACTACATCAAAAACTAATGATGTACTGTACGATGACTAACATAATAAAAATAATGAAATTTTTTAAAGTGGGAAAAAAAAAAAGAGAGAATGTAGCTGCTGTAAACTTGTAAGCCAGGACTCCAGCAAGTCATTCTTGCTGATGGCCAAAAATCTCGCTTGCTAAACACCTTAAGCAATTGGTTTCACCTGTTTCAGACAGGACCTGCTTCACCGCATTTCACCTTCAACAGCAAAAGGCTGTCAGGCGAGGAAGACCCAGGTGGTTTTAAGTACAGAATTATCACTGTACCTTAGAGTTTCCAGTAGAGAGAAAAGTTCATTCGTGACTTGTGCTCCCAAATACCACCACATTTTGAGACAGTATGCTTGGTACCGTCTGGTTTCAGCAATTCATGCCAGGATGACCTAAGCAAGCTCTATCTTGCCTCCTGAACTCTGAAAAAGGGGAGGCTTTCCGTTACTAGGGTTAAGCCTCTTTAACACTGAAAAACGCAAATCTTTGCCACAGAGCAGTTACTCAAGATTTAGGAGTGGGCTCCCTCTAAGCATAGGCTTTGAACACGTTTTTCTGAGTTTATTACTTTTCATAGTTTATGAAAGTTCTAATTAAGGCAGAATTGGAGGTCATGTGAGATTTAAGCATGTCTTCTCACAGAGAAATTTTTGTGAGCTAGCCTAAATGATTTCTCCTAAGGATGCCACCAAAGATAATCAGACACAGAGAATCTATATGAAACACCTATAGCTTTCTATGGCAATGGCGACTCCCAGTTGGAGCTTCCGGGCAGAATCACCAAGGGAACATTCTGAAAATACAGATGGCCCAGCAAAACCCCAGGTTTTCAGGAGTGGGGGGCCAGAAATCTTTTTCTGGAGTGCGGCAGCTGATTCTGAATCACAGCCAGCCAGAACTGCCCCCCAAAATGCTATAGTTTCCCACTATGTGACATGTTTAATCAAGGCCTTAGGAGGGCACAATTTTATCCTGTAATGATCTCTAAATAACACATATTATTTATACTTCCTAAACATGCACATTCATAAGCATGCATATGTCCCTTCCCCCATCCCTGGCGCTTCGTATAGTGTGCTCTTCCCATTTTTGTCTATGAGCCAAGTGAACAGAGAATTATGTCTGATTCAGTGTTCAGTACAGTGTCTAGAACATTGGCACCGAATGTGTGTTTAAAAAAGAGAACCAATAAGAACTACATGTTGCTTTCATACACAATTCTTCCAATGCAGGTTTTTCAGGTTTAAAATACACCGTCAACAGATCATATGTTCAGAAACAAAACTTATTATTTTCCACAAGTAAGTTAAGCTTACCTCGTGAGACCCCAACTCCAGGCGAGACCGAGAACGTGCATTACGGGCGTCGTGAAGGAAATAGTCACTCCGTGAGTGACTCTTTGAGGCGGATATTTGGTCAAACAAAACAGTGTTTCACCCAGCCAAGAGGCTTACCTGGCGTCTGGATCGATGCTGTCTTCTCCCAGCCCAGCCTTGAGTCTTTTAGCTACAGCCTATTCCTCCTCATCATTGGTGTCCGCTGAGAAACAGGCACACGTGCCTCACGTCCCCTGTGCTGCAATTGTTAATGACACCTGTGCTCTCTTCCACAACCTTTGGTCAGGAAGGGGGTGCACCTGTGTCCTCCACACCCCAACTTCAAGCTTCTCGTTCCTTTAGCAACTCTGCAACTGTTCGGGACGGTCGTCTGTTTCTCCCTCCCCGAGTCAAGGGAGTGAGGGGTCTCTGAGGTCACTTGTCCACCAAGTCAGCCCTCTCCCTTGCCCTCTAGGCTCTTTCAAATAAGTAAATAAAATCTTAAAAAAAAAAAAATACTGTCCTCGAACTTTTAGTTTTAACTTAAAACATGTACATGTATATTCACTCACTAACATTTTCATGAAAGACCAAGGCCTTTTTTTTTTGGAAAGTGAAACTATTGGTTGGACTTCTAAGTCATCTGTCATGCATGAGCCACATTTCGACCATATATATCTATAAATTCAAGTTTCCGTTTTCTTTAGATTTGGACATGCAAAACAATCTGAATGCAGATCCTTCGAAGTTGTCATGACTCTTCTCCATTACGTACACTTGTCTCCCCCACAACTCCTTTGGCCGCCATTTTTACCACCCCCCATCTATTTAGTCTTTACAAAACTTTCTAAATGCAAAGAGGAACAACTCCTTCTAAAAGAGATTTTAGAGAAATGACTCTTCTGCCCTCAGCCTACAGTGTTCTGTAATATTTAATGAAATTACATCATTGTAATTCCAAGTTTGGATCAAATAAATAGATATAAGGAAAAGTCTGGGAGAGTTCTAGAGTTAGCTTCAGAGTGTGAGGGTTCTTTGGGCTGCCGTGAGCAGCCTGGCTGTGTTGACAGAGAGAGCAATGGTGTCCATGTAGCTGGGGGGTGGGTTAGGTGGAGTTTTGTTAAAAGGGCCTCCGCTGTACTGAGAAAAAAAAGGCCCGACACCAGGTAAAGCAAAATGCATGGTACAATAATGTCAGAAAAATGCACTCATATAATGGAAAGAGCACTTTTTTGATGGGGGAAGGAAAAGGCAGAAGTGAGAAAATTCTAGATTCTAGACAAGGACACTGCTAATTGGGAACTTTGGGTAAATTAATTATATTTCCTGGAGTTCATCTTTTTTCTTTTATAGAGGTAGGCTAAGTTGTCTTCAGACAACTTCAGCCTTTTATCCATACTTCCCCGCGGTCCCCATGGGTAAATAGGCTGTAAGTGAGAGTGACAGTAAATCACGCTTAACTTCCTCATCTGTAAAATGAGGGAGGAGCTTAAGCATCAATCAGCAGTTCCTCAGCTATGTTCTTCAGAGAGACCCTCCTCAGAAAGGGCAAGAGATAGTCTTCAAAAAGCTCAGTATCAGACAGTTTTACAAAAACGCTAGGGTACAGATATAAAAGAAGGTTTCTTTACTGCAAAACTTCACAGTCTTTAATAGGTGAAAGAGTATTGTGACTCTCTAAGGAGAGAATATGACGGCCAGCTTCCACAAAATATATTGCACCAAATCTCTCTCTCTTCTCTCTTTCTTCTCTCTCACTCTCTCTCTCTCCCTCTTGCTCTCTCTCTGTCCCCCATAAAATCTCTCCCAGGATTAGAGATCCACAGAACACACTTTGGGGAAATTCTAGCCCAGCTATTTCTAGGGTCCTTTCTAGGTCCAAATTCACATTTTGCTGCATCACTGACTCACTGAGACTTAACCAACAAGGTGTTGGAAATGGCCAGAGAGATAATGGAGTCATTTTTAAAAGACAAATCTTTGAACAAGGTCAGGAAGGGGAAAGCTACCAGAACCTTCTTTTGATGTTTTCCTTGGCACCAAGTAATGATGACCACTAAACTATGTCATTATAAAGAAATCTCTGTACAGCACTGGTATGTGATGGAGGTGACTTCCAAATTATCTTTATTCATGCTTTCGTCCCTCCCTTTATGCACATACATTTCAAAACTGATTTATTTTTCTACTATCAGTGAAGGGACTATATACAGAAAATATAGCAGAAAGTAAAGATAATAATAATGAATAATAATAATGAATAAGAGAGTTGGGCCTTTCTATCAAGAAACCTTGCAAATTCATGCACCTTCAGTGTACTTACCTCTTACCAAAGGCTCTTTTTCATTCAATTTATATTTTATGTACAACGTCTAAGTGGGCAAGAACAAAAGTGTATCTCGAAAGACTGACTATCTGGAGACTGCTTAGGGAGTGAATAACACTTTAGTGCCTCATCAGCTAAGAACTGTATAAATTATACTCCTAAAAGTGACCCACCTCCCTGAGAGATCATGCAAATAAAGGCCCACTGAGGCCAGTTCCCTGCCACAGGTTTGTCTCTTTTGTTTTTGTTTTTGTGTGTGTGTGTTTTTTGTTGTTGTTTTTGTTTTTGTTTTTGCTGAATACTGCTGGACATATTAATATTACTAACATTACTGTCTTTACTAATGTCACAACATTTCATTATTGCCATTTTACTAATGAGGCATCTGGTATGAAACAAAATAAGTTCAAAGTTAGAGGCAGCTATTGTAGAAGGATCTTCTCTGAAATGTGTTCCATGGTAATATCACTTCACCCTGGAAGGGATGGTCAATGTAAATAGCCCCCAGACAGCTTTCTCCATCGTTTCTCTAACAACCAACATATATTAGACCCAGTGGAGTGGACTATGTACTACAAATATGGCTCTTGTTTATGGTTGTATCTGAAATTTAGAGAATTTTAAAGGGTGTAGTTCCTCTGAGGTTTGAACCATATGCTGCAAAGAACTAAAGGACTGTTTTTACCCATGCATATTTGCAGTGTGAACACAGCACTAGTCACATATAAATTTATATATGTCTATGCATTATATTTGTAGTGTTATCTCCATTTTCTTGCCTCTACGGTGGAAGGATTTGGACTAGACTGTAAATAATATTAAGTTGAAAAATCATTTTTAAAATTATTACAGATCATTTTTTTAAAGGACATAGGTTTCCACACATCGGGTGAATTACCACATTCGAATTCCCAATGAGCTTACCATTCTGTGAGTTTGCAGTCCATTTCTTCAGCTGAAATAGCGTTTGTAAGCAGTGCTCTGATTTCCTACATTTCTTTCCTTCAGAATATCCCCAAATATCTCCATTCATGTATTTATTCAGTCAGTAGGTATTTAGCCAATAAAAATAGAATGGGGATAGAAAGATGTATAAGAATTGGTTCTTGCCTTCCCGGAGCCTGCAATCTGAAAGAGAAAACAGGACACTTATAAAAATACTGAAGGAATGCCTTCAATATAATATACACATGATGAATATTTTCCCACAGTCGAAGTGCTGCTGTAGCTCTAAGGAGAGACACATCACCCCCAGATGGAATGAACAAAGCAGCCTTCATGGAGGGAGGAGGATTTGAATAAGACTTGCAAGAGATGAGTAGGATTCTGAGGGCTTTCCACATAAGTCCTGGAGCCAAAAAGAAACCAGGTATTGCCTAGGATTCATACATGTCCACGTGGTCTATGCAGTGAAACTTGGGCTGAGCGTTTGGAAGGACAGATCTGAGCCAGCTTCTGAGGAATTTGAACCAGCTTTTGACGAATGTCCAAAGTCAGCGCTGGCTTGCTAGGAGAGAAGGAACCATGGCACATTTATGAGTAGGTCGTGCTAGTGCGTGGGGGAGCTGGGCGGAAGGTAGAGGCAGGAAGATAGCTCCAGAATATGAGATAATTGCAGTAATACAAACTGGAGGCAAAGCCAGACCAGTGTGGCAGTTAAAGAAGCCAAAAGAAGGGAGAAGATACAAGAGATGTTCACTTATCCATTAAATTAACATTGATTGAGTCACTGTTTCCCAAACATCCTTCATTTATATACAACCGCCGTGACTTTTGCCACATCTGGCTCTCCTGGTATCATTTTTTTTCAATCTAATCCTTTTCTACAAATAGACTCATTTTTCATTTAAATGCATTCAGTTAGAAAACAACAACTTGATATCACTTCCATTTGCCTTGCCTCCAGTTGAAATTAACCACGAAAACAAGAACAAGGAAAACAAAACTAGTCACTCAGGTAAATGCTATGCCTGTTGAATCCTGCTTACAAGGGAGCAAAAGCAAAAAGGGGTGTTAAAATCATATCGTCAAGAAGCAGGGAGCTTTCCTCTTTGATTAATCTAAATGGGTTGGAAGAGAATTGAAATGGAAGTAACTTCCTCGCTGTGCCATTCAACGCAGCCACAGCTTGGGGACTTCGCTCCCGGCCAGCTACCATGTGGGGCTCCGGGAACACAGAGGTGAACTCCGTCCACCCGCTGCCTTCCAAGAGCCTGGCTCATAGGGAAGATGGGCATCACACCGATGCCTACTGCACAGTGGCAGAAGGAAAATCTAGTGTGACGTGGACACTTTTAGGATACTGCTGGCCCCTTGAAAGCTTTCTCTCAGACTTCTCCCAGCTCATTATTACCTGGAAATTAAATCCTAGTTCTAGGGTTTAATTTCATTCTGACTCTGTATGTGTGGGCTGCTTCCCTGTAGTTGCCCAGAACAAGCATAATAACCTACCTTTATTTTCTGAGAAAACAAAAGGGAGAGATTTCTTAGGCGAAGCAGAAGTGTTCGGGTACCTTGGGAAGACTTCGATGGAGACAGTAAAATATCGCTCTCGCTGAGGATCTAGGAGGGTGACGGTCAGGTGTCAGAGGCGTCTGGGTCCGAGCCCCACCCGAGATGAATTGACTTCCTGGAACAGTCCAGGATCATGTTTCTGATAGCTACGAACATGGCGGCCACTGTCCCTAGGCAACCAGCTCCTAAGTTCCTTCATGAGCTTCGGCATTTACGGTTTTAGGAGACTGTAAAGCTTATTATTGATGAACAGCAGCCTGGACGGTAACTAGAAGTGTATTGGCCTTAAGTGTACCCATGACTGCCTCCCAGCAGAAGGGATCACTGGAGAGGAGGAAGATGGGTACGGGACACCGTGGCAGAGCTTCTGATGCGTGAAAGGTGAAGGGGACACCGAGCCGTTGTGGGAGCAACAGCATTTTGAAGGACGAGGAGGAATCACGTGGCCATGAGGGGCATTCCCCCAGCAGAGGAAGTCATAAAGAATGGGGGGGGGGGGCAGCAGGTGGATGAGGAACTTGCAAGTGACCTAGTGGCTGTAGCCTGGGGTTTGAGGTGGGAAGAGAAAGAGGTGAGATGGGAGGGGAGTTGCAGCAAGGCCAGGAAGGACTGCACAGGCTGTGCAAGGAGCAGGGTTTTATTTTTAAGGAACTGGAGAGTATTGAGCAGGGAAGGGGTGTGATCAGATGAGGAAGTTAGAAAGTCTTGGAGTATCCACTCAGAACATTTATGGGACATGCAAGTGAGCCAGCAAGTTGATGGGGTTTTTTGGCCTCCTTTTTTCTTATGCATTTAACATGTAACTCGGTGCCTGGCATTGGGCTAGATGCTGAGCAATCGAGTCCCTGAAGGAGTTCACATTTGGAAGGAAGACAGAATAATGTGCAGCTTAACTACTCTCCAGTGAGTTAAATGCTTAAAAAGTGCTACAAATGCTGTTCTTTCCAAAGGGCCATGAATGCCCAGATCCAGGGAACAGAGGTGGACGGGGCAGAGACAGCAAGGGATCCTGAGTGGGGATCCACGGCCTCAGTTGAAGAGTAACAAGGTCCTGTAAATTACCTTACACTTGTAAATTACCTCACACTTGCAGCACCCCACAGGCAGGATGAACTATGGCACCCGCAAGGAATTGCTCTCTATCTCCCTTTCTGGTTCTGTTATCCTGCAGGAGTGCAGAAGTAGATCCCCCCAGCTTGGCCCTCCACCACCCATGGAGCCATCCTTACACTGGGTTCCAACCCTGCGTGTGGAGGTCATGCTTGTGCTTAGAAACGTTTTTCTCCCCCGTTTATTATTTCAGGGTTTTTTCCACATACATTCAGTGACCCCGAGTAATTCTCGGAGTCTAAAAGTGAAAAAGAAATCTTGATAGGAAAGCTTAAGTTAAACGATTCTAAAGGGATTTCCTCATCCAAAAGACACAAAACACTGACCATGTTTAAACCGGGATGTAGCTGGCAGTCACATGCCAAAGACCTTTGCAGGAGAACCCTTGCACTTCATGGAGCCAATTTTTCCTTAAAGAGCATCTCGAAAGGAGAGAGAGGGAGAAAAAGAGAAAGAACAACACATTTCAAAGACCACACAACCGGGCTCCTGGGTGGCTCAGTGCGTTAAAGTCTCTGCTTCCGGCTCAGGTCATGATCTCAGAGTCCTGATATCAAGCCCCACATTGGGCTCCTGCTTCCCCTCCTTCTCTCTCTGCCTGCCTCTCTGCCTGCTTGTGACCTCTGTCTGTCAAATAAATAAAATCTTAAAAAAAAAAAAGACCACACAACCAATAAGTGGGATCGTAAGGGAAGATGCCTATTTCTAGTTAAAGATGCTGAGAGCTAGATGGAAGGTAGGCTGAAACTCAAAGTGTCGGGAAGGACGTTTGCTGAAATCCGATCAAGCCTGGGCATCTTGTCGACAGAGAATAAGAAATAGGGCTGAAGCATCCTGGCTTTGAATCCCATCTCCTAAGTAAGAACCCAAAAGTTTTCTTCAAATCTCAGGTGAACTGTTTCCCTACAGCCAACATTCCTTTAATATTCCCGCCCTGTTTGAAGCTACTTGCCCTCCGTCTTACACCCTGAACTCACACTCACCACTGATTGCTCCTGCCTGGATCTGCTCCACTGGGATTTTAGGCTGCCCATGTAATTTGGCTGGGAAATGACACTTACAACCCCAATTACATGGAATTGTCTTGGTGCAGATTTGGGAAAAGGAAACAATTCCGCTCAGTAGTCCGAGGGAAATCTGCCATGGACAGTGGTCCCCATAGGAAGGGCAGACTGTTCAACGAATGCCCTCCCGGTGAAGTCTTTATTGTGGCTTCTCTCCCCACACGTCTTTCTTTCATTGGCTTCAGGTCCTTACTTATCACTGTAGCAGAAGATGGTTCCCTGAATGGTGTGAATTACCCCACAGTCCATGCCAGCATTAGCAGATGGTGAGAAGGGACTGTGGGCAAATTGAAAATGTCCAAGTTAAGCTCAGAGAGGTGCAGAGGTGAAAGAAAACAAAAAAGCATTTTATATGGAGGGGCTCCTAAATTCTTCTAGATTTCTAGCATGTTCCCCTTTAAATAGCCTACCTAAACGTATAGCTGAGGCTATTAATACATGTCTATGTCTCTGAAATATGTCATTTCAATTATGGTTTTATTAGGTAATAGTAATATAATAACAGATGAATAATCCTATTTCAATTTGATGTCAGAATGCATGGTTTTTCTCCAGTGTCTTCTTTGTAATTTGCTGATATTAAATGTTTGAAATGGAAGTACCTTCCTTCTGGCCCCTCAGTGACGGCAAAGCGACAGAGCCGCTGCCCCACACGTCAGCTTGCCCCCTGCAGTTGTGCTTGTGCACAATTTAGGCAGTCATATGCTGTAGCCTTGCTGGTATCTCATCAAGAGGTTGAGTGACAAAGACAAACTTTGTCATTGATAGTGTAGCGGTGCCTAGTTCGAGCTCTGGGGTCCGACTTCCCGGATTAACTCTGAGCGAATTGTTTAACCTCCCTCTGCCTTGTTTTCCCTCCTCTGGGAAATGCAGATAAGAAGTACCCATGGGGACACCTGGGTGGCTCAGTTGGTTAAGCCGCTGCCTTCGGCTCAGGTCATGATCCTGCGGTCCTGGGATAGAGTCCCGCATCCGGCTCCTTGCTCGGCAGGGAGCCTGCTTCCTTCTCTCTCTCTGCCTGCTTGTGTGTACTCTCTCTCTCTCTGACAAATAAATTAAAAAAAAAAAAATCTTTAAAGAAGTACCCACGTCATAGGGCTGCCATGATAATTGGGTGGGAAAATACATATAAAGCGCCAAGGACAGGGCCTGGCATGCAGACATATCTATTTACCTAATACTTGCTGAAATATACTGACAGCTATACACTTTACAAAAGTACCTCTTTGGGCACCCAGATGGCTCAATCGGTTAAGTGTCTGGCTCTTGAATTTGGCTCAGGCCATGATCCCTGGGTGTGAGATGGAGCCCTACATCAGGCTCCACACTCAGCGGAGAGTCTGCTTAAGATGCTCTCCATCTGCCCCTCTCCCAACCTTGCTCACGCGCTCTCTCTCTTAAAAAAATTTTTTATCCTAATTAAAAATAAAATAAACTACCTCTTTAAAAATAAGTCAGTATTTTTTTTATAATTTTCAATGTGTCTAAGTCAGCAAAGAATTTATAAAAGACTAGTTAACAAAAGACATTCTATATGTCATCACCTGGCTGATTATATGATACAATTACCATCATTTTATACATTATATATTGGTTTGCAGTGTCCCCACACAAGAACGTACTTGCCATGAAGGCATGGAATTTTTGAGTTGTGTACCTATTATTTGGTAGATACTCAGTAAATATTTGTTGGGAAAAACAGGAATCCATAAATGTTAGCTCCCTTGTAGATAACTGGGAGGTGACGGTCTACCTTGGCTCACTGCTATTTTGAGGCTAAAAACACTATACACATTTTACATAAAGGCCTAGGTGGTAGGAAGAAAAGCATAGGCGTATCTATGGTCTTCAGCTGAGCAGCATTTATAGGCCAACATCTTTGATGTGTACAAAGTCAGAGTTATAAACAAGCTCTCAGGGTCACCTATGCATACCTGAGGACGTGCATTCCCAGGGAGCACTGTGCTCAGCAGCTTATTAAACGCTTAGGCTGGGGGTGTCTTCCTCTATCAAAAAGAGGCAGTACAGGGCACCTGGGTAGCTTAGTTGGTTAAGCGTCTGCCTCTGGCTCAGCTCATAATCCCTGGAATCAAGTCCCATGTTCTCCCTCTCCTCCTGGCTCATGCTCTCTTTCTCAATAGCCCTCTCTCTCTCTCTCTCTCTCTCTCTCTCTCTCGCCCTCTCTCAAATGAAGTTAAAAAAAAAAAAAAGGCTATGTGACCAAGTATGGTGGTATTATCTTTTGGGGTTTTTTTCCCCATTTTTTCTTTTAACAGCTAAACTTCTTTCAAAGGAAAGTCCAAAAGCCGTGGATTGGAGGGTGGTCCTTGCTGGGCTGCCCCCCAGCATTCTGAAGTTTCTTGGAGCTACTGATGGGGCAGGAAGAACATGTGCTTTAAGTCTTACGGACCCTTCAAATCCTAACTTACCTGCTACGCATTGTGCTCCTTGGGCAAGTTATTCAACTTCTGTGGACCTAGTTTCCTTCTCTGTACAAAGAGGAGAGAGCGTGCCACACTTGCAAGGTTTCCAAAGAGTGTATATTGAGTTCCTGACCCACAATAGGAAAACCTTATATTTCACTGGATTCAAAACTACCACTGAGCTCATGCCAGAGCCTAGCAAGAGCCCTAGAGACCACTGCAGAAAAAGGAAACATCCTTCCTTCATGACATCAGCTTTTTGGCAGCCAGGTTCCAACCAAAAAGCCTCCCTGTCTTCAGAGATATGCCAAGAATTTGACCCGGAGTCATCTTTGGTTCTACAAATCATTGCCACTGCTGCTTGAGAGATTCTAATTGCTGAGAAGCCTTGAAGAGGGATGAATGGGCCACAGGACAGATGCAACCTATGAGCTGTGGGTGACACAGCAAAGCAGGCTTCCTTCAGCAAGCTCCATTTGGCGCCACTCAGCTCCTTACCCAGGAGCACAGTGCCTATGCTGAAGAGGCATTATTCCTGGGATAAAGATAGTCATATTATTTCTCCAAATTACCACAGTTACTCCATGAAAATACCATGTTTCCCAGGCAGGAGACTTTCCATCCGTGTATTTATTTGGCTACCATTCATCAAGTGTGTACTCTCTATCAGGGGCCTTCCCAAGAGATGGTAAGATGAACCTGAGTGAGACCCGCTCTGCCTCCTAGAATCTTGTGGTCTCCTGGGACAGATAGGCCTGTGACACAATACATTACAGCAAGCCTTTCTAGTGCCTGCTGGGGGTACGAATAATGTGCCGTGAGAACACAGAAGATGGTCGTTAACTCTGCCAACTGGGTTCCATAAAGGTTTCCCCCCAAAAGTGACAGCGGAGCTGGGGTGTGAAGGAAAAGTATGAGTTTAAACCTAATGGAGGGAAGGAAGAGGTGCATTCTGGCAAGAATCATAGGCATGAAAAATAGACAGTCCACTTCAGTAGTTCTCAAAATGTGGTTGTTGGGTCAGCATCACCGTTGCCAGGGAATCGGTCAGAAATACAGACTACTGGGACTCACCCCAGAAACTCTGAAGACGGTATCCACGAGTCTGGGTCTTGGCAAACCCTCCAGCTGATTCTTAGGCTCACTCAGCTTAAAGAACCATTGTTACAGTCAAATGATGGTATCAAGTAAAAGAAGAGCTACATTAACAAAGTATTTATCTTTACATGATACAGAGCTATCTGGGTAGATATAGATTTTCCACCCCTACTCCAACTTTTCCACAAAGGATGAGTTAATAAGATTATGTAGCTCAAGAAAGGATATAAAGGATATAGCCAAGGGAAACATAACGGAAGTATAATAAAACCATTACCATTTTGTCATACATTTCCCAATATATGTCCTAATACTCAAAGCAGGTGTGGAAACACATTTGTCTTCCAAGGGTCACAGTACCTGCAAGATTAAACGGCAGCTGTTAAACACACAGCTTTGTGAATGTGGAGACCAGAGAGGCGTCCCTGCCACAGCCCCTCATTTAGAAGCTTCATATCAAATGGAAGAAACTCAGACAGTGGCCTGAATATTGAGGCTATGCTCGCTCTTCTCAGACAATCCAACTCACATCTGGATAGTATCATCAAAGACAAAAGAGAGCGGAGGCACAAGAGCCAAAGGGAAGATGAAATAGTCAGATTTGAACAACAACAACAACAACAAAACAAAACAGAGTAAGCATTATACATCACCCTGAGAACCTCATCTTGGAAGTAGGGGCTTCGCCGGACTGCCTGAACCTCCTAGGCTGAGATGTCTTCACACTTCTTACGTCTAGCAATTTCTACATGTGTTTTTTTCCAAAAGCTTTTTCCTTGGTGCATTATAGGTTCAACACGTCTCATGCCATCTAGGGCTTGATTAGCATGTGACTTGTATTATTTTCTGACTGTTTCACGCTTATGTCGTTTATCTCCCCAATTAGGTCAGAAATTAGAAGAAGGTCTCTCACTTCCATGCTTCCTTTAGCACAGGCAAGATTTTAAGAGGAGGCTGTCTTTGTACCTCTTCTAGAAGGAGGAATGAGAATTGGCTCCATGGCAGAGATGAGTGTTTGAGAGAACACAAGACACAAGAACACAGGAAAGCGAGGCATGTGGGGAAGTGTGTGTGGAGCCCAGGGCTGCTGCCATAAGAGGTGGGGGGGTGGGGGGGTGGGATAGAAGACAAGGCCCTCTGGTAGTAAAAGTGTAGATCATGAAAATCTCCCACTCTAGGTCATATGCAAAGGTTTAGATTATACTGTAAAAGTGTAGGAAGTATGGAAAGAACTTAAAGTGAAAAATGTCCTGATCAGTTAACAACGATCACGTTATAAATCATACTTTAGGATAATGGGACATGCTGCTGAGGCAGGGGGCGTGTAGGCTGTGCATGTGCGTGCACTAGAGGGGGTGGGAACAAAGTCATTATGGCTTAGTGTTACCAGCAGAGTAGGTTCAAATTTTACTAGCTATATTATCTCAGAAGACTTGTTTAATCTTCAATAGTCTGTCTTCTTATCCAGAAAATAATCTCTATCACATATTATTTGAGGATGAACTGAGCTAACGCATTTAAAGTCCTCTGAAAAACAACCAGAGGGTTTTGAAGGGTCGGGGGTAGGAGGTTGGGGGAACAGGTGGTGGGTAATAGGGAGGGCACGTATTGCATGGAGCACTGGGTGTTGTGCAAAAACAATGAATACTGTTACGCTGAAAAAATAAATTTAAATACTGAAAAAAATATATATATATAAAATAAAATACCCATTTTCAGGAAAAAAAAAAGTCCTCAAGATGTGCCTGGTATATAGGAGCTCGAAAATGTTTCCGATGATTGTGGTTACTAGAGGCAGAAGGACCACTCCTTTTTTATTCACTTAGCATTTGTTGGTTACTGTCTTTGTTTTTCCAACCAAGTCCAGATGAGACAAGAGAAAGGGAGTCAAGGGCTTGGAAGAGCAGCAACAGAGGCAGGAGCCCCGCCACGTTCTTCCCATTCAGCTTTGAGATTGGAGCAGAGTTTGGACACTGGGAACTTAGCATGGCACCAGTCCCATCCCCAGTGGCATTCAGCAGCTCCTGTGTGGAAGAACAGAACAATGATGCTGTCACACCTTGGTTTTATGTTGTTCAGAATAGATGAGGCAGAAAGAAGAATCGTAGAGCAAGGAGCGGAAGGTGCTTACAAAAGAACATTTGACCTGATACGTCTCTCAGGCCTGCACGGGAAGAAGTGAGACCTTGGGTGCTGACAGAAATAGAGAAATGAAAGTCGTTGAGGAACTGGAGAACAGAAGAAACTATCCCGAAAGCCATCAGAGAGCCAAAGGGAAGAGAAGGGAAGGAGGAAACGTGAGAGATAGGAGGTGGGCTTAAGAATAATAAGAACCCTTAATTCTTTTTACAGCGCCCAGGGCACTTCATGTAAACCACAGTTATTCAATAAATAGATGTTGAATTAAATTCATATGCCTACATGTGATTTGACTCCACGCCCAGTACATTGAAAGAATATAGTCTGCGGTCTTACAGGCTAACACCCTTATGTGTCAAAACTAAGAGATTTTCATCCAGGCACAGTGATTATCATCATGTTTTCTTCTCTGTCACAGCAACAGTGTTTCAGGAAGCTCTGTGGAGAAGGATTTGTTTGTTTAAAGTTTAAGATCGGGTGTAGAAATCTAGAGGGGAAGGAACAACCGGTTCTGAAATGAACAAATAATGATAATAAATGAAAAGGAGTCTAATTGCTAGATATGTGAAGAGTAAGAATAAGGTCCTTTAAAAACTATGTGAACAGGGAAGGAGCAGGAGTGGTGTTTCAGAAATTTCGAATCTCGTGCCCATCAACAGCAGCCATCATGGGGGCTGGCGGGGGCGGGGAGGGGCGGAGGATAGAGACCCACCTGCAGGAAACATTCCAGGCGCACGGCATTGACAATGGTTAGCTGCAGAGACTGCCCATCTCACCCTCTCGGTGCTGACCACCTCTCTCTTGTGCAGGCAGGAGCTGACGACAGCACTGAAAGAATGAAGGCGAGATCTGAATGAGTGTCCGTAGGCTGTTGAAGCCAATACGTACTTGAAGTGGTAAAAGCCATTTAAAGATGCCTTAGCAGTTCTGAATGGGCCACTTCTGAGACTCACATCTGGGGCCTCTGGGACATAGGACACTTCAGTGGTGCTTCTTATGCTTGCCATTGGCCCAGCTGGGCAGGAGGGTCTCTTTCCTTGCATAAGGATGCTTTTGGGGGCCTGCCATGGTTCTACCACAGACCGCTGGGCCCTGGCCATTCTGGGCAGGGAGCTGGCCGAGACTAGATGTGGAAGGTTGCTGGGCAGCTTCTCTATTTCTTCCCCTGGGGCTTCTCCTGCCTGTTTACTCCTCTCCCCTCCCCTTCCATGTTTCTTCTGCAGCACCCTTGTCTCTGCGGCCTCACTGCTTCAAATAGCATTTGACATACCCTTCTGTGGTGCCAACACTGGCCTTTCCTCTCCTCGACTTTGCAGATAAGCTCACGAGGGTTCAGTGACCCTAGGAAGGTTTCCATTTAAATTTCCAGGAGCCAGCATCTGATTAAGTCAGCTAGGCCTCTGCATGGATGGCCCTGAGTTGGGTCTTCAAACCCGGTGCAATCAGCTCAGAGGAGGGAGTAATCGCCTTCAACGTTCCTGGCCAGGACAGCAGCAGCAGAAGCTGCGGACAGGAGAAAAAAACTTCCCCAAAGCCGGTATCAGCTGAAAGGGCTCCCACAGAAAGGACCACTATAGGTCCTTTTGGCAACTCGGTGCTCAGTGGATTTGTACAGCAAACTTGGGAAGAAAAGCAAGAAGCATATAAAAGAAGGAAATTTATGAGGCGGGGGGGACCTTTGATTCAGGTAAAAATATATATATATAGTCTGGCTCTGAAGCAAGTTGTCTAGAATGTGCCAGAACATGTTCACGGGACTATTTAGCTGGTTATGAGAGATGCAGACAAAAATAACTCCATTTTCATCAGGGGCGATTTCCGCTGCTTCTTTTCAAGTTGTCCTGTGCTGCTTTGTCACTGGCTTTGCATTTTCCCTTTCTCCACCATGGCTGTCTTTATGGCCCACTGAAGAGTTTTATTCTGTCATCATTCCTGTTTCTCCTACATTGATCAGCGGCTTGCATATCTTTCCCAGCATTGTATTGTATTGTATTGTTTTGTTTCGTTTTGTTTTGAATAGACACTGATGGTCTTTGCTCTTTTCTGTGAAAATTCGGCAGACATGTGTTTGTGCCCATAAGATCGGGTCTCCCTATGCCACAGTACCCTACCCCCTGCCCCCGCCGCCAAGAGCTATTGGCCATGGCAGGTCAAAGCAAGCACTTTCTCTCCCATGGGAATCCATCTGTAGGCATTGCTGAGGTGACCAGACCCTCTCCTAGAAACCCCTATGGGATCAGTTCCACAGAGAGCACATCTCCAAGGTCACAGAGAGTCAGAACAGTCACCTTCCAAAAACCACCAGTCCAAAATAATGCTGTGAGGTTTTTATAATATACTGCCTCAATTATCTCCACAATGAAAATCCCCTCCTAAATTCTATGAGATTTTACTCAACCGGCAATAAGTATATACCAATATTAATGAGGACTTATTGTTTCTCAAGAAGTATCACTGTCCACCTTTTTATGCTTAAAAGTCAAAATGAAACCCCTTTTTGAAAGCTTTGTCTGAAGACAAAGGCGGTTGGAATTGTGCTACTTACTGGGACCAAACTGGAGGAGGTATGGGCTGTTGCTTTTGTGTTTTGTTTTGTTTTGTTTTGTTTTGTTTGTATAATATCATATCTTTTGAAAGAAAATGCTCGAAAGGGACTTATTTGTAGAAGCAGACTGACTGAAGGAGTTATTCACAAATAAAATCCAACTGCAGATGATGAGGATAGCAATTAATGTTAATGAAAAGGCAGAATACATTCTGGGTATGTAATACGGCTTGGCAGTGTATTCTGAATAATGTAACTGGTGTGTTTCAGACTGTGTTTGTTTAAAGGTGCTCTAACGGTATCTGTATGACTTCAAATATAGAATACATGAAAATCATTGAGTAGGGAAGTCTGAAAAACTGAAAGAGAATGGCATTCGGCCATCTTTTGTAGCTACAGATTCAGAAGGTCAGAAAATGTCTGAAAAGTGCGCCTTTAACTTTGGGCAATGTTAACTCACACCCTGACTTCCGCTAGGTTTTTTGTTTACTTTTATCCTAAAATGGCATAGCTTTGTTTTTCAGTAGTGTATTAGTGAGAATCATTCCTCTACTTTTTATTTAAAATCACAAGCCCATTAAGCATTCATAAAGTTCTTCCTTCTTGATCCCCATAGAATTGGGTTTTATTACTAAGAAAGTAAAAAATTGCTGATAGAAAACCTGCATCCATTTGTTTATTTAAATTCAGTTATTTAACATATAATGCATCATTAGTTTCAGAAGTAGAGGTCAGTGATTCACCAGTCTTATATAACACCCCGTGCTCATTGCATCACATGCCCTTCTTAATGTCCATCACCAGTTACCCCATCCCTCCACCCACCTCCCCTCCAGCAATCCTGTTTATTTCCTATGATTAAGAGTCTTTTACGGTTTGTCTCCCTCTCTGATTTTGTCTTGTTTTATTTTTTCCTCTTTTCCCCATGATCCTCTGTTTTGTGTGTGTGTGTTTTTTTAAAGATTTTATTTATTTATTTGACAGACAAAGATCACAAGTAAGCAGAGAGGCAGGCAGAGAGAGAGGAGGAAGCAGGCTCCCCACTGAGCAGAGAGCCTGATGCAGGGCTGGATCCCAGGACCCTGGGATCATGACCTGAGCCGAAGGCAGAGGCTTTAACCCACCGAGCCACCCAGGTGCCCCTGTTTTGTGTTTCTTAAATTCCACATATGAGTGAGAGCATATGATAATTGACTTTCTCTGATTGACTTATTTAGCTTCACATAATACCCTCTAACCCCATCCATGCTGTTGCAAATGGCAAGATTTGGGGGGCTTTTTTGATGACTGAGTTGTAGTCCCTTGTATATATACACCGCATCTTCTTTATCCATTCATTTGCGGATGGACATCTGCGTTCTTTCCCTAGTTTGGCTATTGTGGACATTGCTACATAAACATTGGGGAACCTGCATCTATATTCCATAGGGTTTTGTTCTGTGCAGAAAAGTGTCCTATGTATTTAGACGATAGTGGAAACACACGTGTGAGCAGAGAGGCCTGCAAAAGGAGGCACCGCCCCACTGGGCCACGTTCTCACCTTCCTTGGAGGTACTCTTTCCTCCTTTTCAGTGTCCTCCCTAACAGCCCAAGCAAGAAATAATTGCTTCTTTTAGATTCCCTTGCCTCTCTTCTTCCCTAGATCCAGTCTGTAGCTATAGCCAGGGAAATCTTGAGTACACGGATGGCCATGTCACTGTGTCTTTTAAATCGCTCTCATGGAGTACCTCCACCTGCAAAGCCAGGTCCTGGGTACTAGGATAGCTTACAAAAGCTCCTGGGGATTTGGCCTTGACTGACCATCTTGCTTAAGCATCTCACTTAAGGTTCAGAGGCCAGCATCAGAAAACAAAATAACAGTGGCATAGGCAAAAATAAAGGACTGTTTCCTCCAGCATAAGCAAGATGCAGAGCTGGGCTGCCATGGTCCTCCACTTCTTCATCTTGTGCCGCTCCAACAAGGAGTAAAGAAGGGTATGCCTTGCACTTTAGAGACATTTCCCAGAAACTGCACATGCCATTTCCAATCATATTCCATTAGCCAGAATTAGTCACCTGTGCACATCTAGGGAGACTGGGAAACATAGTCATTATTCTGAGACTACTTTATACTCTTTAATAAGGGAATCCTTTCTTTCTCTATTTCATTGAATGTTAGAACCTGACAGGTTGCATGGAGGAGAGCCAAAAAGGCCAATTGACCCTGAAAAGACTTGTGGAGATTTAGTCATCCTGATGTATCCCCAAACCAGAACACAGTGCTCCCTGTTCTCCTGGACACCCTCGCGTTGTCTTTCTAAAGCAAGTCATGATGGTCTGGTTGTCAGTCTTCACTGAACGAGAGAGTAGAAGCCCTTCACTTGGTTCTTCTATCTGCATGTAGAGAAAAATCAAGAACAGTAGCTCTAAATAAAGACATGCAGAGAAATCAAAGTGAAATGAGGACTTGCCGGCTTTGCAAGACTATTTTCCCCTTGTCAGCATCTTCTAATATATGGTTCGTTTGTTTTTCCCTTGAGTCTAATAAATTACCTACCTTGAGAATTCCCTTTACAGTGCTGGATCGTTCTTGCTTTAGTCATCATTGGTACAGCAATACTTCTGGTCCAGGTGTGGGAACTCTAAAAACCAGGCATGTCTCAGGTACCTGAGAGGCCCGGTCAGTTAATCCTCCAACTCTTGGTCTCCTCTCAGGTCATGATCTTGGGGTTGTGGGATCAAGCCGCACATTGGGCTCTATGCTCAGCATAGAGTCTGTTTAAGATTCTCTCTCCCTCTCCTTTTGCCCCTTCCCCCCACTCCTGCACTCTTTCTCTCTCTCAAAAATAAATAAATAAGTTTTTTTTTTTTAACAGATGTTTTGGGGGGGGGGGGGACAGATGCATTTCACACCTCAGAGCTCATCTTATGGTAGCCAATATAGTTGAGAAATTTTCCAAGCCAAAAATCAGAACATATGGTCTGACAGTAAAATCGAACTTAAGAGGACAACAAAACACAATTTTGAAGTCATAGTGAAGAAAAATATCAGAGATAATTGTGTAGTCATAGAAACCCTTATGAAGGCATGTTGACCCACACTTCCCACCCTTGTTCAAAAAGGAAGGCATGAAAGGCAATTTCCCTTTCCATTTTGAGAAAGCTTTTATGGCCACTTAAAATATAATTCAGGGGCTAACAGCTTCCTTTCCCAAGAATACAGAAGATAATAGGAATTGTTATTCCTCTTTTTTCTTGACTAGGTCATGTCTCTCTGAGCACATTATAAGCCTTTGGCCATTACAGATTTGCTATATGCATTTGGTTGGCCAAGGTATGAAGTTGTTTATTTGGCCTGGACCAGAAAGACAGATTGAGCATTTAGAAATGTTTATGTTTGTTTATTGCCATTTTTTCATGACCTTATTTGCCCACATCCTAGAGAAAAGGGAATAAGATCTCAGTATCCTTTTACAAATATTAAGTAAAAAGGAAACTAACTTATTTATCCTTGCTGCAATGTATTACCCTCTAAGAAAATATAAGTGCTTGACTCTGCTGAAAGTTGTCCACTTATATTTTAGTAAAACTTATGCTGTGTCTGTTTAACTTACAAAAATTATGCTGGTGACATCATTTAACTAATTCACCACAAATGGCTTTGTAAAAGCTCTTCATTTGCTCTGCTAGTCCTCAGGTAACATTGTTTTATGTCAAATGCCGTTGTCGTAGTAAAGATAACTAAATACTGAACAGTGAGTCAATTTTGTTCATTTTGGAGTAAATATGTATAATTCATGTTTTCAGCTCTTGCCAGTTTCACATTTTACTTTGTAGAAAGTATCTACCTGAGACCCGGATACTTCAGAAGGGAAATTTTTGAAGTATCATTTCATTATTTCACAGAGATTCTAATATGTGTAATCCCAAGACTTTTTCTGTGACTATAACCCTATTCGGTTGTTATTTTTTGTGGGTTTTTTTTTTCTACTTTTAAGTCCATACTTAAAAGCCAAAAATGTCTTCAATGGGACCTGTTTTATATAGAGAGACTCCCTCATGCTATGGATTTTTCCATCTAAATTAGTTTGTGCCACAGTTTTGCCAAAAAGATGTTTTTAACCCTCTTAAATCCTGCCTTCCCACAAACTAATCACAGGATCATAATGTCATGCAAAGCAGTCCCAAAGTATTTTTGCGAAAATCTCCTTCCTCATTAGTCTCTGTTCAGTGGGAAAGTTTTGATTTACCTGACCCACAGATATCATGAGTCCTTCTTGCCTTTTTATCTCTTCCGGCATCAGTTTCTTTCTGTCCTTCAGAACAGACTGTCTTCTGTCTAGACATCCTATAGTCTACCCATCCTATAGTCGGTAGGGCAGGCAAGCTCCTCAGACTTTAAGTTCAAGACAGGTAGAGAACATCAAGAGGTGGGATATTCTCTGATGAGCCAGCCATGGAGGCTCATAAGTCAAAGGTTCACAGAGGTAGGAGGAGCATCCATCTGCCTGCCTTCTCCTGCAATCTGAAACCACTGGTCTCTGGAATGCCCATGAGATGGTCCCTTCCTTGCACATGCCCCTTCTCTTGTCACACAGTCATCTTTTCACTCAATACGCTTCACTCAAATCACAGTCTGGACTACACTGGGAAATTTTGCATTGATGCATTAATTCATTGAATAAATATTTTGCACCATCAGCCAAGCATTTGCTGGGTACTGGATGGGTAAAACATAGTCCCTACCCTCAAGGAACTATAATTTAGTAAACTAACTAATTTCAAAAGACTCCAGTGATTAAACCCCCTTGATCAGTTTTGCTGATCCATTAATGCAGACACTGAGAGACTAGAAGAAAAACAGGGAGTCATAAAATCTGGATAGGCATTTTCAACATTGTCAGGAACTCCCATATACAGTACAGCCCATGGAATAGAAAGACCTGACCTCTCAAAAGTATGCATTTTTCTTCATTAGGCCATGCATGTGTGTTTTATTGTGTTGTGGTTGTTTTTAAAGTAAACCATTTATCTCTCCCTCTCTGAATATCTGAAATGACATTAGTGATACTTTGGACAGTCATGTTGGCTTTTCAGGACAACTCTGATAATGACAATTTTTGTTATAGGAAGCTTTCAAAATACATCAGACTGTTAACAGGATCTTAGCTCCCAGAGAAGTTAGAGTTGAAAGAAGATACTCTGCCCTGTGGAATAGCAGCCTCTGCTACTAAAGCACAGGAAAGACCTGTGCTTGGAATGAGCTGAGTTCCCACAGGTGGATCTGTTGGGGTCACTTCTCTCTGAGGCAGATCTGCCCTCAGACCCAGGTCCTCTGTGTCCTCAGGAACATTTCCAGGGCATTTCCTTTGGCCATCTTTCTATCACTTGTGAACATTTAACTAGAAACCTTTAAACCAGGAAGTGGAGATGCCATGATATTCAAACTAGTCAATTCAAGCTTATCCTTCAACCACTCTCCATTTGTTAAGGAAGAAACTCTTGGGGCTCCTGGGTGGCTCAGTCAGTTAAGAGTCCAACTCTTGGTTTTGGCTCAGGTCATGATCTCAGGGTTGTGAGATGGAGCCCTGGGTCAGGCTCCGCACTCAGCTTGACATCTGCTTGAGATTCCCTCGCTCTTCCTCTGCCCCTTCCCCTCATTCTCGCCTCCACTCTCTCTCTCTCTCTCTCTCTCTCTCTCTCTCTCTCTCTCGAATAACTACATCTTTAAAAAGAAGAAGAAGAAGAAGAAGAAGAAGCTCTTGATCCCTTTAATGACAGAAAACAGGGGCAGATTTTCTCTACAGCTTTGATTTATTTGCTACCGTCACTATTTTCCATTCTAATTACTGTGGTGCTGGGGCGGGGGGGGGGGGAGTTATTTACAAGCTATAATTGTTACTACAGAATTCTAATGGGAAGGCATGTGACAGAAGATAGAAAGATATATCCTAAAGTTATAAGGGGCCGGTCACTTCTCTCATTTTTTTCCACCCACGTTTATTTTATTTACATTAATGGAGTACTTACTGTGTGCTTACCTAACTGGCCTGGAGCTGGGTAGAGAGAGAGAAAGGTGACGAAGAGGTAAGCCCACCTGCCAGAGACAAACAAAACTAGCCAGGGAATGCCTGAGACAAACAATTCCATAGGAGCTGAGAGAATGTGCGGCAGATGCCATGGAAACACAGAGGGGAACTTATTCTCTCTGCAAGCAGGGATCAGCAGAGGCTTCCCAGAGAAACTGAGCCCTAAGGGTGTGCATGCTTTACTTTTAACAGACAATTAAGACTAAAACCAGAGAAGCAAGGGAAAGATCCATCCATTTACTGGAATCCTAGAGGGAGGGGTGTTTGCTTGCAGGTAATGTTAAAACAATTTAGCATTTTATGGTGAGTGCTGTGAATTGTATAAGACTGATGATTCACAGACCTGTACCCCTGAAACAAATAATATATTACATGTTAATTAAAAAAAAAAAAAAGAATCGCCTGGAAAAAAACAAAACAATTTAGCATTTTTATAGTTTCCTTTTCTAGGTTCACTAGCTTTCACCCCTACCATCTCCGGGTATCTGACTGGAGTGGGCTTTCCCACCCTCCAGAGGGGACAGAGCTTATCCAACAATGTATTAAAACTGCTTTCAAGGACCCTGATGAGTTCTTCTGCCAGAAAGGGAACACAGTAGTAGACACTCAAAAGTGCAACATCTATTTACCAAGTGTTAAACATCGTCCCTCTCTTATTTTTCGTTACCCCCAGGTCTTTGCAGAAGACGGGTCTGGAACCAAACCACGGGGTGTCCATGACCCCCGAGGTTGCCACCCATCAGCAATGAAAGGGTTATCGGGCAGCCGTAGCCACCACCACGGAGTCACCTGTGATTCGGCCTGTGACTCGCTGTCGCACCACTCGGACCGCAAGCCCTACCTGCTGAGCCCGGTGGAGCACCACCCCGCGGACCACCCCTACTATACTCAGCGGAATTCCTTTCAGGCCGAGTGCGTGGGCCCCTTCAGCGACCCGCTGGCCAGCAGCACCTTCCCGCGCAGGCACTACACATCGCAGCAGGAGCTGAAAGACGAGTGCGCCCTGGTGCCCCGCACTCTGGCCACCAAGGCCAACCGCATCCCCGCCAACCTCCTGGACCAGTTTGAGAGGCAGCTGCCGCTCAACCGTGATGGCTATCACACGCTGCAGTACAAGCGCACCGCCGTGGAGCACCGCAGTGACAGCCCCGGCCGCATCCGGCACCTGGTCCACTCGGTCCAGAAGCTCTTCACCAAGTCACACTCCCTGGAGGGCCCGTCCAAGGGCAGTGTCAACGGGGGCAAAGCCAGCCCCGACGAGACGCAGACAGTGCGGTATGGCAAGCGCAGCAAGAGCAAGGAGCGCCGCGCTGACCCCAAGGCCCGGCCCAACACCTCCCCGGGCTGGTGGAGCTCCGATGACAACCTCGACGGCGACATGTGCATCTACCACGCGCCATCGGGCGTGATGACCATGGGCAGGTGCCCTGACCGCTCGGCCTCGCAGTACTTCATGGAGGCCTACAACACCATCAGTGAGCAGGCGGTCAAGGCCTCCCGGAGTAACAATGACGTCAAGTGCTCCACGTGCGCCAACCTGCCTGTCAGCCTGGACACGCCGCTCCTGAAGAAGAGCGCGTGGTCCTCCACTCTGACGGTCAGCCGTGCCAGGGAGGTTTACCAGAAAGCCTCGGTTAACATGGACCAGGCCATGGTGAAGTCAGAGTCTTGTCAACAAGAACGCTCCTGCCAGTACCTTCAGGTACCATTTATGTCAAGTGATGGATGCTTAGAAATCATACCTGCTCATTGTGTCATGTTTTCTCCTGAGTCCTAGTCTTGGCTTTGCTGTGAATTGCCTGCATGAACCTGAGCAAATTATTTAGCATTTCTCTGGTCAACTGCTCCTATAAGGAAACAAACCAGCTACCCAACTCCATCCAGTTACCTTGAGATACTAGATATAAAAGTGCTTTGAAAAGCACGCCTACATAAAGCCAAGGAGTTATTAATGTTTAGTGTTCCTCTTTTGTCTGAGGAAACATGGGATAGGGAGGCAAGAAAAGGGGAGTTAACACAGAATTTTTAAATAAATCTATTTTTTTCTCACAAAAGTCAACAATGATCTTTTGAATTTTGGAAGGAGTTTAATTAGATCTATCCAGAGAGTTTTTGTTTTTATTGTAAAATTCTGCCTTAAGCTATTTGTTTGGAAAACTTAATCTATATCCTCACCATTGTAATTGTTATCACCACCTCCAACACCAACCATACTCCCATCTGAACCCCCACCCCCCAGGGCACAGGGAATTGGAATAATGACCTGGGCCCTGAGGAGGTGGAGATCAAGCCAATTTGGGGACCTGACAAGCACAGCTGCAGAGACCCAAGACAACAGAGAAGAGGAGGAAAAGCAGGGGGGAAGCATCCATGCAATAAAATGCAATTAACGTCAGCGTGTAAATCCCACACACGTATAGACCCAAGGCAAGCTGCTCCTCCTCTTCCAGTCTCCTCATGTCTCTCCCTAATGCCCTTCCATTCACTGAACCTAGATTCCCCTGGATAAAAATGTCAGGAGCAGAGTCTTTTTCTTCTCCCTCTCCTCACCACCCACCCTGGGGCCAATTCCTCTATCTGGTAATTGTCATCTTTCCCAAGATATAACCGTCCCTTTAAAAGGACCCTCATATTCTTCCTGTTCATGGTGTCTTTTTTTTTTTTCTCTCTTCTCTCCTGATACACCCAACTTTTTTTTCTTTAATTTCTGTTGGACTATAAAGACATGACATAATCATTTCGCACTACCATCCTAAGAAGTGCAAGAAAAAAGTCTTCCACTGAGAAATTCAACTTTTTGCTCTCTGAATTGCTCCTGACAAACCTGGTTCCCTTGAAAATGCCTATACCTAGCCCTGAGAATATGCCAGGCTGGCAGTCACTGGGCAAGGACAGTGTCAGAGTCCATCCTAGTGTTCAGAAGAAGGCACTAACATGTGGATAGTTTTCACAAATAGCACACAATTCCATGGTCAGTTTTTCCCACTCAGAGTAGTATTGTCTTATTTACTATAAGGTTGCTAGAGGAGTTAAGCCATCAAGAATTTTTAATGGAATTTTTAGAGCTAAAGAGTACATTTATTCCAACCTCCTCACTTAGCATATAAAAAACTAGCCTTGAAGAAAGGTAAAGGCTTAGTGGGTTATACTGTTGTACTGTTAGTATAGAGGGAGGAGAGAATCCAAATCACTTAATTTATAGAAATGACCATAACAAGGGTTACAAATGAAGGCTTTAGAAATTCTTTAAGCATATCAATCTTACCCACCATCTAAAATAAAGTATTTTAATTAGAATGTCTGTCCCAGGGGTGCCTGGGTGGCTCAGTGGGTTAAAGACTTGGCCTTCCGCTCAGGTCATGATCCCAGAGTCCTGGGATGGAGCCCCGCATTGGGCTCTCGGCTCAGCAGGGAGCCTGCTTCCCTTCCCCTCTCTATGCCTGCCTCTCTGCCTACTTGTGATCTCTGTCTGTCAAATAAATAAATTAAATCTTTAAAAAAAAGAAGAAGAAGAAGAATGTCTGTCCTGAAGAAAGGATGGGTAATGAGATAGGAGCCCTAGAACAGGAGTTTAACTATGAAAGTTCTGTAATGGGTAACAAACAAACAAACAAAGAAACAAAACAAAAACAAAAAGCAAAAAAAAAACCCAAACAACAAAAAACCCCCCCACAACGAATTTAAAAAAAAAACAAACCTGGACTTTAATAAGTAGTGATAAGATTAGATAAGAAATTTCAGATTAAAGATGAAAACTCTGCAAGGATCCAGAACCAGCCTTTTTAGTGACGAAATTAGTATCTTTTAACCTTTTTTATGCTTACATGATTGCCTACGTTCTTCCTACCTCAAATTCATTTTTCTTTCTTTTTTATGTCTTTTTGCAGTAAAAGGCTCAAGTAGTGGAGAAAAGTGGAGGGATAAGGAAAGAAAGAAGGAAACTGATATTGATTGAAAACCTACAATGTATCAGATGCTGTAGCAAATGTTTTCACATTTGTTATTCCATTTAATTTTCAAGACAATCCTGACAGCTTGAAACAATAATACTCTGATTTTTACAAGAAAGGAAACTGAGATGAGAAATATCAAGTAATTTTATTTTTTTATTTTTTTAAAAGATTTTATTTATTTATTTGAGAGAGAGAGAGACAGAGTGAGAGAGCATGAGAGGGGAGGTCAGAGGGAGAAGCAGACTCCCCATGGGGCTGGGAGCCTGATGTGGGACTCGATCCCAGGACTCCAGGATCATGACGTGAGCCGAAGGCAGTCACTCAACCAACTGAGCCACCCAGACGCCCTATCAAGTGATTTTAAAGCCACATGGCCAAAAAGTTGAAGAACTAAGAATTAGACTTATATCAATTTGAGACAAAATAGCTCTTCCCAGTACATCTCAGCACAGCCCTAGAATCAAGGGCATGAAAATATTGACAGGAGGAAAAAAATCTGTAGAGTAAACATAATATTATTAAAAGCTTTTCAGTAAAATGAGAAAGAAAGCTTGAAAATTTAAGTATGAGATTTAGTATCATAGCATTATTACAGCTCATATTCAAAGGTTTGGGAATTATATTTTTAAGTTATTTACCTTCTTTTAAGCCAGTTTTTTAATGAAATATTTGAGGCTTACAGAGAAGTATAAAGAAAAATAATAATAAAACAAATACCCAGTTATATGTAACCCAACTGGAGAAATAACACATTAACTACAATAGATAGCATATATGCCTTACCCAATCCCATTTCTGTCCCTTCCTCCCCAGAGTAACAGCTAATCTGACTCACTACCCAAAGGATCTTTGTTTTTAATTCTGAAGTTATTGAAAGATGGAAAGAAATTAATATTTTTTATCCTACAATAACTGCAATAATTAACACTGCACCAAGTTAGTTAAACCCTTTAAATATAAACTGAGCTCAAAGGAACACCTTCTTTAATAAATATTGACATTTATTGAGCTCCTATTCTGTGCAAGTCTTTCACACTGGGGGGAAATATTCTGTATTTCTGTGTGAGCAGGTAGTGTGTCTAGCAGATAAACCAAATGTAGAACAGTGGGTTCTTCCCACCCAGTGTGCAGAGGTTAAAGTGCTCCTTGTAGGAAAGGAAAGAAGGAGCTGGACATTCACAGGGGTGGGAGGAGAACAGGAAACTCCTGAAACTGGACATTCTCTCCAACTCTCTTCTTTCTTTAGAAGAAAGAGGGACTCCACCATTCTGCCAAAGCTCCTCTCAGGAAGACAGGTGTAGCCAGCCCCTGCCAACTCCCATGGAATGATTTCATTTACAAGCTCATTCTTAGAAGCATATTTGGGGAAATGAAAAAAAAAAATCTTTTTCCAATTCTATTATCTTAATTACCAATAGTGAAACTGGATTTACAAATGTGTTTGACCTCAGCCTCACAAAGTTTACTGGATAAAGCATTGAACTTCAAAGGAGAAAGTCTGTGTTCCAGCTGCTGTTTTTCACTAATGTGTTAACTGTCACTCATTAACCAGTGACCATCATCTCAGCTCTCTGGGTCTCCTTCCTTTGCTATAAGATGAGGCATTTGGCCTAGAGGACCTGTGATCTGAGTTCACATTTTAAACTCCTTATTTACATATGAGGTGTACTAATTAGAGCAATTTTCTAGAATTGCGAGGCCTGGAAACTCTCATTTAATACATGTCTACCAAAAGTACGTGTTTTTCCAATGTTTCTGATTTGCTCTGTAAAACTCTGTGAGGTATTTTACAATTGAAGAAACTGAGATTTAGTAAATTAGGGTAAGTAACTTGCCTAAGGACACACAGTCATTAAGTGGCAACACGGAGGGTCAGAACAGACCTGTCCACCTTCAAAGTCTGGATTTTTCTGTTCTACCATGTCCAATCCCAACCCCTTCCAAATATAAAACAGAGGGAGGGAGTGGCATGTAGCAAATACCGGTTAGGTGCCAGAAACCACACAGTATCTCAGTTAGTACCTGAAATAACTTTGTAAAGTGTTATGTTTACTCCAGTTTTGCAGGTGACTAAACTAAGGCCCAAAAGATTAAATCACTTCCCAAGGCAGGCATATAGTAAGTAAAAGAGTTAAGATTTGATCCTAGATCCGTCTGAGTCGAAAATGTGCTCCAGAGATGGAAATACGTGCTTTTTACTTTCATTTTATTACCTGGTTTATTCTGTAGCAGATGTATGTGTTCCTTTGACCTCATCTCTGTGCATGTAGTTAAGAGTGCATGTGCATGAAATGTGACCTATCTTAGACAAGCCACGAAGGATCCATCTGTCCCTAGTTTGATTCAAGACTGCACAAAGGTTAAATTAATATTCACCAATAATAGAATCTCACTACTAGCAAAGTTCTGATTCTCTCTTTGGAGAATTGCCACTTGGAATTAATTTAACTTAAGCCATTGCCATTTCTGTTATACAGAAAAGGAGAAGTCTGTAGGTATTTGGCCTCTGTCTGACATTGATTTAGAAATAAAATACTATAGCTTGAAATTATAGCAAGATCCAGTTAATACATCAATTGTGATCTGTGCTCACTCACAAGCTGTTTGTAGTTAATAATGATTAAAAAAAAAGACTCCCTTTTTCCCCCCAATATTGTTATTTTTAAATGTCAAGAATCAGATGTCTGCTGTTTAGAATCTTGTACCACTGCCAGTGACTGTAACAGGGTTTGGAGCAGGGACATGGATTTGAAGACTTTAAAACTGTTTAATTCTCAGTTGAGATGTGGTTGGCTTTTATACATTTGGAATAGAGCATTTATGGCACATCTCCGGGTAAGTGCTAATAGTCAAGTAAATAAAATAGGAATGGGCTCGAAGGAGTAAAAGGAGTTTTTGTTGTTGTTCTGGTTTGCTTTAAAAAAGCAGGATTTTTGGTTCTGTATATGCCTCTTTATGTGAACGTTATGTGTTGAGTGACTAGCATATAAAGCCATTCAGAGGAGCAAGATTTTAGATTTCCAACTGTTAACCTGAAAAAAAAAAAAAATCCCTTCAATCATGTATTTTTGCATTCATCCAGCAGCAGAAACAGGAAAAGGGAAACAAAACGCTCTCTCCGGTAGAAGTAGAGACACACACAGGGAGAGAGAGAGAGGGAGAGAGAGAGAGAGCAAGACAGAGACGGAGAAAGAAAGCCACTCTCAGAGATGAAATTTTAGGAGAGCGAAATGATCGACCTTTTTAAGGCTGAGTGGGTTTCTTCAGTTTGTGTGCAAGTTTCAAGAAATGGAAGGACTGACCAGGTTTGGGTACAACTCTTTTATTACTTTGTATTTGGTGATAGTGTGTTGTTGGTTTGAGTGGGGTTTTCTTTGGGGAGGGGGATAGTTTTTGTTATTTTATGTCTTCTCTAAATAATAGCTAGTGAGACTGAAAGATCTAATAAACTAATGTATGTGCAGATGGTGAGTAAACAGGTTGAGACACTGGAAACACTGGATACCTACAAATCGGTGTCTCCACAGAGGCTTCCTAAAATCTTTCATTGACACATTTGATCTAAGGTGCTAGGTGTTATTAGAGGATATTGTGTGGCTAGTGATTGAAATGTGATCGGTTGTTTTCCATGACAAGGATCCTGAAAGCTTCCTCAATGCTTACCGTTCCTTGGCAAATTAAAATTTCTGGACTGCTGGGGTTTGTTTGTTTGGTTGTTTGTTTTTCCTTTTGCTTCCTTTTCCTTCCTTTCTACCTTTCCTTCCTTCCTTCCTTCCTCCTTCCTTTCTGGTTTTTTTTTGGGGGGGGGGTCTGTTGGTTAAATTAGACTCCACAAAAGATCACTGAAGAATCATTCATAACAAGCATGAACCCAGGGTTTGTTTTTTTTTTTCCCAGTGCAAGTACAACTATTTTTCAAAATCTTGTTCAAGATTATTTCAGTCTTTGCCTAGTGGGAGTTTCTTCTTCTGTGGCCGAGGTTTTCTTTCCTCTTGTTTTAGAACAATTTAAATTATATTAAATCAATTAAAACTACTTTATGTGAAATGTGTGACAGTGCTGAGCAATTCTGCGAGTGACTTTGGTTACTTGGTTACTACAATGCTTGCTTGCTGCCTTTTAAAAAAAACCATCAGCCACATTAATTAATAATTTTCTTTATTTTTAATTTAAATTGTTTTGATAATCCATTAAGGAATATCAAGATTCTTGAATGTATTTCCTTCATGGCTTGCACAATCTTCTATTTTTTTCACTGATCTTAGTAAATACATCCTCTTTGTTGATAGAAAAATGAGGTTACTACTGACTGGTCCTAACTTTGAAGGTAGAATCAAGTGCACAGCTAGCAGAATCCTGGTAATTCTCTGATTCTAATTCTCACTATTGCCCAAATAGTAGTGGAGATGTGGGGGAAACCATTGACAAATGATTGTCAGAAAGCAGGGGTCCAGAAAGAGTCAGTGGTAGCCAAAGGAAGCTCGAAAAAGAAATAGGAAATCCTTCCTGAAATCTGTTAAAGAAACTTTATGATTCTTGGTCTGCAATTTCATTATTCTAAAGTACTTGGCTAGCCATAGTCAAAGGTTCCATAACCTTTGTTTTCTGATCAGACAGAGTCCAATCTTCTAATGGAGGGTATAGCACTGGTTAGCACAGAAGAAGAGAAAAAAAACAGCCTTGGATCTCTTCGTGGCCAGTGGCCTTTATTTCCTCTTTCTCTATCCTCCTTAGAAAACAGGTTGCTTGGTTGCAAATTAAAGGCAAAAGCTTCCGGCAATCCTTCACATTCTCTGGAGAAATAGTCACTCATAATCTCTTGTCCTCTTGGGATCATAGCTTTACCCAACTTTACATGAACAGTGATTTGTGAATGCTAGGACACCTTGGTCTTTTGTTTGAGACGTTATAGGGACTGCTAAAATATACATGCAGTATTACCAAGTTGGCTTTGATTTGGTGATTAGGTTTTCCCCATTTTGTTTTAGGTTCAAAGGCAACAACCTCTCTTATTAGGTTAGTGTGCTCCCTGGTGCACTGTTGAATCACGGGGAAATTCCATCTTTTCAGGTCTAAACAGTTGAAACCAGACCTTTACATGGTTCAAACCATAATACTCCTTGGTCAGATTTTTTTCCTGTCATTTGCCAGCTTGGTAGAGAAAAATGAAAATTGGCCTTTTCAGGTAAAACCAGGTTACTCATGATATCCACAAAGAATTATGTGACCTCACTGATTTGTATTACTCATTTGAAACTTTGAACACGTAACTTTTCCCATTGGATAAAAATAACATGTGTGTTTAACTTCCCATCTAGGGCTCATTTATCAGATTCTCATGATCATCTTGCTCATCCCCTATCATTTGGTTCTGTCCTTAGTAACTGACATCTGGAACACTGTTATGGCATGGGGAAATTTTTTTTACTTAATTTTTATAAATGCATATTTAAATGTTTTTATAAATTCTTAGATAGAAACCACCGTGGGGGTGGAGGGGTGTGGCCTTAATTTTTTTTTCAGTGAATGATTTATTCTCCTTCAACCCAGTCCCCTCTCTAGCTAAAAGGTAGATATAAAAAGAATGAATGAATTGTTGTTATACAATTAGCAAAGGTAAAGGAGGGAATATAGTGTAAGAAGAAGCATGTCATCTCACTCCTTCTATTGCTTTTGACCAGTGTTTTGTTTCTGCTATTTTTGAACTCTTTTCTTTCTTGAAGAACATTTGTATGACCAAGGAAAGAAATTCTGATTCTTCGGTCTCTTAAGTATAAGACTATATAAAACTATCTTTAAAAATGGTTGTTTTTTTATTTACTCAAGTTAAGCAATATACCCTACTCTGTTTCCATTTCTAAGATAAAGAAACTTCTAATTACATTTGCAAAATAAGTTGTCTAGACAAGTGGATTTTTCTCTTTCATGCACATTAAGCCACTATTCTCTATCAGTTGAAGTTTCTACTCACTATTCTCACAGAAATAGGAAATTTCCTACTAATTCAGTCTTGTGATATCACAGAATTGTCTGTGAAGCAGAATCCTGTGGAGTCCAGAGTTACCACACATAGTATGCATGTGTACAGGTCCATCTCTAGACATTACATCTGCATAGACATCCCTGCACCCATACTTCAAAATTTGCATTTATATGAATGCTTTCTTTGATCTCTGATCCATGACATAGGATCCATTTTAAACACACAATTTCACAATGTCCATGGAAGAAGAATGAGTATAAAGTGGGGAATCACATTTTTTTGAAGATCTCACTAGAAAACTCATTGCTTTGCCTTTACACTGATTTTATTGAACTTCATCTCAGACCACTAGTATAAACCATTTAGGGGTGCCCGTGCCCTATTCCCTGGTGTGAGGAGAAATCCCTTTCATACAAAGAGACATCCAACAAAAATGAAAGGAAATGACTTCTGCTCCACTTGCTTTTTTTTTTCCCCCTCCACTGTTTCTCCGCTGTTTCATATAGACTTGCAAAATTGTCTAATGCCTCCCTGGTTTTCCTTTCCAGGTGCCTAAAATTTGTGTAAAGAATCAAGCAGGTTTTGGTTTTTTGTTTTCAGAAAAATGATAGTGTTAGCATTTTAGAACCTCCTCATTGGAAGGCCATCTGCTATACCTTCTCACTTACAAATTTCTCCTTGCAAGGTGGATATAGCAACTTCCTGCCTACCTAACTCTCATCTAAGAATCATCTTACGGAAGAATTCTTTGAGATTATTTAGTCCAACCCCCTCTTTCTAAAAATGACAAAAATAAACCCTAGGGAGACACCTTGGCTGATACCAGATCAGTCATCTTGTCGGTAGCAGGCTGAAACCAGCATACTCACTGACCCTCTTCTTTTTCCCATTATGTCTCACACATCTGTGCAAACCGTTAAGGGTCTTTTCAAAGACTAGCTTACCCATCCTCACCACATCCTTTTAGGCAGTGGGGTCAAGGCACAAGGAGGCAAAGGGAGAAAAAACTGATCTCAAAGTTAGATCTGAAGCATGTCTGTGGCTTAAAAGATTCACAAGAGATGAAACAGTTATTAACTAAATGATTGCCTGCAATTTGCAATTCTGTGGTTACTAATGGCAGGGTAGTAAAATTTTAACTTCTGAAAAATAGAAATAGGTATATTTCTCCTGTTATCCCTGTCAGTCCCTCCTGCATCTCAGTGGTCTCATTATGAGTAAACCATGTATCAAAGGGGGACAAATGGAGCAGAAATGCCCCATGTTTGGATATGTCATCCTTAAGCACTATCCTCAGAGCCCTAGGACTGGACTCTGAGACCATGTACTTTCTCTGGATCTTACACTATCTTGGTAGCCACATCCCCACACCTCTCACCTTACTTTTCTGGGATAAAAATTGCTAACATAGCTGTGACATGAGTCTTTTTTTTTTTATTATCCATTTTTATGTGTAGCCACCTGCTCTGGAATATTTAGGACAATGATTCCTTACCTTTGTGTGGACAAGAATCACCTTGAAACTGGCTAAAAAATGAGGATTTCTAGATATTAATCCAAAAGATACTGTAACCCAAGTCTAGGGAACTGTCAGATTACATTTATCAACTTATTTACTGAAGGGGGCAGTAGAGTCTAACAGATGAAAACAAGGGCTCAGGCACTCCATTAACTTTACTATCACTGCTGACTTCTAACATGATTTGGGCCTCCCTTCATTTAGTAATTCCATTTCTGTACCTGTAAAAGGGGCCTGATGATACATGACTCTTTTGTTTGTTCGTGTCTTGGAAGAAAATTAATTTCTGATTCAGGAAATAAATGAAAGAACAGTGTGAAATGTTTGGGGTTTACAAATCTTCAGACATCAAAATGCTTCACTGCTTCTTCATGTGTTCCACTTACCCTAACACTTCCTTATATTTTGTTTGACCAACTTTCATTAGACCAGGGTTACAATGAGCATATCTGATCCCCTGATAAAGGAAAGCCCTCCCCCAGCATTGGATGCCAGTCGGTCTTCATCCCTCTGTAGGTTTAAGGCTCCTTCACACATGTCCCAACTAAACACCCAAGGGTTTCATCCTCAGATGAAAAGATCACAAAGGGTAGATCTTTTGTTAGCTCATCACCAATGGGTCAGGTTTTCCCATGGCTTATATTTATTTGCCCACGGAACACAATTCTTCTGGCCTCCTGAAGTTTTAGTTTGTTCACGGAAGACCTGCTTTTGCTTTCACAACTTAAGTTGGCCAAGACTGCCTTATTCCTGGCACGTTTGTTACGTCAACAGGACAAGTGTAATCAACAGCTATGGAACTTGTCTACAAGGTGACTCCCATACAGGTTTTCTGACGAGTATTTCCTGCAGGATGACTTCGATGGGTGGGAGGTCTTCCGCCACTGTTAGCAGATGACAACGAGACCCTGTCCATCTCTCTTTTTCGCTTGGGCCCAAAGTCCCAGATGAATCACCTCCATCCCCAAGCCAGCTACACACAGGCTACCTGGCAGCGCTGGTCTGATTGGGGGCCCTCCAGCAATAAATAGGACAGAGAGAGGTGTGCCCTTCGAGTCCCTTTACAAACCCCAACTACTTTTAATCTTTGGAGAATTCAAGTCTTTTTTTTCCTTTATCTCTCCTTTTTTTTTTTTTTTTTAAGATTTTATTCATTTATTTGACAGACAGAGATCACAAGTAGGCAGAGAGGCAGACAGAGAGAGGGAGGAAGCAGGCTCCCTGCTGAGCAGAGAGGCTGATGCGGGGCTCGATCCTAGGACCCTGGGATCATGACCTGAGCCGAAGGCAGAGGCTTTAACCCACTGAGCCACCCAGGCGCCCCTCCTTTATCTCTCCTTAACTAGTATAAGTTTAGCTGGCTTTTCCGTAACTCAGGGGGTGTCAGTGAAAGTAACTGTCATTTGTTTGCAAATGAAACCTGAGCTTTCTGAAAATGATTCCCATGTAAAATCTTTCCCCCATAACACTCCTCCAGCTTTCTAGTTGATTTTAGATAGCTTCCTGTTCTCCCACCTCTTGGAAGTATTCCATGGCACGCTGAGCAGACACTTTTCGTCAAAAAAGCCTATAAATAGCTGATTTTTCCTGCTTGCTGCCTTCACTCTAAGGCTTTCACAAAGGAGGTGAAACAAATCCACCAAAAACAAGAACCCTCTGTGAGGGGTGTGTGGTGAGGCTGATGAAAAATCAGATCCATAGGCCGAAAATTGTCGTGTAGGTCGCTTTGCCATATTTGGCTTATGCAATCACTGCACAGAAAAGGAAACATTTTATTTCATGCCAGATGATCTCATGAACTGAACAATCAATCAAAAATGTCTCCTGTGAGCGTTCATGCTTCTTTAAAAATACGTATTTTGACTTTTCATGCTGCCAACTTTTATTTATTAGATCCCATTGGTAAATCTACATAACAAATTCCTGTGGCCAATCCGTGGTAGAAAATTGGAAACCACACCCTCGTTTCTCCTCTAAACTGACCTTGCTTGCCTTCTTTTTGTTCTCTATGCCCACCAATCAGTAATACTGCCCCATCTCCCAGAGTGGTATTATAGAACTCCCTAGACACTGCATGTATGGTGGGCAAGACATTAATAACGCCCTTCACTGGTCTTACTGCAGTGACCCTCAGAAATCAGATACGTGAGGTTAATTATACTGCTTCTTACTTCTACCTCCCCATCCCCTGCACCCTACTAAGCACCAGAAAGTTGGGCTTAGCTGTGTTTTCTCCTGTTCCTTTCTTCCTCGTCTCTCTTCTTCCCTGACTGTCTAGGTAGCTACTTTATTAAATAACTGGGAATGGAAGACTAGCCCAGAACCATACTTACAAGGAGGAAACTGAGGCCTGGAGAAATTAACTGGCATGCCCTTGGTTCCTCAGGTGTAGGGAGCAGTGCAGAAGCAGGTCCAGCAGGAAATCTTTCCCAGTTCCTCTTACCCCAGGTTAGCACTCCACAATCATGTAACATGAGGCATTCATTTATCTTGGTATTCTGTAAGCTCAAGAAATTCCGTTGCCTGACTCACCCCTGCTTTTCCCATTCCAGGCACTGACTGGGTCTGATTTGGCTGTGGTTTAGTCTGTGGCTAGAGTTTCTGGAGACTGCATTTCTTTGTGTCTTTCTTCTTTACGAACTCCCAGCGAGCATGCTTAGTCAATAGAACCAGGTATCAGAAAGAACTTCAAAGGCCAGTTAGCCCAATGCATTTTTCTGTTGAACCACAGAATTCCGTATTCAGATGCCGTCAACTTTACGAAAAAATTTAAAATAGAAACAAGAGTAGGAGGATTCAAATCCAAATCCCGTCCCCCTCCATCCACTGCCCTGCTAAAACCTTGATCAAAGTCCAAAACATATTAGGTAGCTATCCCAAGTTTGGTAAGTTTAATTAGCAGCAACGGCTCTCCCCGCTGCAGTCCTGGGGCCCCATCCATGAAAACAGCTGATCACGGGGCACCCAGAGTTCGGATTGAGTCGCTCTAAAATCACTTATTGGCTTTGGCAGGCAAATTCTTACATCACCTCATACCTCCTTGCTCGCCTGTGGCCCCGAGAGAGGAACTGACATTTGGAGAACACCCAGGGCCCTCGATTCCTTTCCACAGCACCATACTGAGCATCTTCTCATCTCCATTACGGCCAGATGCTCCTCCATGTGATAACGAATGATGGCAATGAGAAAAAGGCGGCAGAGGAAAGGGAAAAAGGGAACATAATGTATTGAGAAAGGTTTATGAGCCTATACTTAATATATATTGTCCTTATTTCTGAAAGTTAGCAGGGCAACTGTTCATACACAAAATGGGGTAACTAATTTGCTTGAGATTATACTGCCCGTATGTGACATAATGGAGATTTAAACCCTGCTCTGATTTCAAAATCTGTTCACTTTCCAGCATATCATGCTGCCTCTACTTTGGAAATATTCCCATTGTTCTTTTCCTGAAGGACTGTTTCTCGATGAGAATCTATTTTAATAACAGTTTTAAAAATGATTAGCTATGGTGAGGGCTACCTGGGTGGCTCGATTAAGTGTCTGCCTTGGGGTCAGGTCGTGATCCCCAGGTCCTGGGATAGAGCCCTATGTCAGGCTCCAGGGAGCCTGCTTCTCCCTCTGCCACACACTTTATCTCTCCCTCTCAAATAAATAAATAAAATCTTAAACAAAAAAAAAGAAAGAAAGAAAAGATCAACTCTGGTGAAAAAACAGAACCTGCCTTTATGACTGGCTATAAATTTAAGTCTAGTTTGAAAAGTAGCCAAGTTAGAAAGCAAGGAACATGTGAGATTTGTTTACAAAGTCAGATATACAAATCATTAAATTGTAGTAGTACAATGTTATTTCATGTAACTGGAAAATTAGACCTCAATCTATGAAACAACCATCTCTCAAGGTTGTTTTGATTATTCACCTGTTTCAGTGGGAAACAACATTATTGACCCCTTGAAATTTCCAACCTGATTGTAGTTATGATGTTGTTAGTAACACTGCAAAGTTATGTCCAAATAAATGTGGTATTAAATGCCCATTTAATATCCTTGGCTTGGTTTAATGTAGGGGTATTTGCTTTCAGGAGAAGTAATTTCACTGAAATGATGAGGAAATGAACTAGGAATCCCCAAACTCAATTCCTTTATAAGTCACTATGACTTTATATTTTGTCCTTTTGGGAGACCAGAGTATTATTTCTCAGGCATATTGTGAGTCAGAATTCTGCTCGGTGCACAAGCTCTATATATCCCAGGTTATTAACTAAATATTTAAGACATTCAAACAGCTTTACTATTTGTTAAATTACTACTCTAGATCTTAAGGAAAAGATAAGTTTCCCTATAGGTCTACCATCAGAATGCTTCTTAATTACCTGTAAATGTATAACTTAACTGAGTCATGAACATAAAGTACAGAGCACTCATACAGAGTGCTCATACAGAGCACCTTAGAGGTGGCTGTATATATCCAATAAACATATGCTGTTCAGTGGATGTTAGTTGAGTTTAAACTAAATTCTTATAATAGATAACAATATAGAATGGCCAGACTTCAGAAATGCGTCACGATGGGGGACCTGGGTGCCTTGGCCAGTTAAACGTCTGCCTTCAGCTCAGGTCATGATCTCAGGGTCCTGGGATCAAGTCCATCATCAAGCTTCCTGCTCAACAGGGGAGCCTGCTTCTCCCTCTCCTCCCAGTCCCCCTTATGAGCTCTCTCTCTATCTCTGTTAAATAAATAAAATCCTTTAAAAAGAAAAAAAGAAAGAAATGCATGAGGATGAAAGAACTGATCAATTGCAGTTAAGTGATGAACTTGGAAGTCAGTGTAGTCTGTGTTATCCCACTGCTCAACTCATTTGGGATTTTTCCTCATGTACATGTATCTCACTGCCAGTAATTCAGTGTTCTAGCAAGCCCCTACTTAATGCACTCCCCTCTTTGTTTAAACCCAGATGAAATTCATTTGAAGTAATGGATACAATCTTAATATGTCCTAAAACCTCCACCTTCTCTTGGTTCAGTATTTTATAAAATACCCCCATGCATAAGAATGAAATGTTAAGAGTTCGCTAAAATTGAAGCACGACAATTTAATCTCATTTAATTAGATTAATGGATGAATAGAATATAGCATTATTTCTTAGCTTCAACCAGGGATGAATCCACCCAACTATCAAAATATGTAGTCCCTTTGCATTATCTAGATCACAAGTGTATAATAAAAATTTTTGTTAAATGGTTTAATAGCATTGCCATTCTCCACAAGCCTTTCATTCAACCAAGATTTATTTAGTGATTGTGTGACCCAGGCTGAAATCTGGGAAAGGTGACGAGATAAACGTGAGAAAGGAAAGACCAGTTTGGGAAAAGGAACACAACAGATAAGGTAGCCGCCCACCCAGCTGGTGAAAATAAGGAAACAGAGGACAGGATTTGGGTTTTAGTGGACAAAATGATATAGAATTTTTTTTTCTAAAACATTCAAATTCCCCAAAGATGAAGGACATGGTTTAGCCTGGAGGCCAAACCCAAACAATTTAATTCTCTGGGCAGTATTTCTAAGGAGGAGCAATGGTTTAGGGAAGAAAGAACAGGGAAGGACTCCCCAGAGAGGCCTAGGAGACATCAGGCTGAGCCCAACTACCAGGCCCCTGGTCCCAGAAGCAGTTGGGGCTTTCTAGGCTCTAGAGAAGAAATCTAGGCAGAGAGCAGAGCCCTGGTGGTGAGGGAAGGCATTCTCCCATTCATTCCACAGCTGGCACTCAGCTCAGCCACAGGCCAGCATGGTGGGATGACAGGATTCTGTGGATGGCCTACAATGCGGTGCACTGAGAGAATGGAGACACAGCTGGAGCTGATACTGGAGACCTAAAAGTTCACAGGCACAAGAGAAGCCCTGAGAGAGCATATCAAGAGATAGCCTCAGGGAAAAGTGAACGGGTTTATTACACCAAAACAGAACTGTAACCCCAGATCATACATTTGAAGGTGCCATTGTTAGATTAGGAAGAGCTCTTCTTAACAAAGACATCAGATCCCAAGATAGGGGGAGAGCTTCTTAAATGTGTGTAATGAGAGCCTGGATGAACATGTCAGGGATAGAGCAAAGGAAATTTGGGCAGATGGCCCTTAGAGTTCCTTTTAAAGCAAACTGTCTAGTTCTGTACTATCCAATATGGCCGCCACTAGCCACAAGTAGCTATTGAAATTTACATTAAGTTAAATAAGAACACAAACTTCAATGTCTCTGTCACAATAGCCACATTGCTAGTGCTCAGCAGTCATGGGTGACTGGTGTTTGTTTACCCTATGGGACAAACAGAAAACATTCCCATTATTACAGAAAATTCTATTGGATAGCACTAATATAATGAATTCTAGTAGTTATTCTTAATATTACGACTTCTACTAGATTTGGACTTTGCCAAGAGAACGTAACATCCTGTTGGGATAGCTCATGCTGAGAGGTGTCAGAACCCGCCAATCCTCTTTCACACACACCCACACACACACACACACACACACACACACACACTGGCCCAGAGAGGCCCAAGGAGCAAGGGCTGTCCTGCGTAAACGCTGTCCTCCACTCACTCACTATGTGGCATTAAGTAAGCCACTTCCACTCATTCTCTAGCCCCTCTTTTGCAAAATACTTACCTCGGGAGTTATTTTGAGGAGTAAATTCTATAAAGGAGCTAGTTTTCAATAAGTAAAAGCAAGTTTTCACTAGAAACATGACAACAACTTGGGATTTGCCCAGATTTCAGTTCCCATGTATCCATCAGTCACTGTGCATGGGACCTTGTGCTGGGCACCTCATGCCATTTTCTTTGCTCTTCCCCTCTGCCTGACGCTGTCCTGCCTGGGAACCTTACTCCGCCCCTACTCTGCATTTTGTACCTGACTCGTCATTAGCCACCAGGCAGTACCTAGAATATTTCCACTCATGCTCTTGGAGCTTTGGGCTGAAACTCTGTCCTGGACAATGCAAAATGATTCTCCTACTCACATTTATTTGTAAATTATGATCTGTTGGCACCTCTAGGAGCTGCTTCTGGGTGCAAATGGATCCAGAAGTTGGCAATGCATAGTAATGTGTGCCACGGCCATTCATACAGCTGGTGCCGTTCAGCTCCCCTCCCACCAACAAGTATGGTTGGCATCAGAATTACACCTGAGCCACTCCTGGCCACCTCACATTCTTCTACCTTAGATCAAAGAGCAAGAGCTTTCTAGAGAGGCCCATGGAGTCTTCACTATGGGTTATTAGGGCAGTGATTAATTTAACCCTATTCACTGAGATGAGTGAATCTCACACCTTCCCACGGCACACTAAAAAATTAATGTACTGATCTCTGGGTGTCAGTGTGAGACTTATGCACACCATTCTGAAATATAAATAATAATTACCCATTTGGATACTACGCAGTAGCTCATGGAATGATAACCATGATAAAGTAGGCTTCTGTTTTAATGGAACTGGAATTACCAAAAACATGCTGTCTGGCCTCATTTGTTTATTTACCAAACTTGAAAAGCCCTATTTTCTCATACTGCTTTCTGAAAACAAGTGTTCTCTGGCCATTTTTGAGGCCTCAAGAAAAAGAAATTGTTTCAGCCCAGCAGGCTAGGAAAATGCCATTGGTGGCAGGCCAGTTGGAAAGCTTACTTTCCAGAAAAGGCCTTTCTAGAAGAGCTTCCTAAGGCAGAACTCCTTGATGCAGACCCTCAGAGGAAGAGAGGTCCCAGGCCTGGAGCATCTGCGGGGAGGTCATTCATACGGCCTAGGCTGTCTGGAAGCAGAATCGAAGAATAGCTTGACTAATGGCCAAATTAATCCTACCTTGAGAAGATCCCTTAGTAGGCAGGATGGAGGGAGGTTTAAGGAGAACTCAAATGAAAAAAAGCAGGGCATACCTATCCCCCTAGTTCAAGTGTTTTAGCTTGGGACTGTGGACATTTAGACTATTCAAGAGTGTACTCTATGGGGTCAGTGAACTCCAGAACTTCAAAAGCTAAGGAGAAAAGGTATTTGTGTTCATCCTGCTAGGGAGAAAAGTCCACAGATTTTTATCATGTCCCCAAAAGAGATTAAGATAAAAAGCCGCTAACAGGGGTGGCTGGTTGGTTCAGTCAGTTAAGTGTCTGCCTTCAGTTTGGGTCATGATCCCAGAATTCTGGGATTGAGCCCTGCATTGGGCTCCCTGCTCAGCACGGAGTCTGCTTCTTCCTCTGCCTGCCGCTCTCCTGCTTGTGCTGTCTCTCTCTCTCTCAAATAAATAAATAAAATCTTTTTTTTTAAAAAGCCACTAATGAGTTTAAGTTTTGGTATCACTAAAATTAGGATTTTTTTCCTTAAAAACTTAAAATAGATGACTTCCTTTTTTCCTTATAATAGTTCATTAGAAAAATCTTTTGGGTTATCATCTTAGACTGATTTGAGGAATGTTGTTATTGTGGTGCATATTACCTGAAATAAGTAAGTCCTCTTTTGGAACTTGGAGATGCTATTACAAAGTCAAGTTTGTAATGGGATTTATTTGGAAAGGAGCTTTTCCTGAGTGATCAAGTGACCAAAAATGAGGATTTCCCTTCGATAAGGGTTGATGGTGAGATGAGAGGGGAATTCAAAATTTTGTAAAATCAATTCCTATTCTCAGAGCCTAGTGGAACTAGGTCGTTAGATACATATAATACAAAACGAAGTAAGAAGAAGCATAGATACTTGAGCACAGAATATGGAGGCTTAATAGGAAGAAGGATTTCAAGCTGGGATTTAGAAAGAAAGGATAGAAAAAAGGCTTCCCCATTTGAAATGCTCTATCTCTGAAGCTTTGGAGCCAGACAGCTATGCTCAAACCCTGTGTTTACCAATCATGCAACTTTGAATGAGTTACTTAACCTCTCCCGTCCTCTGGAATATGAAGATAATACCTATCACATAGGGAGTTTGAAAGGATTAAACAAGTTAATGTAGTATAAAAGGTGTGGAACAACACTTGAAAAAGAGACATTATGTAATGCCTCAATAAATGGTATTATTTGTACTAAGCCTTGAAACATGGTGGTAGCAACGTGAACTGAAACATGAAACCAAATTTAAAGGCACCGCAGAACACTTACCATTAGAGATCACAATGACATTTAGTCATTTGATGAAATCCTAAGTGCCTGTGTTAGTTTCCTATTACTGCTCTAACAGGTCGCTGCAAACCTAGTGGCTTAAAAAAAATGCGCTCACGTCTTACCTCTTAGTCCTGGAGAAGAGAAGACTGAGATGGATCGCACTGAGCTAAACTCAGAAGGTCACCAGGGTTGTGTTCCTTCTGGAGGTTCTAGGGGAGAATCCATTTGCTTGCCTTTTCCAGCTTGCACACATTCTTTAGTCCCAAGTACCTCTGCGACCTTCAAAGCCAGCAATGACATCACTGTGTCTGTGGTCAGGGCTCAGGGCTCCTTCTCTGATTCTCCTTGCTTCCCTCTTTCCTTTATGAAGATCCATATAATGATGTTGGGACCACCCAGTTAACCAAGGATAATCTCCCTATCTCAAGATCATTACCTTGATCGCATCTGCAAAGCCCCTTGAGCTGTGGAAGGTCACGTCTTCACAAGTTCCGTGGATTAAGATGTGAGCATCTTCGGGGAGCCCCTTTTCTGCCTGCCATACAATCTACCACCTGATATGCGATATACTTCTTAAACCTAACCATTTTGTAAACTTTGTGTGAAAAGTACCTGAAATCACCCATCCAGGGCATAGCAGCTAAATAAGACCACTGTATGTATGCAGCACTCCCTGAAGACTTCTTTTACGTGGAGATGGAATTTTCCATTTTTTGCCTGTTGGATTCTTTTAAACTATTAGACTATTGGACTATAAAACAATGTTAGTCTATTTTAAACTACTTAAACTATTTTTAACTGTTGGGTCTAGCTTCTCCTTTGCCTATGAATTCCATATTTGCTGCTCTCTTTTCATTTAAAATGTTTATTATTCACTTCGCTTTACAGTAAAATGCCAATTCTTTATATACTTGAAATCCCCTTCCGATATCCGTAAATGTAAACAAGTACATGTTATACATTTACAATCAATGTGTTATACATATTGTATCCTTTTTGGGTACATAATACAAATTTTTAATTCATACACTTGTGAGCACTAACTCTAATTTAGGCACTCTGTGAAGGACCAGGAATACAAAGTTGAAAAGGTATGACTCTTGTCCACAAGAAGCTCTTACGATAGTGGAAGGAGGGGGGGATGCTGATATAAGAATTTTTAAAAAGGAGAAAACATTTTTAAAATATATAGAATTACCTAGACTTGGACATTGAATGACTGAGGTGTCAGGAAAGAAAGAGTAAAAGTGATATCAATCTATGGTTTGAAAAACTGGGGACATGTCAACACATCCAATGGAAAGAGATAATATGGGAGGAAAAATAAATTTGGATGGGGAAGATGATTTAGTTCTAGACATTTTGAATCTGATGTGCCTTTAGAATATTCTGAAGATGTCCCATAGGCAAACTTTTATTCATTCAAATATAACTTGGAAGGTTCTTACAATAATCCAGACAAGAGATGACTGTGAATCAAACTAGGGGAGAAGAAATAAAGACAGATGGAATTCAAGATACTCTTTCTACTTGCCCTTAAAGGTGTCAGATCAGTCCAAACTCCTCAGGTGAGGAAGATAGAATGGAGGCAGTTGAATCTGTGATTCCCGAGTTCAGGATGATGTCAGCACTGGAGAAACATTTATTGGGGTTATCATGTGGCAGATAGAGTCAAGATTGAGAGTGAATGATATCACACTGGGGCATGTGTAAGTTAGAAGATGAGGCAGTACAGGCCAATTTCCTGGGCTACACAGATGTTAACGCACAGACAGGAAGCAAAGAGAAGCTGTAATGAAGAGCTAGAAAGATAGAAAGATAGGAAGGAAAACAAAACAGGATGGAAGTGAACGAAGAAGAGGATTTCAAAAAAGGCAAAGTTCAGGAAGGTCAACTACCAAAGAGTGGTCAAGTTGGACAAGGAATAAAAAGTCTATTGATGAATCTGGCAATTAGGAAGTAACTACCAGATGTGCCAATAGTTTTCCTAAAGTGATAGAGTAAAAGTCATTCTGTATTCATTTGTATGTATACATGTGCTTATCATTTTAATAAATACTTATTTATTTTAATGCCTATAATTTTAAAGAAAAGAGGTGTAGCTATTGAAGTATGATGATATACCACAGTCAGAATATTCATTTCTCAATTATTTAACATTTGATTTTTTTTAATTTTTCACCACTATGAATAATGCCACAAATATCTCTTTTAATAAAATGTAGAAACCTTCTTTCTGGTATTTCCAAATGTTATGCACTATTCAATTAAAAAAAAAGCAAGTAAATCTTAGTATCTCAAAATAATTTAAATATTCTAATTTGGAATAATTATTCTGCAGAGACATTTTTGCTCTGTCATTTTCAGATGGAGATAATCACAAATGTCTGGGCTACTGTCTAACCTCAAGTGCACACTTCTAAAACGAGCATCTCCGTAGCAACTACATGCTGAAACCCTCTCGATGTAGCAGTATAACATATAATAATCTGTGCACGAATCCATTTTCTTTCTCGTTACAGTTTAACATCCATTTGTAATAGGTTTCTTCACTTTCAAATGACTAAAGTAATTTCCCACCTATTAGCTATTTTTGTTGACCTCACTTCACTAGAGATCCTCAATCTGAGTTTTATTTTAGCAATCACAATTCTCTCATCTAATTAACAAAAAAATTGGGCCATTGCCTCAGTGGCCTGCATTCAACCTTATTTTGACTGGCAATTTTCTAATAATACCTCACTGTCCTTCCCACCCCCATCTTTAGAATAGTAGTTTTCTGTTTCATGGCATTTATCCTCTTTGCCCCCATTCGATCTCTCTCTCTCTTTGCCTCTCCTCTTCTTTTTCTAGTAACCTATCAAACCTTTTACTGTGGCAAATGCCTCAAGAAGTATCAAATTATTTGTTCAGTAGAAATTCCTAGAATTAGATCAGCCCAGCCAATGGGTGTGCAAAATGTGAAGGATTTTTGCACATATTACCAACTGACCTCTAGAAAGACTGAATTTTTACCAGTACCAGTTTCCATTCTTGACACCTTTTTAGAAGATTCTTCTCTATTGTAATACAAATCCACCTCCCTTTAACCTGGATGTAAGTACCATGTGAAGTAAATCAATCACTCTTTCACGGGGCCATCTGTCCTATGCTTCATGATTTATTTTTCACTCCTAAGTCTTCATTGTTCCAACCTCCAAAGACCTACTTCCTTCAGCAATTCTTCAGCATTCCAGAACTAGACTTTAAGCACTTCCAGCATCCCAAATGACAAATCATATCTCGTTCCAAGAAAAGCAACATCCCTCTTAACTTGTGATATAATGGTGTGAACAATATTTCGGGTGGACTTGACAATGTCCATTGAAAATCTCTGGACATGAACAGTGTCCTTCTGTCAGTGCACTAGCTTGTCTGGCAGTCATGCTAGACCCAGTGCTGCACTCAGGTAAAATCTGTATGCCATTTTTTTTTCTTGGGAAATCACATTAACAGTTTTCTCCCACCCTGAGCTGTGCACTTAAATGGTTTGACCTAATGCAAAATATCATATTTATCTTTACTAAATGTCACCTTATAGATATGAATGTGTGTTTCTAGCTCAGGGCCAGCCCTTATTGTTGTGTAGGTTGTGCACTAGCTAACTCCAGGGAACACCATTTATATTAATAGCTATCTTAGTGTTATTTCTTACTATAATTTTCCAGCAAATGGCAGTAGAATCTTGAGGAAAGGACAGCTTGCTTCCAATTCAGCCAACTAAAAGTGCCATTTAGACTACCAAAAAGAATGTTTTCACTGTTGAACTTGGAGAATATGAAATTGAAATACAATATTTTAAATATTTTCCCAAGATGTATTATACTGTAAATCTCATAATAGCACCAATATATCATCATCAAAGTTGATAATTAAAAGAATGTTCAGAACAGGGCCAAAACCAGAGTCTTATGCATTCAACTACAGACTATTATACAGTTTTTCATGAAACTATTTATATACCGTATCAGGAAAGTCATTCAAGTTATGAATCTCCTATCCAGTCTATACTTCTTTATTATGTTTAAAAGTTTTTCATTTTATTAAATGAAACTAATCTGTTCATTGTACCTGTGATCTTATTTCTTTTTTAAAAATCAAGTATTGGGGTGCCGGTATGGCTCAGTCTATTAATCCTCAGCCTTCAGCTCAGATCATGATCTTGGGATCCTGGGACCAAGCCCTGCATTGGGCTCCCTGCTGAGCAGGGAGTCTGCTTCTCCCTCTCTCTCTCCCCTCCCCACCCCCACTTGTGCTCTATCTCTCTCGGTCTCTCAAATGAATAAATAAAATCTTCTTTAAAAATCAGGTATTATAAGGCAGGTTCATACAGCTGGTATACATTTGGGGGGAGTTTTTTTAAGACTACATAAGAAAATAAAGAAGATCATAGAAATCACCCAGAGATAATCACTGTGAATATTTTTGTGCTGTGGCTGTTCTTTAAAAATACCCACAATATTGAGCAACCTCTGAATAAACTCACCAAGCAGGAAAAAAGAAAGCATCACACAAACACTAATAGGAATGTAGAAAAGAACAAGGACAAATATACAGTAGATATTAAAGCTATCATATGAATAGAAGAGAAACAGACTTCATACCAATGTATTAAAAACTTAAGTGATTAATTTCTTAGAAAATTAAATTCTTCAAAATGTGATAGAAACAAACCATTAGGTGTATAAATATGAAAGTTACCCTGTGCATTTCTTAATTCCATCAAAAAGCAAATGATTGTTTAAAGTAAAAATTATAACATTTTATTTTCGGGTTTATGATGTATTTAGAGGTAAAATATATGATAATAGCATAAAGGATGGGGTATAAATGGAATTACATTGTTCAAGGTTCTCATGGTTTGCATGAAAAGATAGGATATTAAATTTAAGTAGACATTGATATGTGAAATCTTTAATCAATTTTGAATTGATTTTTGTATATTTTGTAAGATAATGGTTCAATGTCATTCTTTTGCATGTGGCTGTCCAGTTTTCTCCATGTCATTTCTTAAAGAGACTATCCTTTCCCCTGGTATAAAAAAGAAAGAAGGGAGTTAGAAAGGAAGGAGAGACAGAAAGAGACAGGGAAGGAGGGAGAGAGGAAGAAAGAGGGAAAGGAAGAAGAAAAGAAACCATATCCATGACAATTTAAGAAATTGATGCATTAATTTAGAATTTATCTACCATTTGCTTTGAGGTAGATGGAACTGGAGGGGATTATGCTAAATGAAGTAAGTCAAGCAGAGAAAGACAATTATTACATAGTTTCAGTCATATGTAGAACATATACAATAGCATGAAGGACCATAGGGGAAGGAAGGGAAATCTGAAGGGGTAGAAATCAGTGAGAGAGGGGTGCCTGGGTGGCTCAGTGGGTTAAGCCTCTGCCTGCAGCTCAGGTCATGATCTCAAGTCCCGAGATCAAGCCCCACATTGGGCTCTCTGCTCAGCAGTGAGTCTGCTTCCCCTTCTCTTTCTGCCTGCCTCTCTGCCTACTTGTGATCTGTCTCTATCTCTGTCAAAGAAAGAAGAGAGAAAGAGAAAAGGAAAGGAAGGAAGGAAGGAAGGTCGGAAGGAAGGAAGGAAGAGAGAGAGAGAGAGAAATCAATCAATCAGCGAAGGAGATGAACCATGAGAGACTATGGACCCTGGGAAACAATCTGAGGGTTTCAGAGGGGAGGAAGATGGGGGGGGGGGGGGAGAGGTAACAGGGTGATGGGTATTGAGGAAGGTACAGGCTGTGATGAGCACTGGGTGTTATATGTAACTAATGAGTCATTGAACACTACATCAAAAACTAATGATATGCTATACAGTGGCTAACTGAACATAATTAAATAAATAAATAATAAAATAATAAAATAAAATAAAATTTACTCAGAAAAAATACTAGACCCAAAGAGTTCTAGGAAATTTGCAAGGAAGATGTAATCCCTGTCATTCAAAAGTTCTTCTAGAGATCTGAACAAAAAAGATGCCAAATTCACTTGGGATTTATTTATATAACCTTAGACAAGGGCAGTTTGGAAAAGGAAAATTTTAATGCATTTTTTTTTTTCACAAATCTGATGCAAAGGTTCTTTTTTTTTAGAAAATTTTTTAAAGATTCATTTATTCATTTGACAGAGAGAGAGTGGGGGTTGGGAGCAGAAGGAGAGAGAGAATCTCCAAGCAGACTCTCCACTGAGCACAAAGCTGGACACAGGGCTCCATCCCATGACCCATGAGATGATGGCCTGAGCCAAAACCAAGAGTCAGACATCTGCTTAACCAACTGAGCCACTAGGCACCCTTGATGCAAAAATTCTTAATATCAATAAAATTAAATGATTGTAAATAATTTAAAATAACATGGCCAGATGGGATTTATTTTGTAATGAAAGGAAGGCATTACATTATTAAAGATACATAATTCACAGCATTAGAAAACTAAAGGAGAAAACCCATGACTATCTTAACATACACAAGAAAGATATTTTGTAATATTCAACAGCTATTAATGATTTAATTAAAAATCATGACAAATTTGAAATAGAAAAGAACTCTTAAAGTGTATCTAACAGATATGTAGCTCACAGGAACTTTGTGAAATGTTGGATCAACCCTTTTAAATCCATAAAGAAGATGATAAACCTCTTCTAAAATGTATTAAACTATGTTTTGGCCAGTTAGTATTATATGATTATGCATACTGACATTTAACACTAAATTTGTTTCAGGTATAAGACATAACAATTTGATATCTTTTTATTTTTTTAAAGATTTTTATTTATTTGTTTGACAGACAGAGATCACAAGTAGGCAGAGAGGCAGGCAGAGAGAGAGGAAGGGAAGCAGGCTCCCCACTGAGCAGAGAGCCTGATGTGGGACTCGATCCCAGGACCCGGGATCATGACCTGAGCTGAAGGCAGAGGCTTTAACCCACTGAGCCACCCAGGCGCCCCAACAATTTGATATTTATATATATTATGAAATGATCACCCCAATAAATCTGATTAACATTCATCACCATACACGATTACAAAAAAAAAATTTTTCTTATGATGAGCAAGAGTTCTTAGCAACTTTTTGAAAGTTCTTAACTTTCAAATATGCAATGCAGTATTATTAACTATGGTTACCATGCTGTACCTCACATCCCCAGGGCTTATTTATTTTATAACTGGAAGTTTGTGCATTTGATCTTCAACAGTTGCATCCACCCCCAATCCTCCACCTCTGGCAACTGCCAATCTGTTCTCTGTATGCACGAGCTTGCTTATGTTCTTTGGAGTTTTTAGTTTCCAGATATAAGTGAGATCATGCAGTATTTGCTGTTCTCTGTCTGACTTATTTCACTTAGCATAATGCCCTCAAAATCCACCCATACTGTCACAAATGCAAGATTTTTATGCCTTTTAAAATAGCAATTTATTTTTATGCCAAATAGTATTCCATTATATATGTACCTCATCTTCTTTATCCATTCATCCATCAATGGACATTTAGGTTGTTTCCATATATTGGCAATTGTAGATAATGCTGCAATGAACATGGGGGTGTTGGCCACTGGTTCTTTGCTGACATTTTTCTGTTTGCATTATGTCTGTATATAGCTTGACCTCTATTATTTTCCTCTAGAAAGGTTCATTTGAGCAATATAACCCAAATTCTCACATGTTCAAAGCTATCTTTTTACTTGAGTCTTTATACTTGAAGGAGAGCTTAACTAGATAGAAAATCCTTGACTCCTCTTCTCTGGGCTTGATATCCCAAAGATGTTTTTCTGGTATGTGCTGAGGTTAGGCGTTTCTGTGGTTATCTGATGTCAACCTCATTTTCTCTCCCTTAACCTGGTTTTAGCTTTTTGCCAAAGGGTTCTTTCCAATAGTTTTTCTAAGCTGTGTCTTTGTGTTTGACCATTCTGATGACTTTTCACTAATAAAATGGGTAACTTTTCATTAAATAGATTTGGGCCTTTTTTTTTTAATTTCAGAAAAGCCTTATTGAATTATTTTAAGAAATTATTCTACACTATTGCTTTGATTTTCTTCTTCAGAATCACAGCTATGCATATGTTGGATATAATTCCTTGTTTCCCTAATCCTTCTCTTTTTCTCTCTGCACCATTTCTTTGCTCTTTTTCATTTTCGTCTTTTATGTCCTTCCCTTCCTTTCCTTCAATTCTGCCAGTTCCTATTTCACATCCTCCAGTTGTCTACCAACAACCTTTTGTTGTGTTCTCACTTCTTTCCTGAGTTCTTATCATTCTTCTTTGTGATCTTTTTAATAGCTGTAACTGCTTCGTTGATTATTGTTTTGAATTTGGTTAAGCTTTATGGCACACATTTTCCCAGTGCATTTTTACTACTTACAAGATACCTGTGGCTACCCTTTCTTATATTCTTTAAAGTACCTGTATGTTTATTCCTTTTATGTTACTCCTAATTGAGTGAGTTGTATTTTTCTGGAGAATCAGAAGGTTCCTGTGGAGGGAATGGTGGGCAGTAGTTTCCCTAGAATCAAGGGCTTCCTTTCCTGTTGTTATAGTTACAAATTGTTTCTTTATAATATGATGCATCTACATAGTCCCATATCCTCTGACTCTCAGACCAAACCTAGTTCTTTTCTCCCTCAATTACCTCATGGATAACCTCCCAGGCTGCCTGTCACATGGGGAACACAAATGATACAGTCATTTTTAGAAAGAATTGTTCTGGCCCTTAACAAGATTTGCCTACTTATTCTCTCCACCACCTACATTAGTCCCAGACTTTTCCACAGCTCTTCCCCTCCAGACTGAGGTCCTTACTGTGGGGGACTGTATGTTTGACAGAACTTCCTGAGCTCTGCTACAGGTAGGTCCCCTCTGTACCTCTTATTTACCTACCACATTATTATAACTTCCCTCTTTGGCTTTTTGCTGGACTCTAACTTTGGAGTTTGTGGATTTTCTGCTAGTTTTGCTGAAAATGTGATTTGTGGGCTTGTCTTCATTTTGTTGTATTTTTTTTTTGTTGATGCCAGGAAGAAAAGGGAGAAAATCCAGTTTCTGTGAAAACCAGTCCTGTTAACACTAAGAAATATTTTCCTTCTGTTTTCTTTCTGCAAAGATGCCTTTGCATAAGAAAGCTCAAAGCATGTGTTTACTTATCAACCAAGTTGATTTTCTAAACTAAAAACAAAGGTTCCTGGGTGGCTCAGTCCCTTAAAGTGTCTGCCTTCCACTTAGGTCATGATTCTGGAGTCCCAGATTGAGCCCCACACTGGCTCCCTGCTCAGTGGGGAGTCCACTTCTCTCTCTCCTTCTGTCCACCCCAGCTTGTGTTCTGTCTCTCTCCCTCTCACTCTCTCTTGCTCACTCCCTAATAAATCAATAAAATATCTTAAAAAATAAAAATAAATAAAAACAAAGCACAGTCAGCTTAGCATCCTACTTCTTCATAATCCCAGGCTGCTTTTCCTTGTACTCAGAGACCTTCTATTTAACAGCCTATTCTAGGATGATGCTGCATTATAAATTCATTATAAATTCAAGCCTATCAAGCTGTTATCTTTTGGATGATTCAAAAGCCTCATCCGTCTTTGTCTTTTGCTACTGCATTTCCTTTAACAATCTTTAAGATTAGCCACCTTGATTATGGAAGCCTACCAAAAGTTCCTTGAGTACATAAAAATATCATTTGTGTGGGCACAAAAACTTAAGCTTAGTGTTTATAGGTGTGTCCTCTTTTTAAAAAAAATAAATGATTTTATTGAGAAAATTAATTTATTAATCTTTTAATTTATCAATCTAATAAATCTTGTGATATTTTAAATTAACATCCTGCATGCTGATTTTCTAAGCAAAATGTATATGTTGGACTAATAGTGGAGCTACCATATAGGAGTGCCACGACAACTATGCTGACCAGGGAAAGAGAGAATGGTCAGATTTTATAAAAAAGAATAGCCCTGACTCCCAACACAGAGCACATGCTTCAAATTATTTTGCTAGTAGCAATTATACTGTCATTACCCTCTCACCACAGCCTGCCAATTTCAGAGCTCTTTCCTTCACTCATTCCAAAAAAAAAAAAAAAATGTTTATTAAATGCCTACTATTGCCAGGCCCTGTGTAGTTGCAAAGGATACAATGATGATCAGAAACAGACATAATTCGTCCTTTCATGCTCCTTATTTTCTGTCAGTGGGGACATAAATATTACTAAAATAATAAATTGAAATTTACTAACATGGCAAGGGCTATTATTGAGCTGGTGGGAGCTTTCTCTTGTCTGCCATCAGGGCTGTCCTTTTCTTTACTGGGAGGAATTGGCTGAATTCAGCTCTCCGCAGGACTAGGGCCACTATGAATTCTACGGAATGGGCAACTGGTATTTCTTAATCCTGTGTAAATATCTTGCACCTAAGATCAGACTGCTGGGCCCCTGAGTCCAGAATGTTTATTCCCTGCCTTTCCTCGATGCAATGCATTCTCCATACTTGACTTATTAGAAGACTGACCAATGGAGAGGCAGGTCTCTCCGTAGTTCATTTAACCAAGAGACTCAACCCAGGCAGGTCTCTTCAAAGGTGCCAAGCGTGTAGTGGCCCTCACAGCTTCCAAGCCTACTGCTCACAAGTACAAACCTATCCTGAGTGACCACTTTGCTCAATACTATAAAGAAGATTATGATACTCTAATAACATATTGACTTAAGAAGTTCAGGGAAGCATTTCCTAGGAAATAATGGTTGAGATTAGGTCTGAAGGAAGGGCTAGAGTAAATGAGACAATGAGCCAAGGGAATCATGCAAAGGCAAGAAAAAACAAAGGGTCAGAGAAAAAAATCTAGTGTGGCTTCGTCACGAAGATGGTGCAAGATGAGTCTGCAAGATGAGTTCCTTTAGATTTTATTTATTTATCTGACAGACAGAGATCACAAGTAGGCAGAGAGGCAGGCGTGGTGGGGGGGACTCTTCACTCAGGGCCTCGGGAGTCAGGTTTAAAATCTGAATCTTTATATCCTTGCTTTTGTGTAGGGGGTAGATGTAGGGACAACTGATATCCACTTTGCCTTCTGAAAATATCCCTTTCGATGGAGTGAAAAGACAAGTAAAGCAGAAGAAGAAACAAAAGGTAAATAGGGGGTTCCAGATGCAAGACAACGGTGGATGGACTAGTGGTGTGATGGTGATATTGAGGCAGGTGGGATAGTGTCCAGAGATTCCAGATCTGCAGGACTTGGTGATGTAGAGGGAGAGGGAAGTGCCCAGGATGAGACCTATGTTTCTGACTTGCATGAAAGATGGGGCTTCCATTCACTGAAGTGGGGAGCTCTGGAAGAGCTGCAGTCAGGAGTGGGCAAGGGAGGAGGGAGAAAGAAAGTGAACTTGATTTGGTGGGTGCTGCTCTAGATGAAGTGCTGTGAGGTATCTAAGGGAAGTTGTCAAGTACCTGAAGCTCCTAGGGGCAATCTGGAATGAAAATATAAATTTATGAGTTGTCCACATACAAGAGATTTTTCTAGAATCCAAACTCTCTTCAGCATGCTACTTCTTCTACACTTTCCATCTTGTAGATCATTTTGATGAGAGAGTTTCAGAGCTTAGTGTTTTGTCCTCTTCCTTCTCCCCCCTCCCCCACTGCCCCTCCTCCCCTTCCTCCTCCTTCATCATCATCTGTTATACCGTTATACCATCTGGACCAAGCCTTGGGATTATCCTTGTTCTTCTATTTGTTCCAATTTACATCTTTTTAAAAGGACTCTTTTTTAAACTGTCCTTGGCTTTTATTTTTTTATTCCTGTTAATGTTTTGTTTTTCTTTTTCTCTCTCTCTTTTTTTTTCCAATTTATGAACTTCGTTTTATTTTTGCTTTAGCCCTCTTGGTGCAATTCTTATAGACACTCATAACTTGCCTGTATTTGTCCTTGATGGTGAACCCATCTCTCATGTCTGTAACAAGCTCCTTTAATATGAATGCTTTAAAACCATCCTTGTACAAGCTCTTGATTTGTTTAAAGGCTTTCTTATTTTTATTCTCAACTAGATCATTTGATATTATATCAACAGAATAAAGATTTGTGACCCTACCTTCTCTCTTCAATCATCTGCCCTTAGCAATCAAAAACAAGCCTGCCCCTTATTATCTTTTTTCCTCTTTCTTCTCTTTCTCTTCTCTTCCTTGATTGTCATTCCCCTTCACATTTTCCTCCTGTTCTCACTCTGTCTGATTTGAGGTGTTTTTTTTTTTCTTTATTGAGCATCAGCTATGACTAAACACCAGCACAAATGGTTCTTTTGGGTGTGTCTGTGGCTCATGGGTCCCCAAGGGTTTCTCATGTTTGGTATCATCCTCATACTCTCCAAGATTCTCCCTATCTACCTTCTGCAGAATTTATTTTATATAACTAATTTTTATCATTATAAACACTATATGGCAGTGTTTCCATGACAAGTTAATAATTTTATTAATATGTGTATTGAGATATAATTTACCAACCATAAGATTCCCTTATCTAAAATACACAATTTAATGGTTTCAGTATATTCACAGAATTGTGCAAACATCACTACAACTAACGTGACCATTTTCATCACCCTAGTAAGAAACTTTTTATTCATTAGCATTCTCACTGCTACCCTGTGCCCAGGGTAACCTCTAATCTCCTTGCTATCGCCATAGATTCTGCCTATTCTGGGCATTTCATATCAATGGTATCAGACAATATGTGATCTTTGGTCAATGACTTTTTCAAGGAGCATACTGTTTTCAAGATTCATCCATGTTATAGCAGGTATCAATACTTAACTTATTTTTAATGCCAAATAATATTCCATTGTATGGATATTCCATATTTTTTAAAGACTTATTTATTTTAGAAGGAGAGAGAGCATATGTGCAAGCACAGAGGGGAGGGGCAGAGGAAAAGAGAGAATCTCAAGCAGATTCTCCACTGAGCACAGACCTAGACACAATGCATGGCTGAGTCCCAAAACCCTGAGATCATGACCTCAGCCAAAACCAAGAGTAAGATGCTTAACCCACTGTGCCACCCAGGCACTCTGGATAAACTGGATTTTTACAACCATTCATCAGCTGATGGAAAGTAGGGTTGTTTCCACTTCTTGGCTATTGTGAATAATGGTGTACAAGGTTTTCTGTGGACACATGTTTTTATTTCTCCTGGATATATGAATAAGAGTGGAATTGCTGAGTCATGTAGTAGCTCTATTTAACATTTTGAAGCAAATGAATCACTTAATATTGCTTTTTCTTTATCCTTTTTCATTGGAGGAAGCCATGTTCTTATTAATTGAGGAAAGGAAAGTTTTAGGGTCTGGTCTTGCAATGTGACAAAACCCAGAAAAGTTTAAAAGACCTTAAGCTAAAATATCTTTGCTCAGTCACAAGGTCCTTGTCTATTGATAATATTGGACTTGTCTCATTGTTATGACTGTACATTTTACTTGGTAAAGGTGAATCTGAATAAATGCTGCCTGCTCAAATTCCATAAGTGAAACACCTGGGAGAGAACACTGCAACACTTCCTTCACCCATCTGGGAAGGAGAATCATGCTTGAACTAAATGAGATTTTTCTGGGATGTTTTCTACAGAAGTCATTTTTTAAGAAAGAAAAAGTGTTTGCCCTAAGGTTTTAAAACAAGCTTACTTCGTTTAAAGAAATTAAATTGATTATTAAAGAACATGACTTATTTTTTAATTTTTTTTTTAGATTTTATTTATTTATCTGACAGAGATCACAAGTAGGCAGAGAGGCAGGCGGGGTGGGGGTGGGGAAGCAGGCCCCCTGCTGAGCAGAGAGCCCAACTGAGGGGCTCAATCCCAGGACCCTGGGATCATGACCTGAGCCAAAGGCAGAGGCTTTAACCCACTGAGCCACCCAGGTGCCCCAGAACATGACTTATTTTTTAAATGAATTTGATGTCTAGAGGACAGATGCCTATTGTTATTTTCCTATTGGAACCCTAAAGGGAACCCTAAAGTCTCTTTCTCCATTCGCTACTAGAATATTGCATCCAATTTATGTGTAGCTGCACACTTACCATCAAAACTGTAAAATGCATCTGTCTTTCCATCTCTAGTCAGACGACCAGGTATTCTTTTTTAGAAAATTGCAGAGATCACTCCCCCACATGTATCTCCCCTTGACAGAACATACATTATCCAGCGTGTGTACCGCAAAATCAATCAATAGCCTAAGAATCTACTGAGATAATGAAAGAGAGCAATGTAATTTTGCCCAGGACAGTGAGCATGCAAAACTCTAACTACAACAGTGATGCAAAACTGCATGGGCTTTAAAAAAAAAAAAAAAAAAAAAAAAAAAAAAAAAAAAAAACTTCACTATTTCCTTCAGTATTCTTCTGCAGTTATAAGATACGATTTCATTAAGTATCTTCCTATGAATGAAAATGTAAAGTTGCAAGTCTAGAGTTGTGAGCCATGGCCAACCACTCCCCACCTCCCAAGTTCTGTTTACTGCCTTACTCACCCACTTTGCTTCGGCAAATCATAGAGAGAAGCTAAATGCTCTCAGCTGCACTATACCAAATCAAAGCTGAGATGAATAATGAACTTAATTTTCCATAAAGACATTCTGTTTGGCATTTCAGCTAATAAGGTAAGCTAATGGCAATTCTGGGCGATGGAAAAGAAAATGAATAGTCTCTCTTTGTGTTTGCTTTCTGTGCTAATCTGTAATTTTTCTTTTAACGTGCTGGAGTTAATTTCATGTTTCACGATGTATGTGAATTTGGGATGAACTGTTTTAGGAAGAGTACCCCCAATGCACCCTTGTGGTACTGAGGGGCTAAGGGAGAAATCCAGCTTTTTATAAGAGTGGCATCTCTGTAATAATATTTTTATCATCTATAATGCAAAAGGAATTTACTTAAATGGCAGAATATTTAGATGCAGCAAAGACTGACACAATTATTTAAGCACAGCTTATTGAATATATTTGGCATGATACATTGTAAATTGATGCTGAATGTGCTCTAGAGGAAGCAGCATACATACATCATGTTGGTTTCTGAGTCATTTTGTTTCTAAGTACATGTTATGCTCGAGAAAGTAGTAATTTTCAATTGCTAAAATTATTCCACAGCTTCGGGTTAGGTGGGTTTTATTTTGTAAGATTGTATTTTTAAAAGAGCAGTATACCGGTAATATGGATTTTCATTATTATTACTTTCTTGATTTACCACGGCTTCGGTGATTTTGGTCATGTGGAAATGTACTTGTTTGTCCACTAAAGTTCAGGGGACTACAAACCATCAGACCTCTCTGAGACTTTCATTGCCACCCTGGCTACCACGTAGCAAAAATAAGAAATAAAACAATTATTGGTTGGCTTAGCTTTTTGTGATACAGTTTTTCAGTGTTTAACATAGGGATTTTTATTTCATTCAGTTCACGGCACAAACTAGCAAAAACTTTGGGCAAGATGGGGAAGAAACACTCTTTTCTTTATTATAAGAATAACAAAAATGAAAAATGCGATTAAGATTTATGTTTCCTGGGCTCCCTGCCATGTCACCTGAAAAATCCACGACTCTATTCTCTCAAAGTAGGTGACCTCAAAAGAGATTTCAGAAGTTCTATGCAAAACAGCCAAGTATGTGGGAAATTTTGGAGAAATGAAAAGGAAATGTTTCTTATTATTCCTACTGTCTAATCCCGTTCTGTTTTTACGCGTGGGAAATGAGCTGTGGGCACCGGATATTTTTGTTTCGTGGAAATCTTAAACATCACAATCAGACTTTTATAGAAAATGAAGAGCTTTGGGGGCACCTGGGTGGCTCAGTGGGTTAAGCCTCTGCCTTCAGCTCAGGTCATGATCTCAGGGTCCTGGGACTGAGTCCTGCATTGGGCTCTGTGCTCGGCAGGGGCCCTGCTTCCTCCTCACTCTCTGCCAGCCTCTCTGCCTACTTGTGATCTCTTTCTCTTTCAAATAAGTAAATAAAATCTTTTTTAAAAAAGAAGAAAAGAAAAGAAAATGAAGAACTTTCATCCTTCCTCCCTTTAGAATGTGCCCAGTGTCTGTTCTCCCTTGAAGTATAAACAGGATGCTAAGTTTGAGCATGATTTTCTGGCTACTATTCATGACTTAGTTCCCCTTACTGATCACCCATGTTTCACCTACAAATTTTAGGCATTTCTTTTGAAAAGCCTCGAATTTGGTAAACCCAGGAGGAGTTGGAATGTGGCATTTTGGTCTATCACGGTTCATTTTTAAGAACACCAAGACAGACATAGGTTACTCTTTACCCTTCAAAGTTTTAAAATACGTTTTCAATTTCATGGTTATTCTCTGCAGAACTCTGTTGGAAGCTCAAATATGGTGGATTTGGGGGGATTCTTAAGGTGTTCATTTTCTTTTCCTCTTTTCTCCCTTTCCCTCTCACACAGGCCATTCTTGACTGCTTCATGCGCGTTTTGCTTCCTTAATTCTGGTATGTTCCCCATTCCCCTTCTCCTCAGTATCACTGGCCCAGAACCTAGGCATTGCACTGTGTCTCTATAAAGCTGGAAGAAACAAACCAGAAAGCAAACGTTTGCAACCACCAAGTTGTTTTTTCCTATCCCCTGTCATTCATAAACTAAGAAAACTTTTATACCAACACACCTTTTTATCCACGATTGCTATCTAAAACCCACCTGGTGATAAAAAGGCACAAGCCTGTTTGACCGGCATCCTTTTCGTGATTCTTTTTCTACAGTGGTCAGCCCACTGATGCTTCAAGATGAGATGCAAAGTTGTTAGTCCTTTCAGACATTCTTAGCAATGCCAACTGCAAGGTATGTGTTACTTACAGACTCTCATGCTAACTCTATGTGCTTGTGAATTTATTAGGGAGAAAATCTAGTGAAAACGGCACCACCCACCTTCCCCACGCATGCACACATACACCTATGCACTCAGCAAAGACCACAGAGCAGCCATCTACTGGGGATGCTTGCAACCGAGCAGCAGCCTTGTCACAGATGGCCCACCATCATGAGAAGTTTTTGGCACTGTGGCAAGGAAGGCTGAGCAGGAGGCAGCCAACAGATTTGTTCCCAAATACACATGAAACCCATTCTTGGGGACAATCAGGATTAAATGGAGGAGGAGCAAAGATGAGAGGGGACTAAAATATCAACAGACTTGGTTATTAATCGTTAACATTACCTCATTTATGCTCACTGCTGGGGGACCCCAGGATAGCTGTGTTATCAAAATAAAAGCATTACTCCAAACCCATCTAAAACTGGGCTCAATGTCTTTCCTACAAGCCTCCTTACTCTGTGTTTCCTACCCCTGTAAAAGGCACCACTCGTTATTTTCAACCCAGAAACAGAGGGGAAAACTTTGATTTTTCCCCCTACCTCACCCTCATATCTCCAAGGTAGACTCACAAAAGTTGGTTGAATGAATGAACGGATGGATGGATGGATTAACCCCCAAGTTCTAGAAATTTTATTTCTATTCACTTCTCTCCATTCTCTCTGCCACTCTCCCAGTGAAGCCTAATAGTTTCTCACCTGGATGATTACAAATATCTTCTAAGGGGTCTCCCTGCCTCTAGTCTTCCCTTAATTCATTCATTTGCATATTCTAGATCAAACCATCTTTCTAAAATACAAAATGAATCACTAAATCTTCTGCTTCTAGATCCTTCAATGGCTCCTCCTTACCTGCGGGCTAAACTCCAAACTCCTTACAGGGACTTACAGGGTTGGACAGAATTGAGGAACTTTTTCCTTCATAGCCTTGCTTCTTCATACACCCTCTGTTGACTCTGCACTTCAGCCATACTGATCTACTTTTAACTTTCTCATAGGTGCTGTGTTCTCCTGCCCAGGGCCTTTGCATGAGCTTCTTCCTCTTTTGTCTCTTCTATCCATCTAGCTCAAACTTCTTTCTTCTCTATTAGCACCTTTTCAACTTTCTTATCTGGTCTGAGATGACACCTCCTCCAGGAAGCCCTTCCTGACTGGCCAAATTTGAGCCCCATCCCCTCTCCCAATAATTCTCTTAGCACCCGTTATTTCCCTATCATGCTTCTGCTATTTTATATAGGATTGCCTATTTCACTAGCCTATCAGTTCTGTGAAGGTGGATATCCAGCCTCGTAGTCACAGCTGTGGCCATGAACAAGTGCAAAGTCAATTCCATCTGAATGCATGAATAGATCCTTGGGCTCCTTAACAAGCTTCATTACCTTTTGTTCCGATGAGGTTGCAGAAACCAACTGCAATGATTTTTTATGTTATTCATTCCCACAAAGCACTGTGCTAACGCAGTTCTCATAAATTCTTCAGTCTTCTTGTTCTTATTCCCATTTTATAAATAAGACCACCGAGGCTCCAATTGCCATAAATGAGTCTGATATTAAGGTGTGGGCCCCTCACTCTGATTCTAGGGGCCAGCTCTTTCTATTCTGCACACAGTCAACTGCCTGCTTCAAGTGAGAAAACATTTTAAGCTTAGAAATGAATTATGGATTGTTCATTGGCTTTCCAACCTCCAGTAGACTGCTCTGAATGTACTTTTTCCTTATTGTTAATCTGAAAGTAACTTTCTTTGTACCATATTCTTTATTCTCAAGCTTTTTTCTACAGGCCCTATGTCTGCAGGGGTTTCTGCCTTTCTTGCTCTCTCCGTAATGAGAATAACTGGGCTTCTTATTTCTGTTTCATTTCCATTGTCCTTTGGGGGGGGTTGTTTTTGTTTTTTTTTGAGGGAGAGAGGAAAAGTATGGGGAGGGGCAGAAGGGGAGATAGAATCTAAAGCAGGCTTCACACCCAGCACAGAGTCCCATGCAGGGCTCGATCTCACAACACTGAGATCATGACCTGAGCCACAATCAAGAGTCAGACCTTTAGCTGACAAAGCCACCCAGGCGCCCCATTTTGGGCTATTTTAATGTTTTTATTACAGGCTATAAAAATATCCAGAAAAATAAATAAATGTGATGCAATGAGCTATATCCTAATATGAAGAACTTTGTTTCAATGCATTATTTTTCTTCACAGTAGTCCCTTGTCCTTTTCAACATGGACGTTTTTCTGGTCCTGCTCTATGATTACTCTTTTGACGGAGCTTTTCCCTGAGCTCAGTTGTGCCTTAATGCTTGTCCCTGCAGCCTGATGGCAGACTACTTAGGGGGCTTCTGCTGGTCCTTCATGGGAAAAGCCCATTTCTTCTTGTTACCGCCCAGCTGCTTAATTAGCAGTACTCTCTGTGGAAGAAATATCCAGAAGCATAGCTCGAGAGAGAACATATACAGTGTCTGGGAAACAATCCATTTTGTGGTGGTTTGTGATCCAAACCACCATACGGATGCACACTGTCCCAAAATGGGAGAGGTGATTCAGTATTGTGTGTAGAGCAAATGCCTTCAGATTGGACAGGCTTGGGTTTGAACCCGCTTTCTACCATGTCTCCATCTATGTGTCCTGGGCCTTTCTGAGCCTCAATTTCTTCATCTGTAAAACACAGATAATAATGGTGCCTTGCAGGGTGCCTGGGTGGCTCAGTGGGTTAAGCCTCTGCCTTCAACTCAGGTCATGGTATCAGGGTCCTGGGATCAAGCCCCACATCGGGCTCTCTGATCAGCAGGGAGCCTGCTTCCTCCTCTCTCTCTGCCTGCCTCTCTGCCTACTTGGGATCTCTCTGTCAAATAAATAAATAAAATCTTAAAAAATAATCATAATGGCGCCTCGCTCACCAGAGTAATTACTCAATATGATGACAATGTCAGTGGTTGAGGTATCTGGGTACAACAGCCCAAATATGGCCATATCTCAATCCCAGGAAGTTATGAATGTTACCTTCTGTGACAGATGTGGCTTTGCAGATGGGATTAGTCAAGGCAGTTGGGAACGGAAGATTATCCTGGCATATCTGGGTAGGCCCTAATGTAATCCTAAGTATCCTTATAAGAGGGAGGAAAGAGAGACCTGACCACAGAAGAAGGCCACATGACCACAGAAGCAGAGGAGAGATTTGAAGGTGCTATGCTGCTGGTTTTAAGGACAGAGGAGAGAAGGTAGAAAGGCAGTGAAATGGGTTCTCCCCTGGAGCTTCCAGAGGGAGCTTGGCCCTGCCAAGAACCTGGTCTCAGCTCAGTGAACCAATTTTGGACTTCTGGCTCCAGAACTAGGAGAGAATAAGTGTGAGTTGTTCTAAGCCACTACGTTTGTGGTCATTGAAGTGGCAACCTTAGGAAGCTAACACAATGGTGATATTTGGGAAATGAAAGACGACTCCCAATGAGCTGGTAACATAAGGAGAACATTACAAAGGCTGACATGTGGGGTGGAGAGGCCCTCTGAGTATTCAATGTGTGGTGGGAGGTACCGCAGTGCCGTGTGTCCCAGGGGGGCCAGAAGGAAGAGGCAAAGGGTGAAGCGACGTGTGGGAAGTTTAGAGGTGGACAGAAGTGAGGTCTTGCGGAGAAGGGAGTGACGGCCGGTGGCTGAGGGGGTGTAGTGTATGTACTAGTGGAGGGCAGCAAGGCAGATGGTGGAATGGCATGTTCAGGCAAGAGTGATCAGTTATGAAGAAAGGCTGATGCGGGGACTTCCTCTGGGCTACCAGGCACACTGAGGGAGGGAGGAAATGTGGATTTGGGAAAGAAAACCTGTGTCCCTGAAACAAAACAAAAGGAACCATTTTCTAGTGTTCTCCATGCCATATTCTGATCAAAAATGACAATCCCAGGAAAGGAATTCTGAAAAGGATTTGTTGTGTTTGAAGCCAACTCCAAGACTATCAGTAGGCAACCGAGGGCCTTCCGCTTCCTCTGTTTCTAGCCATGCCCAGAGAGATGTAGGCCGGAGTGAAGTGAGTTCATTTGGAATCTCCATGTGTTGTACATAATTTGGTATTTCCTACAGAACACACTGTGCCTTTTCACACAGCCATGGCTGCCCATATGCCATCCCTCCTCTCCTGTAAGATTCTGCCTCTGGGCGCCACCGGCAACATCTTGCCCATCATTCAAGTCTCAAGTGAAGTCTGACCTCCTTGAGCCAACTTCCATGTTAATTGCATTATCTAGTATGTATTTGCTAGCAATTTCCACGCTTCACTGTAACCACACTTAAATGATTGTGGCTTCCCCCTCCCCACCCACTGATTCCACCTTCCCCTCTGTAGACAGAGAGATCCCTGGGGGGCATATACCAGTCTGTTGATTCCACATCTTCTGCTCCCACAGGGCTTGACAGGTAGGAAGCATTCAATAAATGTGAATGGTTGCTAAGAAAGTAGATCTTAAATATTCTCACCCCCCCCAAAAAGGGAGAGGGGTTATTTAATTGATGGGATGAGGTGTTCGATAAAGCTAGGTGCTCATCATGTGGCAATATAGAATGTATCAAACCAATATGTTGTATACCTTAAACCTACACTATATCATATATCAATTATATCTCAATAAAGGTGGAAACAAGGAAAAAAAGATCTGAGGGGGCTTCAAGAACAAAAAAATAAATGTGAATGAATGGATGGATGAATTGATTCACTAAATGTGCCCTACAGGCAGAGTTATCATGAGATAAAGAAAATAATGAAATTTATGAACCCCAGGGTCAGTGTCTAAAGGAAGGAAGGCCTTCCACCCAGTTCTCTTGAAAGTGAGAAATTATAGAAGTAGGTAACACCAGAACTTCTCCGTGCATGATGTAGGTATTAATTCCTCTATTATCCATTGTATAGTTCAAATGGCAATTCAATATCTGATCAAAAATTTAAGAACAGATTGCCTCCACCTTCCAGACTGAATTTGTCATCTCCTTTATGACATGGTTTTTTTTTTTTTTTAAATCAAGGCAGGCTACAAAATGAAAATAAAATATTGTGTTAAATGGACCCTGATTAATAAAACCACAGTTTGATTTTTACCTATTGCTTTTCGCATTCGAGGGCAAAGTGTCTAAGATTCACAATTTTTTTCTTTTTTAATTTAATTTAATTTATTTGTCAGAGAGAGAGCACAAGCAAGGGGAGCAACAGGCAGAGGGAGAAGCAGACTCCCGCTGAGCAAGGAGTAGATGTGGGGCTCAATCCCAGGACCCCAGGATCATGACCTGAGCTGAAGGCAGGTGCTTCACCAACTGAGCCACCCAGGCGTCCCCACAAGGGTTTTCTTAAAAAAAGATAACGTTACCATGTGCAATGGATACTACTATTACTTATGGTTGCTATTCTTATCTTTTTATTACAAACATAAATAACAAGAGCGATAGTAAAACATGTTGTATTCACATTTAGAATAAAAAGACCTTATGGAAAGTGAATATATCACTAAGATATTATCAAGTGACTGAATGTGTACAGCATCCACCTATAACAAGCAACCCACTCAAAAGATGCAATTAGTATGCCCAAATCTCAGGGACAAATTATAAACTACTTTATCCTCATTGTACATCCATCTGAAATATTTAGTAAATTTAGAATGACATAGTTAATAACCTGGCTCTAAGAGTTCACTCATTACTCTGAACAGAGAAAGTGGTGGCTCATTACCAAATAGGTAATGAGCGGGGTGGGGGTTGGGGTTGGGAGTGGTCGTGAAATCCTCCACTTCTCATATGCAGGAAGTATGTGCAATGGAAACACGAACACTTCCTGTGTGTGGAAGGCACAGTGCCAGGCATTGTAGGCGACACATACATGCGTACCAAGCATGCCCCATTACTGTGCTTGACGACTGTTGAGCATTTCTAGTCACACTTGTTTGTAAACCACCCAACGGGATATCTCATAGCTACGGTAAGACCCTGATCAGTATGACTGAAACTGATGAATGGCTAAAAGAAAAATTGCCTTGAAAAAAGCACAACTAGCATCTTAGGATTTCCTTAGGTCAAGTAGCCTGGTTATATTTTTGCTCGCTTTCATTACACTAAAATCAAGTCCCATGCTTGTGGAAGGAGAGTGATTTTGTTGGACTAAAATGCCAGGAAAACCCTGTTCTTTTACCCATTCACTGAAGATTTCTTATCGCAGAAGGGTAGCTATGCTCTCTGCCCTCTGCCTCTTTCCCTCCCCAGTTTTAATTCCATGGCTCCATCCTAATCTACATTATTTTTAAATTGCTAAGAAATGAAATGTCATCATCTAGTAACATTCTGGGTAAAAAAAGAAAAATGTCTCTTTTCCAAACTATCATGGAATCTAGTAAGAGAAAAAAGTGGTTAGTACTTGCTGCATTCCTCACTGCATATGACTTGATAATCTGGGATATTTTACTTTCTTAAAACAAAATTATAAGGGTCCCTGGGTGGCTCAGTTGCTTAAGCGTCTGACTTTGGCTCTGGTCATGATCTCAGGGTCCTGGGATCGAGCCCCATATTGGGCTCCCTGTTCAGTGGGGAGACTTCTTTGCCCTCTCCCACTCCCCCTACTGTGCTCTCTCTCTCTCTGTCAAACAAAGAAATAAAATCTTTTTTAAAAAAAAAAAGAAATTATAAATTAGTGTTTTTAAAAGTTTGGTATTTTTGAAAATTTTGTTTACAAAGAGTTTATGTTTATATAAAGTATAAGATTAATAATGTCCTTGCTTGCCAAAATTAATATCTTCATACTCGAGTCAAAAATCACATACAAATAGAGCAGAAAAGAGTCATAAAAGGGGATATACCTAAATTTCACCATATGTCTAAGTGCTTCATTTTTATAGAAAAGAAATAAATACTCGAAGTTATTGAGGAGGGAGAGTTAATTCATTATAGTGGAGGTTTAAACATAAAAGGAAGAAAACAACATATGCTTGGGTTCCAAAATCCTGTTACATCATCACACCCCAAATTGGAAAGAAGATGGAAAACATATCTTGAAAGCCTAGTCCACATGCTTGACACCCCCTCACAAAACCCCTGTGCCATTTTATTAACACACTTTTTCACATGTAGCAGCTGAATCTAATGAGAGGCTAAATCTTGCCTTTGTGGAGAAATCGATTTATCCCCCCCACCCCACACCGCATTCTGAATTCTCCTACAGCCAGCCCCAGGGCTTCGAGAGCCTGCTTCCTCGTTCACCATCATTATTTATCACTTCTACAGAATGCCAGGGGGCACTCAGAATTAACTATACCATGCTATTCAAAAGAAAACACAAAAATCCCTGCTCTGGTGAGGTGGGAGTGGGGGAACCATTAAAAGCATTCACAGAGTCTAAGAAAAGGAAAATACAATAGCGATGAAACAACGTGTCCAGTAGGAGAGCTACTTAGGCTACCTCTACGAGGTAGATTCCAAGGGGAGATGAAAGAATGTGCTGTTAAGGACTCTTTCTCCTTCTAACCTGACCACCCCCTGCGATGACGTCAGGTTAGTGTGCTAACTGGGAGGAGGAGCAGGAGGCAAGCCCAAAATGGAGCAGGCCAGGTATTCGAGTCACGTAACAGGAGGGGTGAAAAAGTGCAGTGCCTCCTCGCTGGGCAGATACCCTTCACCTGCCATCTGTGTGACAGCATTCAGAGTCGGGAGGATGCTTGAGAAGGGAAGAAAGAGAATCTAATCCCATTACCTTTTATGAGTACTCAGAGAAAACATCAATAAAAACTAAGAATAAAATGTTTTATGGTAATAATATGCACCCATGCTCTCACACAGACCTGATTTCCTCTTTCATATTACCCAATAAATGCCATTTCCTCCTCCCATGTATTTTTTTTAAATAAAGAAAATCTCTAGAATTCTACGACAGGTGTATTTTTCTGGGTGGGAAAGTGATGCATTTGGTTTCATTTCCTCCTGGTGTCCTAATCCTTGGCCATCAGCAGTGCTACCAAGATTGGAACACTGATTTTAATATTTCATACCTTAATTGACTATAGTTCTCCTGTACATGTATTCAGTTTGAAATTTTGGATGACAGTGTATTTTTCAGCTCAACCTATTTTAATTCTTATTCTAGACCCTGTGAAATCATATGACAGCAGGTTTAAGGCTGATATTAACCACTTCCTATTTTTGGCAGGTTGGTATAAACATTATTAAATAGGTCTATAAAGTCAGGTAAAATGTAGTCAAAATCAGCTTGATGTGCATTTTCATAACCACAGTGGCTGCCTCAAGGATGATACAGAGTAGATAGCCACTGAAGGAATGATGGGGGGAAATACATAATTAGAAGGGTGAACCGAGAGACAAGTCTCCATCTGCAATTCTAAGAAACTCCTTCCATCCATGTTTGGGCTTCCGTTAAATTAATTACAGTCACAGAAAAGTAAAACGCAGATGAGATGCCCTTCTACAACCAGTGATGGTGATGGGCTCCAAAAGTGCTAGAGTTTATATGTTAGAAAGGAGAATAACTCATGTAAGTTCCTCCTAACATAAAACTTGTCTTTCTTATATAACATAAATGGTAAATGTGGCATTAGAGTTCTGCTGCTTTCTCCAAAGGGTATTTAAAAAAAAAAAAAAAAAAAAAAAAAAAACACCCACAAATGTCATCCCATCTATTTTTAAGCAGAATGCTGCTGGGTAACCAGCTGAGTTGTCTAAACCCAATGGGGAAATTCTACGTTTAAATACGCTGTTTTATCTCATTGAAAATAAGTGCCGCAGACTGACACCGAACATACCGACTTCCGCATACAGTAACATGTACATTTTCTTAACTTCGAATATAAAACTCTAGCCCAAGCTGAAAAGCTAGGAAAGCAAAATATATTCCTTAGTAATGGCTCTTTAACGATTCCAATTTCTGACCACCACCACCACCCCCCCCCACACACACACACTTTCATCAATTTCTGGTGAAAACCCTGTTCCTTGGGTTTTCTTTGCAGGTGACGAAGTAATATTTATAGATTGAGATACTGTAAAGACAACACAAATTCTAAAAAACAGACCTATGTGACTTGTAAATTATGGGGTGTTTCATAGATTTCATTTCTTAAAATGGATTTGGGGTTTTTCTACAGAATTTATTTTTCAATAAAAGTTATATTTGTTTTTTTTTTAAAGATTTTATTTATTTATTTGACAGACAGAGATCACAAGCAGGCAGAGAGGCAGAGAGAGAGAGAGGAGGAAGCAGGCTCCCTGCTGAGCAGAGAGCCCAATGCGGGGCTCGATCCCAGGACCCCGGGATCATGACCTGAGCCGAAAGCAGAGGCTTTAACCCACTGAGCCACCCAGGCGCCCCAAAGTTATATTTGTTAATTCTGAAAAAAATACTGACAGTACGGAACGATATAGAGTGAAAAGTAAAAGCCCTCTGCTTCCCAGCTCCCCTTGTCTACTTCCGAAAGGGAACCACCACCATTATCATTTGAAAATTTTCCTTCTGATATTTTATGTATGTAGTCAAACATAATATGCACGCGCATTGCCTTTCTTTCTTTTTAACAACCTGGTATCATACAGTCAGTTACTGTTCAGCACTTGGCCCTTTTAAACTTTATAATATGTTTGGTCTTCTTTTCATGGTAGTACATACAGATTGCCCCATTCTTTTTAATAACTGGAAAATGCTTTATTATAAGGAAGTGTTCATTTCTTTAGCAAATGCTCAATGCTCACAGACCATGTGCCAGGCACACTTCCAGACACTAAGAATACAGAACTGAATAAAACAAAATCCCTGCTTCACAAAGACCACAGTCCACTACATTTTAACATTTGAGGGATTGGCTATATTAACAATACATCGCAGGCAATGTTATTCACTACCATGGTTTTAGCTATTCCAAACAACCGTAAGAAATCACCCAGTAAATAAATTTTTATACTCATTTGTCAGTTGAATAAATTATTGTTATTCATTCAGTCTTTCAGTCAATTCTTTGTTCATATCATCAACTTCTCTAGGAATGGATTGTGAATGTTTTGTTGTTAATTAAATTCATGCAATAATAGGGTTTTTACACTTAGGTACCCAACCTTTATAAATCTACCTCTTCAAGTACCTGAATAAAGATACTGAAATTCATCTGAATTGAATCCTTCTGAACCAGCCTATGATAATGCTCCAAAGGGGAATTAGGTCAGATGAGCCAGTTTCTGTCCACTTTTACTGATCCCATGTGCAGAAAACTTTTGACTTAAATATTTCATGATAACCAAATGCCTCCCAGACACAACTTTTATGTCTCCTTTTGGTTTCTGTGTGGCATAAGAACAAAGGAAAGATGTTTTGAAATTAAAACAAAATGAATAAATGTATCTCTCCATTCATAGAAAATTCAAGAAAATTATGCCTTCTACAAAATTGGGCAAAAAAAAAAAAAATCAGTTGTTACTTAGGTGATTGTCATTCAAAAACCCATCCCTCAGAAACCCCAGAGAGGAAAAATCACTTATGAGTTTCCATTGTCTTTATCCCCCATATATTTCTTACAACTGAAATCAGCTCAAAATTTACATCTAGGAGCGCCTTGAACAAAACTAGAGAAGGAATCCAAGTTGCCAGATGGGGGGTGTACCAGGGAGAAAGTAGTGTTACTCTCTCTACCTCAGTGGTTTGGAGGGAGGGTCTCACTTTCCTGCTTCCTACTCCCATCCCCAGAAAGTATTCTCTATGTTTCAGACTTCCGGTGATACCAGGAATTTTTGACTGGATTGAGGTAGAAAGTAAGAAGCCGCTTAAAAAAATTTTTTTCTCTAATTTAAGAACTATGTCCTCGGAGGAAAAAGTTCCCTGCAGACATTCTGACACAAAACTGTTCTGTTTCATTTTGCTTCGTTTTCTGGCTGTTGTCCAAATCTGTTTCAGGAAAACAAAAATAACATATTTTTGTCAAATGGGATATCATAACTGGAGCTTAATTTAATATTTTGCTATTAATTCAAAATTTTTTACTCTGCACAATTGCTAACTTGAGTGGGAGGTTAAGGTCTCACTCGACCAGCAATAGTGAGGGGTGTGTGAATGGCAGAGAGCCGGTATTGTTACTAGGGGAGGCATGAACATCTGAAGAACCTGAATCAGGTCAGTTTGACTTACTACCAGAAAGGTAAAGAAAGGGAAAAAAGGCCAAAAAAAAAGCCCTTCTCAAAAGAAATACATCTGCATTGTTACTACCTGTAGGCAATTTGCAACTTCTGTCATAGGATAAACATCCTCCCTGAGTATGAATTCTGCCTGTGTGTTCATGGATGTGTGAGAGACGAGACACCGAAGACTGGATTGTAGTCAGTGTTTGGCAATAGAAGGGATAATGGGTGTGCGTGCCATCGCAGAGATTCTTTTATATCCAAAGATAATCATTTACCATCTTGAGTAAGACATTTTTACCTCATTACAGTTTTTACTATAAAAAAATGGTTGGCATGATCTAGGTTTATGATAGAAAATGCAAGCCGTGTGACACATACCTATCCTTATAGATCAATGTCACATTCATTTCTCTGTTACTCTCTTTCATTTGCACAGATTTCTGGAGTGAAGCCAATGGCATAGACTTGACTTAAAGTGTAAGCTCCCACAGCCTGGGTCTGGTTATGGTTCTTCCCTTCCACGCATGGAGACCACCCTCCATTTGTCCTCTCTATATCCAGACAGGGAGATTGGAAACATTTTACAAACTGTGAAAAGTGCTCATTTAGCTTAACCATTTTTTTTTTCATTTTGTTGAGTCCAGGGGATAGATAAGTAATTGCAATGTAATGGAGCTGAAACCCAGGTCCAAGAGAGAAGATATCTAAATTCTAGCCCAATTCTGCCACTTAATTAGCCATATAAACAGTAATTTACATTCTGGGTGTCAGTTTCTTCATGTATAAATGATGACATTTATTAAAACATGATGTGAACGATCTTCAGCTGAAGAAAACACATAGAATTTGAGAAACTAGTGACATAATCAGGTTTCTTTATTGGCAGACATCCTGTAATCTTTATGATGCTGATATGGACGGCAGCTCTCTAAAAGAACAATGCCATACAGAGCACCTCCCAAACCTCTTCCATCTTGGAACCCTCTCCCATGAAGCATTTCTTTGGATGAGTGATCCATGAAGTGTGTTGTAGCATACACTGGGGGAGATGACAGTTTTAGGATTCTGCTTGACTGGTCCTGCCACGGTCAAGTGATGGGTCTGTGTGGGCCTAGCAGAGTTCCATCAACCCTGCTGTGGAATGTGGTTGCGGTGCCCTGGAGACCTTCACAGAAACATCAAACTTCAGCTCCCTGGAGGCCACCACAGCTTCTCCTGTGGATGCTGGTTATATGTCCACTCCCTCCCCTGCCAAACCCACCGCAGATACTATACCCATCCCCTCAGCGTCTTCCCAGACAGGTCCCCTCCCAGTCTGTTCCACTGTGGGCCCTCCTACTTGCCAACATTGGATGGCACATTTGTTCCCCGCCGTTGGTGGAGAAAAATCCAGGACTAAAGATTTCCACACTTACTTCTCAACTACTTAATAAGTCAGGAATATCTCAGGTGATAGAATAAAAGATTTCATGAGCACTTTTCTTTCATCTTATTCTTTTATGTCTTATTTGATACTCTGCTTGGAACTGGGTATGTGGAGGGGAACAAGATGTAGTTTCTGCCAGACAAATGAGATCCTCCGCCCTCTCAAACTGCTTACGGATTGGTGGGTGAGCCAGATTTGTAAGCAAATGGTCTGAAAATATTATGATAGTGTCCTATTAGTAGTATATGCCAGTTGTTAGAGTAAATCTTTATCTTTTTAGGTTAGCTCTATATTTGTTTCATTAAGGCAGGTCATTATGGAATTCCTGGTCTCTAAGAATGTAGAATGGCTTAAATAAAGGATCTGAAGCTCTTATTTCTTTCGCATAGTATGATGGTTCAGGTGACTTGATTTTCCTGTTCATCGGGCAGCAAAAAAACAAACATTTTGTAAATGGTTTCCCTGCTCCTAAAAGCCTGTCAATTAAATTGAGAACGATTTATTTTGTCTTACTAAAAAGAATGCACCTTTCAGGCACTCTGCTCCACACAGCATTTCTTTGCTTCGACAGCCTGTGTGGACCTTCTGAACAGCTGTTTCAGACCTTGGTACTTACACTTAGGTCTCTGGCCCCAGCTAACTCCTCAGAGGAATGAACAGAACATATACAGCTCACAGCTGAAGAGAACCTGTACAACAGTGAGCACTCGGGGAGGGCCCTATCTGCCTCTGGAGCTTCATGTCCACTACCCTGGAGGCTGCCACTTGAGTCTCCATCTGTGATGGGTCATTCTGTGTGGCCACCTGGCTAGGCTAGAGTACCCAGTTATTTAATCAAACACAAATCTAGGAGTCACTATGAAGGAAGTTTGTAAATATGGCTAATATCGACAATCAGTTGCCTCTAAGGAAAGATTTCCCCCGATAATGTGGGTGGGGCTTATCCAATCAGTTGAAAGCCCTGAGAACAAAGCTGAGGCTTCCTAGAGCAGTAGAAATTCTGCCTCAAGACTCACTCGACCCCTGCCTAAGTTTGCAGACCACCAGCCTTCCCTACGGATTTCACATTTGCTGCCCGCTGTAACCATGTGAGCGAGTTCTTTAAAACAAATCTTTTTTTCTGTTCTCCTCTGAGAACATCTTTTGATCCACCGTCCCTTACACACCAGCCTCTGGAGATTTTCTCAAGTGCACTGACTGATCTTTTCCATCCCAAGCCCCTTTCCACCCCGAAGCTGAAAGAGCCTTGAAACCTTTTCGTACTCCTCCATCATGGTCCAGCTCTGTTCTGAATTAAACAGGCAGTAGGGGTTGGCCCCATGAGGGAATCTAACCAACATGGATGACATGATTTCTACATGAAAATGCCTTCTGAATTCCAAAAAACAACCTTTTATCTAATAGGAATTTTATATGCATTTTTACATCATTTATATCATTGGAGTTAGTTCCCAATACATGTGTTACTATCCTCATCTTGTTTGAGAACATGGAGGTTAAAATATGTGAAGGTCACTGGACCAAAATCACACATCTGGGAAGTAGTAGAGTCAAACTTGAATCCACGTTTACCTGATTGCAAACACTCTCCTATATTCCTTGCACCATGCTCTTTCCCTGTCAGTGGAAAAACTACCTGGGTAAGAATTACCTGGTAGGAAAATATTCCATTTTTTTTCTGTGACACTTCTGTTGAGTATTGTAAGCAGAAGTACTGGAACATCACCTAAATGACATCCATTTCATATGGACATCAAATACTGCATCCATTCGAATAAAAAGGCTGGATTGTTCTAAGGTGAATGAAAGTCTTTTTACAAAATATTTATTTATTTTAGCTTTTAAAAATGTTTTGAATCCCACTGCTCCTGGCCCTCAGAGGCTGATATACCAAAAACATGCAAAGGCATTTCAACCCTTGGGCTGCCTTGAGCTGGCTTCACAGGGTTTGTCCTAACCCAACTGAGGGACTCCCTCCATCGGCTTAGGCATCCCCACCCCTGGCTAGTGTCTTCTTTGACTCTCAGCTACACAGGGGCTTGTTCAAAAAGGATGCTCCTATTGTCCTCATCCTGAAGTTGGAGAGCTGTTAAGAAATATTTTTCTACATAATTTCAATCGGCAAAAGTAAAAGTGACAAAGAGCCAGAGAGCTCAATTCTGGAAGTATTGTTTTAGAGTCTCAAAGCTGTTCATTCATTCAACAAGCACGTATTAAACATTTACTGTACAGGAGGTTCTCTGGGAAAAACAAAGATGAATCACATTGTCCTCTGATTAATAGTGAACGTGGCCATGCTCTGTGCCAGATGCTCTAAAAACAGTGCTTTCCAAGCCAATGATAGCAACCAATTAGTGGTTCGTGAAATCAATTCAGTGGGTCGCAAACGACATCATTTTTAATTAAGTAGAACACAACAGAAGAGAATAGAAAAGAAGATAGAGTACATGGCCTCAGAGAGGTTAAGTCTTTCTTTCTTTCTTTCAGTTGTATACACTCATATGCTGGTTTCCAAGGGAAGGTGTATCCGTTACTGTGAAACAGAGTCAAAACCTGTTTAAAAGCTACTGTTCTAGAGAGAGTGAAAGAAGAAAACAAAAGCTTTGCTCTCAAGAAGTTTGCATCTTGCTGGGAAGATAAAACTAATTAATGAACAGCAGAATCCTTTGTATGAAGCAGCTAATGGCTAAAGGGTCAGTGAATGTTGCTGATTTAGTGCCCCATGAGACTGAGACCAGGGGAAAATTGCTGTGGCAGTTCATTACTCCCTCCTTGAAAAACTTCTCACTTGGCTTCTAGGACAACACACCTCACTGATCCTTCTCAGAATCCCTCACTTATTCCTCCTCGGCTCCCCATCTCCTGTAGTTGGGTCAATGCCAAATGGGCACAGTTCTTGGGCCACTTTTCTCTCCTACCAGTACCTATTTCTTAGGTCACCTCAGTCATTTTCTGAGCTTTAAATACCATGTGAGGGCCCACGTTTGCTTCTGCAGCCCAGACAGCCTGAACTCCCAGCCTTGCATAACCAGGGCCCTAGTTAATCTCTCTACTTAGATGTCTCGTGGACATCTCAAACTTAATCTGTCCCAAACTGAACTCATCTTTGTCACCCCAGTCCACACCTCCCTTAGGGTCTCTCATTTCAGCTACTGGGAATTCATCCCTCCAGCCTATCATGCCAAAAATTGTGGTGTCATTCTTGACTTTTTTTCTACTCTACTCTCAACTCCTATGTCCAAATCATCGTGGAAAAGCCTATGGGCTCTATCTTCTCCCTACCTCTTCTGCTACCACTATTCCTCACCTTCAACTCCAGTCTGGATAAGTGTGTGAGCCTCTAGACTCTTCCCCAGATTCTACCTTATCCCTTCTAGCAACCTCAGCTCCGCAAGCCAAGTGATCCTTTTAAACTATGATCGGTCACATCTCTCATCAGAACCTCTGAGCTATTCCTATTTCTCTGAGGAAAAGCCACAGCCCTTCCAATGGCCTGTGAGGCCCAGTGACCTAGACCTCATGCCCACCCATCACCACTCTGTGCTCACCTTCTGTCTGCTCTCAGTCCCCTGCCCTGCTGGGCCTCTGCAAGGTAGCATGGCAGGCCTGTCTTCCCAGCAGGACTTTCTTACTCTTCTGCTCCAAGCGCTTGCCCTACAGATCTCCTGGCTAATCCCCTCCCCCATTCGATCTTTTCTCAAGGTTACCTCCTCAGTGAGGCCTCTAGGGACCATGCTCAGCAGCACTGCAAATACCTCTACCTTCCCTCTTCCATGCTCCTCTCTCCTGCTTTCCTTTTCCAGTGGTACAGTTCACCATCTAATGTATACTTTACTTGTTCATGCCTCTCTTCCTCTTTCCACATTACACTTTCTGTATCCCTAGTACCTAAAGCAGCACCTGTTTCACAATAATAAGCTCAATAAATAGGCATTGAATAAATGAATACATGCTTTTAAGTGAAAGAAACAAAAGAAATGATACTTTTTTTTTAAGATTTTATCCATTTATTTGACAGAGAGAGATCATAAGTAGGCAGAGAGGCAGGCAGAGAGAGTGAGAGGGAAGCAGGCTCCCTGCAGAGCAGAGAGCCGGATGTGGGACTCGATCCAGGACCCTGAGATCATGACCTGAGCCGAAGGCAGCAGCTTAAACCACTGAGCCACCCAGGCACCCCAAGAAATGATACTTTTAACTCCACCTTAACCAGTAAGGAAAGGAAGGGAATACCATAATGAAGTTTGGTCTAAGAAACCTCACCTCTGGAAAACAGAATGGAGGTTCCTCAAAAGGTTGAAAATAGAGCTACCCTATGACCCAGCAATCACACTACTGGGTATTTGCCTTAAAGATACAAATGTAGTGATCCAAAGGGGCATGTGCATCCGAATGTTTATAGCAGCAATGTCCACAATAGCCAAACTATGGAAAGAACCTAGATGTCCATCAACAGATGAATGGGTAAAGAAGATGTGGTATATGGAATACTATGCAGCCATCAAAAGAAATGAAATCTTGTCATTTACAACGACGTAGATGGAACTAGAGGGTATTATGCTGAGCGAAATAAGTCAATGAGAGAAAGACAATGATCATATGATCTCTCTGATATGAGGAATTTGAGAGGCAGGGCAGGAGGATTGTTGGGGGGTAGGGAAGGAAAAAATGAAACAAGATGGGATCGGGAGGGAGGTTTCTTAATCTCACAAAACAAACAGGGTTGCTGGGGGGAGATGGGGGTATGGCAAGGGTGGCTGGGTGATGGACATTGGGGAGAGTATATGCTATGGTGAGTGCTGTGAAATGTGTAAGGCTGATGATTCACAGACCTGTACCCTTGGGGCAAATAATACATTATATATCAATTAAAAAAATAATAAAATTTTAAAAATTAAATTAAAATTAAAATTTAAAAAAAAGAAACCTCACCTTAAACTCTATAATGAATACTCCAGTTGGGAAGTTTCCTTTTGAGGGAGCCTGAGCTAGTTTGGAAATACTGGTTCAGACAGCTACTGAATGTGCCATACTCATCTGCGCACATGTTTGTGTGACAACTCCCATTGGTGTATCATGCTGCCTATCAGAAGTGGGTCGAAATATAGCCTTAAAGTACAAGTCCTCAAAAAGCCATTTCCCCATTCGGTAACTATGAAAGTGGAATTTTGTATTACACATGTGCATAAAGACACCCAAAATATTATCCCATTCTTCCTAGATGTCAAGAACTACATTCCCATAATTTGAAAAATGACAGTTTCATTGAGTTAGAATGAACAGTATTCATGAAGAAGAGGTTCTGTTCTGACTCATTTGAGTACAGTACACTTTTAGGTGTCATGAATGTGACTTGGAGTAAAAAGTCCAAACAGCACCAAGGTGCAGTAGTAATCAGATGAGAGGGATTTAAAAAAAAAAAAGGCAGGATATTTTGAGGTGTATCTCTTCTTAAATCTTCTTTTATTCTAATAGACACCAAATAGCTAAGTTAATGGTTCACAAATGTAATAATTTATGGCCCATTTAAGAAACTTAGTAACCCAAAACTTAATGGTAAACTAAAGGAAAATATTTGCTGAAATCTATTTCAAAATTTGTAATTTGGGGGGCACCTGAGTGGCTCAGTTGGCTAAGTGTCTGCCTTTCGGCTCCGGTCATGATCCCAGAGTCCTGAGATCGAGCCCCAAATTGGGTTCCCTGCTCAGTGGGGAATCTGCTTCTCCCTCTCCCTCTGCCCTTCCCCCTGTTTGTGCTCTCTCTCTCTAATATATAATATCTTTTAAAATTCTTATAATTTTGAAATTAAGTATTAATACTAGAGATGACTGATTTGATAAAAACTAGCTGTTCCAAGATAAACAGACTTTAAGTTCTAAGGGAAAAGGTCCATACTCAAAAACATTGACAAGTAGTGGGGTCTCAGAACTGCTGAGAGATTTAGAATATTTTAACCAATACCAAAATTTAGTATTGATGAATGGTATTTCTACATCTGGGCTTCTGCAGACTTCAGGAAGATTCCTAACCATCTACCTGCATCCCTCCTTTTGAGCACCAGACACAGAATTCATACTTGCCTCAGGGAATTCAATTTTTGGAATCATAGCTACAAATCACCAGGAATATAGTGGGCAGGTGCCACCACGCATGACTGCATCACTGATGGCTCACCCAGCCATTGCAAGCCAACATATATGCTCCCAGTACATCAGAAAGGCATGTGAGAAATGAACAGTTGCATTAAAAAATAAGAAAGGGCTCTAAATTAGCTTATCCCCTATATGGTCAATGGAAATAAATGTAAGATACTTATAACAGATCTAACCCTCTGTTGTGTTTAATTTTGCTATCTTTTAGGATGTTTATGTTCTTGCTTATATTTCACTAAACCTTGTAGCCAACTGTAACTGCTGCATGATGGGTGTTCTGTGGTTCTTTCAAGCACCTAAACTTCCCTCCTTGTTACAGTTGTCAAAATGTTACAGCATTGTAGCTCCCAGTAACTTAATGCTTGAGTTTCATGTTTAATGGAAAATTGCTAAGCTTTGAAACTTACAGACAGCAGAATAATATGATGAAAAGAACATAGAAATTTGAAACAAACTTGCCCTTTGATTCTGAATATGATTTACTAGCTGTACAATTTAGTGTAAGTTATTTAATAGCACGAAGTCTCAATTTTCTCATCTTTGCAATGGGGTTAATAACAATTAGGGTTTTATATCATATGAGATAAAGTTTGTGTGTTGGGATTGTAAAATGGCTACCAGCAAGTCCTAAGGCTAATTACTTTACTATGGATGTACTGAATGTGAGAGGAAGTACCTTCAACTCGGCATTCCAAGCAAAGGTTGAGATGCTTGCTTACTGAGCAGGCTTAGATCACACGCTCAGCCCTGAGCCAGGCAAGGCACCTGGGGAACGTGATTGTGTTGACTGACTGAGCCAACTGCTGTGCTCCTCCTGAGACACACGGACCTCAAGTGTGTTTCCTTCTGGGGAGGAAGGGTTCTCCAGAGCAAAATCACGAAGATGAAGATGAGACTACAAGAACCAGAACTAGAACCAGGGTCGCAAAACCCACTGATGTCCACTACAGTCAAAATGCAGGGTGGACAGCGAGGAAAATTAAGTTTTCTCCCCTGTCCTCACATTATAGCAGAATGTGGTATCTTAGTTACTACTTCTTGATGTGGCATCACAAGGCATCTTCACGACAGACAGCAGCCCCTTTGGTGTCAGCTGTCACCTCACTAACATTTTCAACCAGCCCCCAAAGGCTCATGGACCACTTTGAGGGGTCACAGGCCTTGCCCCTCACATTTCTGCCACAATGCCTTTTGTCGGTGGCATCCATTAACTTCACACATAGACATTCAACTCCTAAAGAATGGTTTAACCACCAGGGAAGAAGATTTTTAAAGAACAAAGTACAAACCCAGTAGGTGAATCAAAGGTATGGAAATACTTCACTCAGCTTGACTTATTCTAAAGCTATTTTTCCATTTTCCTTCATCTATCTCCCAGATTTGCCCAATCACTTAAAACTTACAAACCCCTTTGACAACAGAGACTGTGTTTTATAAAATGCTTTTGGTATATTTGCCCAGCACCTACTATGGTGCTAAGTACCTTGTAGACACCTATAAATGTTAGTGGGTGAGAATAATTCCATAGGATCACAGTGACAGAATCCTATTGCATAGTACTATTTACAAAGTTTTGTTTAAGAATGCTAAAATAGTCAACAAAACAAAAAGGCAACCCACGGAATGGGAGAAGATATTTGCAAATGACAGTACAGACAAAAGGTTGATATCCAGGATCTATAAAGAATTCCTCAAACTCAACACACACAAAACAGATAATCATATCAAAAAATGGGCAGAAGATATGAACAGACACTTCTCCAGTGAAGACATACAAATGGCTATCAGACACATGGAAAAATGTCCATCATCACTAGCCATCAGGGAGATTCAAATTAAAACTACATTGAGATACCACCTGACACCAGTTAGAATGGCCAAAATTAGCAAGACAGGAAACAACGTGTGTTGGAGAGGATGTGGAGAAAGGGGAACCCTCTTACACTGTTGGTGGGAATGCAAGTTAGTGCAGCCACTTTAGAGAACAGTGTGGAGATTCCTCAAGAAATTAAGAATAGAGCTTCCCTATAACCCTGCAATTACACTGCTCGGTATTTACCCCAAAGATACAGATGTAGTGAAAAGAAGAGCCATCTGTACCCCAATGTTTATTGCATCAATAGCCATGGTCGCCAAACTGTGGAAAGAACCAAGATGCCCTTCAACGGATGAATGGATAAGGAAGATGTGGTCCATATACACGATGGAGTATTATGCCTCCATCAGAAAGGATGAATACCCAACTTTTGTAGCAACATGGATGGGACTGGAAGAGATTATGCTGAGCGAAATAAGTCAAGCAGAGAGAGTCAAGTATCATATGGTCTCACTTATTTGTGGAGCATAACAAAGAACACGGAGGACATGGGGATATGGAGAGGAGAGGGAGTTGAGGGAAACTGGAAGGGGAGATGAACCATGAGAGACTATGGACTCTGAAAAACCACTGGAGGGTTTTGAAGGGGCGGAGGGGGGGGGTGGAGGTTGAAGAACCAGGTGGTGGGTAATAGGGAGGGCACGTACTGCATGGAGCACTGGGTGTGGTGCAAAAACAATGAACACTGTTACGCTGAAAATAAACAAATTAAAAAAAAATAGCACAGAAAAAAATAAAATAGCTAACAAAAAAAAAAGAATGCTAAAACATTTTTTATTTGGAGGGAGATATAGCGAAGGGTCTATTTAAAAAGAGGTAGGTATTTACCCTCGTCCTTAAAAGGTCATTTTTAAGCAATCTGAAGCAAATTAAGCTTTGCACCCCCTTTGGGCTTCGTGGGGAGTTAGAAAGGGCGGTTGCCAGGGAAATCTGATTGGAAAACACCAATCAGACCTTGGGATCTGCACGTCGCGTAATTGTAATTTTCCTATTCTTGCTCTTTTTTTCTGCTTTTGCTATGAGAAGAGCAAGCTTAAAAGGCTACAGGGACATTTATGCCAAGTCGCATTTGTCAAGTTGAAAGCTGTGTGGAGCAGAAAAGCAGTTCTCCCCGCTGTAAAGAAGATGCAAAGGACCCGAGTGAGTAGGGAATCTGAGAGCTCACTAAAAGTGCTTAGAAGGCAGAGACATTCACGCCATTTCTGTAACAAGTTGTAGGCAGGCACTTGAAATCCAGGGGGAAGACTCCTTACCACTGGGGTGCATGCAGCCCCCCACAGCCATCTTTGAAAGACTTGATTGTCCTTCAAGTTTTCTAGCTCCACCCCCCACCTGCCAACTGTCTGACAACAGCAGTTGCTAAGGCACCAGGACACACTGAGGGAGCAAATGCTGTTTTATTTCTTATTATCTTAAACCCTCTTCAACAGTGCTGGCAAATTAGTGGCAAGATAATATTTATGCTGATTTCAATAGTTACATTTTATGTTTATTTTAGAAATAAAGTACAGTTGAATGGGAGCATGCCCTCCCTTTTCCCCTCCCCCCCATTTATTTTGTTCAGTCACTTAATCAATGTACATTCATCAAAGGCAGGGTGACATTAAAGCTTTGATGTCAGATGAAACCAGACTCCTACTCATTATTATGACCTTGAGAGTCATTTCTGCTTTTTGAGTCTAAGTTTTGTAGCAGTAAAATGGACAGGGTTAATGCCCATTTCATCGGACTGCTGGAAGTATTCACGTAACATAGATATCTCTTCCAGCCCTCTGAGGTTATCCCAGAAATGTCAGATTATTCTGTAAATATCAGATCCCTAGCTCTCCTTTCATAAATACAGTTTTTCCTCCTTGTATTTACTCTTCTTCATCGAGCTCAGGTAAGATGAAGTCTGTTGATCTCCTCAGCCATAGTCAAGCGCCCTCATCTACCCGGTTGCTTTAAGAGAAACACTCAATTGTTGAAGAGATTGACAGCTGCCAAGGAGTAGCCTTGCAAAGATCAACCTCTTATCAATGGCCACCATTTTAATCACCGCTCTAACTTGCTATGTTGTCTTTATTCCCACCTCATCGATAAAATGCCTACATTTTTTTTTCTCCCCGCTTCTCTGGTTCCTGACAAATTAGAACTTTAAGTCCCACCTCAGCCTTAGAGGTTTTCCTCCCTAAACCTCGGCCATCCAGAACTGCTCACAGAAGTGCACTGGCCTCCCCTGGTATATTTCAGGATATACGCTCCATTTCAGCTGTCCCAGCTTTCTAAGGGTCTGCATTCCTTTTGTGGCTCTCAGATTTCCCAAAATCTCACGCATTTTCATCCCTCCAAACCTAACCATCCAACCTCCCATCTCAAGATAATCCGCTCTCCAGGACTCACTCACACATAGCTTCATCTCCCAGCCATCATCTCTCAGACCATCATTGGCACAAAATGTCTGACTCTCTCTACATGTAGTTACACTCTACTGACTGAAGCCCAGCAAAAGTGGGGGACTGAAACCCCAAATCCCGTGGAAGAGCCTTTTAAAAGTAAGCCTTCTCGTGTCTGAAATAGTATTTCTTATAACTTCTACTTAAAGGCTTGTAATCCTTCCTTTGTTTTATTAACATTTTTTTCCTCCAGACAGATCTTAAAACCATAGGGAGGTGTTGATTTTTTCTTCCTTACCTGAAATATGTATTCTTTAGGTTACCATAAAATAACAACTGTGACTCAAAAGACAGCCAAGATCTGAACACAGGGGGAGAAAGGGAATCACTATCTGTGAAGAGTAGACCCTATTTTGGGTATAGTGTCACCCTATACCAACTACTAAGCTCTCTGGACCTCAATTTTTATATTTGACAAGTTAAGATTATAATAATTTTTCTTATCCTTCAAGGTAGTTGTAAGGATGATAAGACATTATGTGAGCTTATGTTTTTTGCAAAAGCATCGCACAGATGTATGCTAATTATTATTATTAATTTGGTCACTATTAAATAGGAATATTAAGTTCTATGCTTTCTACCCTAGAATATATCCATTTCTTATTTTTATTTTCACACATGTTCTTTAAAAGGTGTTTGGTTCTAAGATGTATGTTTCTCATTTTAGCATCTTGATATTGGAATGAATCATATAATCTAGGAAGCGTCAGAGTTTAGTTGGTGGCATTGATTTCTTAGTGGCACAAAAAAAATATTGAGGGTTTTGCATTGGTAGCTTAGATTCAGGATAATGTGGCATTTGGATACTAGAGGAAGGCTGCAGATAGGTCAAAGTAAGGATAGTTTGTCTATTCAAAATGGAAACTTTGTTAACCAAGTGGGGATAACCCCTCCCCCAAAAATCAGCAAAATATTTGAGACCCTCAGAACAGAAGATATTATCTTGGATCATATAACTTTTAAGAGTTCCCCAAGGGAAAGATTTTTCAAGGGCCCCTAGCTTATCATAGCTTTTGCTCATGGATCAACCAGAATGAGTGTGATCCTCTTTCAGCTGAGTTTGGAGAAACCTGAAGAGGGAAAATATTTGGCAGCACCAGAACACAGTCTACTTTCAAAGATCCTAAAAGAGACAGAAACACATTTTTGTGTTTGAAATTTTTGTATTTTTATATAGGATAACATATATATTCCATCTGCTTATATTCTTATACTAGAACATCTGCTTTAATGAGTAGAAGATGGTCAGCTAAAATGCCACTGCTTTTTTAATCCCAAGTTATTTATGGCTGGCCATACTTTAAAACTAGCCATGAAGAGACAGATTTCTAATGTTTTCCTCAGATTTTAATGGTCCTTGGAAGTTCACAAACTATATTCACACACATAATTTCTATTCATTATATATCTATTATCATCCTCATTTTAGAGATGGAAAAACTGAATCAAGGAGATAAAGTGACTTATCCAAGGTCACACACATTGAGTGAAAGTAAAGCTCTAATTGGAATTCATTCATTCATTTAGTATCACATTTACCCAGAAACCTATTCCCTTTCTGGCAATGTACTAGGCCCTAGAAATAGCCAGATAAACAGTAAGGAGCTTGCCCCCCACCCTTACCTTTTCAGCCTCTCCTGCACGTCTGTAACTCAGAGCTGCACAGAGCAGAAAGTTCATGCAGCCCAGAGGTCCCCTAACTCCCACTCTTGGTCTGGACAGTTCTTATACATCTGGAATACACAGCTCTCGGTCAAGGTTTTAAAACAAACAAACAAACAACCCTTTAAATACAAACACAGTTCCCAGGGAGGCTTTTTTCCCCTCCAGGTTTTCTGCTTTGTGAACCAAAAGGAGGCATTTGGGATTCAATCACTGGGAAGCCAGGCAAGATTCTGGTAACCTAAAGGCTATAGGCTCCCCGTCTTGGTCCTGCAGAAAAGAGATGAGACCCCAGGACAGACAGCTGGGAGTACTTCCTGATGGGAACTGTCACTTAAAAATGATGGAAGTAGATAGTCTATTAGGACTTTATGTTTTTACTTACTATATTTCAATTATTTCTGTTCCTCCTTTGAGGAAGAATATTGGAATCAGGCATCTGAGTCTTCTTGGAAAGCTAATGTCTTCCATCATGAGGGAGTGCCTGCATGCTATACCAGTAGGGCAGAGCTCCCGTAAAAGACCTTTACTGAGCATTCCCTGTGCACTTGTGGGCATTACCCCATTTAATCCATGCCTAACTCTCTATGGGGTAGGAAACAGACAAGGAAATTGAGGCATATGCCTGGTTTCTGACACAGCAGGATCTTAGACCTGGGTAGTCTAGATGCAGAGCTCACATCTTTGAGCCCCCCGCAATACTGCTTCCCCTGTTTCAATGAGCTTACCAAGTAATTAGAGAGATGACACAAAGACACATAAAACAAGTAGTGCCTATAAATGCCATTGTGTGATTAGGCACATTAAGTATGCAGAAAGACGATGTGGATTAGGCTTGGGGCCATAGAGTGTCCAACCCCACTATATAACTCGGCCCCTGTAACTTGACACCAGTCATAGTCAGTGCATAATGAATGGGCAGGGTTGTGTGCCCACAAAACTTTATTTACAAATACAGATGGCAAGCTGGATTTAGTCTGTAAGCTGCAGTTTGCTGACCCCTCATGTAGAGATACATGCTATAGATTTCATTAAAAAGATCAGTTTACTCTGGAGCAGTCGGAGGGAGCTTTACAGTTGCTGAGTTCAGCCTGGCAGGAAGATTTGAGACAGACTTATAAGAACCTACATGACCAGGCCCTGTACCCCTGGCCTCTTCTTGTATCACTTTCCCCTTGCTGGGTACTCCCCAGTCATTCTGGCATTTTCACTCACACACTTACTCTGTTTTTGTTTTGGGTTTTTTTTTTTTTTTAGATTTTATTTATTTATTTGACAGACAGAGATTGTAAGTAGGCAGAGAGGCAGGCAGAGAGAGGTGGGGGAAAGCAGGCTCCCTGCTGAGCAGAGAGCCCGATAGGGGGCTCGATCCCAGGATCCTGAGATCATGACCTGAGCCGAAGGCAGAGGCTTAACCCACTGAGCCACCCAGGCGCCCCTCCTAAGCTTAGTCTTACTCTAGAGACTCTGCACTGGCTGATCCTTTTGCCTGGGAGCTCTTCCCAGCTCTCCTCCAGGCTGGCTCCTTTGGTCAACAGATCTCCTCGGGAATATTATCGCTTTCCTAGTGGCTTCTCCGAGGAACAGGCTAAAGGAGGCCCCTTCCAGCCACATTGTTACATTAGCCCATCTTATTTTTCTAATTCCATTTATGCTGAAATTATCTTGTTCATTGATTTGCATGCTTGACTATTATCTATCTCTTCCTGCACTGCTTCTAGAATGTCTGCTCCACAGCCTGAGATCCATGCTTGTACTGTTCACTGCTGTATATTCCTGGTACCCACACCATGACTGGAAAAGAAGCAAGGAAAAAATACTTGCAGATGTGAGGGAAGAAGGAGAGAGGCAAAGAGAGATGCGCAAGGAGACGGAGAAAATGCAGGCATGTCCCACTGGGTCATGTTTCATTATCTCCTGTTCTGTAACTGAATAGGCTACAGCTGTGATTGGAATGACCCATCGTTCAGTGTCCATGCACTCTTTCAATTAAGAAAACATCCCCATCCTGTAAATAGAGAGTGCTAGCACTTGGTTATGGTCATTCTTTGGTCAGAAGCAAGCCTTCAGTAATTCTGAACTATGACATGTGGTCTAAGTTACAGACTGGTTATTCCTGAAATAGAAAAATGCACTCTAGTCATCATTTTGTTTGATCAAAAATAAAGCTCTCTCTTGGAATTTAATGCTTAAACATATGCATCAAAAAGCAAATAATCCTTTTTTCTCTAATTCATAACTGCTGTTAAATCTAACATTTATTACATTGATTTTATTATTGTTTCTTTAAAAATTTTGCATCCAACCACCTCCAAGGTTGGTGCAGATAAGCAGGACATCTGGCTGGCCTATTACCAACAAGTGTCTATTTGCTCCAGCTTCCCCTCCTTAATAAGACTTCTATTCCCTCAAACTCCCAGGACCAGTAATACTGAAGATTTTCTCAGATAGCCGTAAGGTTAATTGTTTCTTTGGATTTCCCCAATTTTTCTTCATTCTGTGCAACTGGAGCAGAAAGACACATCAACTTTTGGCTAGATCACAATAGTAGCTGTGCCCCATGATTTTCTGCTCTTTCCAATGAAAAGGGAGTAACATTTCACACTCAGGCCCCTTACAAATTGGCGTGCCTTCTTAGAAAACTATGCACCTGGGCGCCTGGGTGGGTCAGTGGGTTAAGCCACTGCCTTCAGCTCAGGTCATGATCTCAGGGTCCTGGGATCGAGTCCTACATCGGGCTCTCTGCTCAGCGGAGAGCCTGCTTCCCTTCCTCTCTCTCTGCCTGCCTCTCTTGTGATTTCTCTCTGTCAAATAAATAAATAATATCTTTAAAAAAAAAAAAAAGAAAACTATGCACCTGGTCTCTGTCTCCCCTTTTGCTTTAGAGTTTAAAAGGGTCAGAATAAAAACTCTGGCTCAGTCATAGGAACTTCTGAGACATTATTTTTCTTCTCCAAGATCTTGATTTTCTGTGTCTTTACATTTTTCCTAGAACTGATTTCTGTATTATTGTACAGGTAATCTTGCCGTAGGCTATCTTTAGGTGTATGAATAATGCATTAATTTTTAAATCCCATTCCATACAACTTAGCTTCTATCACTTGAAAACAATTTCATTGAGAGGTATACAGATTAAATACTTTATAGTTGGTTCCCTTAGCAACAGTTGCGACCCATTGTTAGTGCAAGCTCAAGTTCCTACCATAAACTAACTTTGGGAAAAACATCCAAACAGAAATTTGCTATGTTTCATTTCATAATTGATATGACCTCATACAAGTTTGTCCTTAGTCTCTGACATATTCCAGAGACCAATGTTTATTTATGAACTGTGAATCAGTACCAAGAAATGGCCAAGTGCTATATGCATCATCTGTGACCCTTAGCTGTACCAACGTAATTTATAAAATGTAATTGCTACGCCAATAATGAGGTTCTGAACATGATCATATTTTTCAGTGAGTCACCTTCCAACTGAAGGAAAACAAGGCTGTTCTAAACATCTATGATTTCACTAAGAAATCTTCCTTGTTGCTATAGTGATTTTGATGCTTTTTAGCTAAAAAAGTAAAAACTCTGCACTGTTATTACCATGATCAACAAATAGCAAATGGATCAGATGTAATGGATTACAAGGTGGCATGGGACTACAGCTCTTTGGTTCCGTAGGTGCCACAGATCATAGCCCAGAAGGAGAGGAACAGTATCACATAGTGGTCAAGAGAACCAGGTTAGAACTCTGCACCTTCGTAGCTGAGACTTATGTGTCCCCACATGGGGCTTGACCTCACGACCCTGTGATCATGACCTGAGCCAAAATCAAGAGTTGAATGCTTAATCGATGCTGAGCCACCCACCAACTCCTTTATTCTGTTTTTAGGGAAACATCTATTCTCATTCTCTGGGATCTATAACATTTAGGAACCTGTGTCCAATATGTGTATATGTCATTGTGAACAATTTTATGAATGCTTCTGAGTTAAAAATTCATATATTATTAATCATAAAATTTAGGTTAAGTAAATTCTAACCTTTGGAGTCAAGCCAAAATGCTTTGAATGCCAGTGCCATTATGTGTTCTTTTATTAATTGTGTGTTCTTTGGCAAATTCCTTAAGTTCTCTGAGTTCCTGTTCCTTATCTGAGAAATACAGAGAAAAATTATGCAGAGTTGTTACGTTGATAAAAAAAGATCCTGTAAGCAAATCCCTTCGCATAGTTAAATGTTAATGATGAAAGAATATATTACTTGCGGGGCGCCTGGGTGGCTCAGTGGATTGACCCGCTGCCTTCGGCTCAGGTCATGATCTCAGGGTCCTGGGATCGAGCCCCGCATCAGGCTCTCTGCTCCGCGGGGACCCTGCTTCCTCCTCTCTCTCTCTCTGCCTGCCTCTCTGCCTGCTTGTGATCTCTCTGTGTCAAATAAATAAATAAAATCTTTAAAAATATATATATATATTACTTGCTGGATAATCAGTAAGTGGTTAGCATCAGAATATTAAATACCTGTTAACCTTCTCATTGAAACTTGGACAGTTCCCGGGAGCCCTTCCTGGCTACTCCTTCCTCATCACCATTACTGATAACTCCTATTTCTAGTCTCTCTTTGGTGCATGTTCCATTTATGGCACCATATCTTAAACTTACTGATGGGTTGATTTGGAGCTGTTCCCAAATGTGTTTATGCTCTGTCTTCTCATTGCTGTTAAATCATATTAAGGGCAAAAACCAGCCTCCTTTGTTTTTTGGTTTCTTTTTTTTTAAGCCCTGTGCAGAGTTCTATGCACCGGGGACTGTTTGTTGCCTCTTAGTGGATAAAAAGAGTGGTCATTATGCATTTATTTTACTAAATGGAGAAGTTATGAGATCCTAGGTTGAGTCCATGTTGAAGAGGAAAATCTAAGTGCAACTGAAGAGAAAATCATAAAGAAGCCCTCTATAGCATAGTGTAGTGATCTGCTGAACTCAAAGGAAATGATTGTAGAAAAAGAAGGAGCAATGTACTAAGAACATTATCTTATATGCTACCCCCCAAGTGGGGACTCAGAATAGGATCCAGCAAAGCAAGAGGAAAAGAACAATTCAGATAAGTAGCTGTAACAGGTAAGTAGAGAAACTCTTCAGGGGTGGGGTGTGCGTGTGTATGTGTGTGTGTGTGTGTGTGTGTATAGAGAGGCAAGGAAAATTTAGATTAAGAAAAGGCCACTTGCTTTCATGAGATCACTGGAAACCTTTAAAGACTGATTTAAGCAGATCTATGGAAGATGAATACAAATTAAGAGGGGTTTAGAAAGCATAGGTTCTGGAGAAGTCCATGTAGCTGGTTGAGGAAGAAGAGAGATTCTATACAAGACAGTACAGATGGAAGGTGTGAGGAGGGTGGAGATAAAACTGAAAGATTCTCACATTTTAAATGACAGTTGAAAACAAATAATTGAAAAGTTCAAATAAAACTGTTCTCCTTTCCAATGGTATTCTTACTTGAATTATTTCTTGAAATTCTTAGTAAATCAAAGCCAATGGTTCTAATTTTTCCTAATACACAGGATGTTTTAAAGATTAGGACATGGATTTTCATGGATTAAAATATTTTTAAACCAATTACAGTAAAACACCATTATTAAGAAATGAATCTCTGGCGTTTTAGATAATTTATCTATATTACCCATATTCAGGGCCAAACAAAAAAAGAACAAAAGGAAATGAAAGTATAGGATTTTATTAAAAATGAATTACCTGTTTTCTATGTGAATAGGTTCCTCAGGATGACTGGACAGGGTACACCCCTCGAGGTAAAGACGACGAAATTCCATGCCGAAGAATGCGGAGTGGCAGCTACATCAAGGCCATGGGGGATGAAGACAGTGGTGACTCTGACACAAGTCCCAAGCCTTCTCCCAAAGTTGCTGCACGAAGAGAAAGCTATCTCAAGGCTACTCAGCCATCCCTTACAGAACTCACCACACTCAAGTAAGTGTTTCCAGTGCTCTACTTCCAGTAGTCCAGCTCCTTACTTTAGCACCTAGAAGCAGATAGTGTGACTCCTAAAGTAATCAGGGCAGAGTACACCCTTCAGAGGAGCAGTGCAATGTACTGAATGGCCTATTGGTTTTGATCTGGGGTCTGACATGTGTATCCAATGTCTCAAAGACACAGGCATCCAGGTGCGTTCTGCAGAAATCGTAAACTGAACCCCAAAACCCAAGAAGAGTTTGAAACAATCCAGAATGGCTTTTGAAATGAATTAAGACTTCTGGTCAATGAAAAGATCCAAGTCTTTCAACTCTCAGATGTTTCCTTAACCACTAAATCTTCAGGGCAACTCTTCCTTCTAGGACCTTGAGTTTTTCTGATAATTGAGTAATATAATAGGGCAGATGATCTTGGAGAGACTTGTAGAAAGTGGCTATGCTTAAAAATTGAGTCATATATGAAGGTTCTTGATACAGGTTTTTAATTTGGACGCTAAATACATAGAATTTTTAAGACCTTGAAAATGGTTTTTGGGGGGCTTCTGGCTGGCTCAGTTAGTGGAACATGTGACTCTTATTTTTTTTTAAGATTTTATTTATTTATTTGACAGAGAGAGAGATCACAAGTAGGCAGAGAGGCAGGCAGTGAGAGAGGAGGAAGGAGGCTCCCTGCTGAGCAGAGAGCCCGATGCAGGACTTGATCCCAGGACCCTGAGACCATGACCTGAGCTGAAAGCAGAGGCTTTAACCCACTGATTCACCCAGGCGCCCCAGAACATGTGACTCTTAATCTCAAGGTTATAAATCTGAGCCTCACATTTGGTGTGGAGGTTACTTAAAAATAAAATCTTTTAAAAAATTATTTTTGGTTTTGAAAAATACAGTTATAAGTAGTCCTCACTTCCATTTGTGCTATTCGTAAATTGAAAACATCACTACAGAAGAAACTACTGAAACTGATTATTTTAAACAAAACCTGATTAAATTTTAATCTTATGTATGGAGAGTAAATCAGAACCTTGGAATATATCAGGGCTTGGATCATCATTTAAAAAATATGAATAATTTGTATTTTTAAGTGCCTTTTCCCATATTTTGAGGGAATACATACTACCATTCATGCAGTCATATTATGCTATAAAATAAAGTATTAAAAGACAAAATAAATAGAAAAACGCCAAAGATGTCAAGCTAAGGAAAATAAACTAGATTATTAACAGAGAACACTGAAAAACATTGTTCTTTTATGATGAAAACATTTAAATAGCAAAATGCACTACATCTTAAATAAGTGGACAAAGGGAGTCCCCTCATGAATTTTTTTTTTCAAGGTAGCAGTGGAACCTCTCCAGATCATTTCAATAAAAAATTACTACCAATGGCATTAATGAACCAACCCAACAAAGTAGGTCTTCTTTCTTTCCTTTGGCTTCCAGTTGCCCTTTCTCTTTGCCTTGATTACTGCAGGTATTGGTTTTCTAGGGCTGCATCCCAAAGTCTCACAAACTGAGTGGCTTGAAACAACACACACTTGTAATGTCACAGTTCTGGAAGCTGGAAGTCTGACATCCAGGTATGAGCTGGGCCCCGATCCTTGAGAAACTTGGTAAGGACAATCCTTCCTGGCCTCTTCCCAGCTTCTAGTTGTGGCTGGCAATCCTTGGCATTCTTTGGCTTCCGGTTGCTGTACTTCAATCTCTGCCTCTGTCATCACATGGCCTTCTCCCTTCTGGGTCTTCCCACAGCTGTCTTATGACACCACTCATATTGGATTAGAACCCTCCCTAATGACCTCATCTTAACTTAATTAAACCAGCAAATCCCAAGTAAGGTCACGTTCACAGGTACTAGGAGTTAGGACTTTGATCTATGTGGAGAATGTAAGTCAACCCATAACACTGCCACACAAGGTCAAAGTAGATCAAGGATATGAAAAATAGAAATAGGTTTTTGTTGTACTTTGGCACACTTCACAGAGGCTCAGAAAATTAAATATATATCCAGTCTGAAAAAAATTTTTTTAAAAAACCTGGATTTGTAATAAAGGCAGTCTGCCAAGGTGGTTTAAAATCAGGGTGGCCAAGGATAACTTCTGGCAAACATTATCTATGGTCTTTAAAATATCTCTCCACTAGAGACAATAATAGGCAGACACAGCCATGGTGTTAATTAACATCCTCCAGAAGAAGCAAAAGAGGGAATGCTTTGGGCAAGAAAGTCATTTAGACCTTCAAGAGCTCAGTTCCTCAACAAGCAGTGGGACTCTGCAACCTTCAGAGTCCCTTCCACCACTTTTGTATCCTGTTAGTTGATCTATCAAGATGCATTTTTCACATCAGCTGAATGACATGTTAGGTCTCAGGTGATGAGACACAGGGATTGCTGCTGCTCACAGTAATACCCAGGTGTGAGGAGCACAGAAAGGCGTGGAGCACAAGAAAGCTGAGGGGAGTGCTCTGATGATGCTGAGGACTGGGGTAGGTGCAGAAGTCACCTCTAACAATTATGCCTTGGGCTACTCTCCTCACAGCTTCAGGCCTGTAGATGATCTGCTCTGAAGGCATTAGAACTCTTTCCTTTTCATTTTGCTTCCTACATAGTATCATCTTCCTTTCAAGCCCAGGCCCTATTTTTACGACCATCATATATTTCTTGGCTCCAAAGTTTTAAGAGCAGCAGTTTTTAAGAGTTTTAAGAAAAAGACAAACACAGATAGTGGCCAAGCTCTTGGTAGAGAAGGCCAGTTACTTCAGACACTGAAAACAGTCATTGAGCTCGGTTGAGTTAGTGACTATTTTATTCCTCCATACCTACGGAAATTCAAAATGGCAACCACTTTACCGGGGAATCTCTATAAATTGAGAAACTTTTTTCCTTATTCAAGAAGGAATTTCACCAAACCATCTCTATTCTTTAGCAAACAGGACAACATCTGACCGTCATTCAAATATGCCTGTATTCTTTCTGCTACCATCCTATTCCCCAGGCTTATTTCCCATAGTTTTGTTTGTCTCCATTCATTCCTCCTTGACCGGGTTTAGGGATTCCATTCCTCTCTACAGTCTACCTATTATGCTTCCATCACACTCAACTACAGATGATTCCTAGTGAGTTCTAGTTTAATGGTATTTAAGGAGGCACGTAAGAAGACAAGAGAAATACACTATGGAGGCAAAAAATTCAAACATGACATGACTTATAATCACTGCTGTCTTTTGTTACTTAATGATGTTTTGACTCAAGACCATTATTTCTCTAGAAGTTTGAAGCATTCAGTCCCTCATGAGAAAAAAAGAAAGATCCCATATCCTGGAATTCTAGTTCCCCAAAAAAGAAAACTATATTTTTGTTCTTACTTCTTTGACATTTAAGTCAATTTTTTTTCCTCCTTCCTCCTTAGCAATTCACAGCTTTAGGGATGAATCATAGCCATGAACTAAGATAACTAAAATTAGCCAAGCGCGGTTGGGGCAACATTTTGTTTGAGGTTTTTAACTCCTATCTTCTGTCAGAAATGCTGGAGAGAAAGCACTCCTGTACTTTCTTACATTGTTTTTCTCTTTTCTATTTTTATAAAGGCATCTTGAGGGTTTATTTACGTCACTTACGTAATTTATTTATTACGTCCTAAGGTCGAACATTCTAGAGTCATGAGCAGGCTTCAGACAGTGAACTCCATCTTTGGGCCACAAAATTCCTGTAGCTACTCACTGAGAACCATAATATTTTTCATTTCCTTGTTTCCCTTCACAGCTGGTAACCAATCCTTTCACCTCACCACTAGTTTTGCTTTCTTCCTTTGGTATTAGCTAACAATGAACTTGAAATGAATTATCACCCAAGAATATTAGTATTTTCAAATAATAACTTCTAGATGCTTAATAGTAAATTCTCAGGCAAGTCAACGTGAGATTTGGGGGCCAGAATTCCCCTAAACCTCTCCACACCTTGGCTCTGATGAATTTAAGTCTTAGTTGGATTTGTTATGGTTTGCTATTTATTCTAGCATTGAGACTACCACCTGCAACACTGATTAGCTAAAACCATGTCCAAATCCCATCTTGGACTTTTCCCTCCCAATATTCTGCAGAAAGCACTTTTTAAAAAGTGAGCTGGCATTTAAAAGATTCTAAAGTTAATTTCAACTATGCATTAATCCTAGGCAAATAACACTTTAAAATTTCTTCATACATCTTTATCCCTTCATCCAAGCACTAAGAAAAACTTCCTCCTGGAAGAAATAGTCTTTACATTATATAAGACTATATAAGAAATAGTCTTAACATTATAGACTTTGAAAGGCCTCTGGAACTGGAAAGGAGGGCCCCAGGTTTCTATGCATGTTTGGCTTTGGGGGTGACAAGTTAGACGGAGCTCTAGCAATTTTGATAAACTAACAAAAGGTTCAAGAAGATTCACATTCAGTCCCAAATGTCTTAAAGGTAGATAGTTTTCTGTTTTCAGGATGGCTAATCCTCTTAATCTTCATTCTTTTCCTGATCCTGAACACTTTTCTTTTTCTTTTCTTTTCTTTTTTTTTTTTTTTAACATAAATTGTGGAATGGTGAATAGCTGTGTGATGTTGGCAACTGGCTTAATGTCTCTAAGCCCTACCCCCAAAACACACCTAAACTAAATGAGAGGCTTAGGCTCTTAGTATGATGGAACCACTGAGACAACTCCCATCATAAAACCCCCCACACCAACCCCTAACTTCTAGGCCTGTGGCAGACAGCATCAGCCAATCCCTGCATTAATTAAGGATGCCAGTACCCTTCCCACTGAACACAGATCTGCTTTCAGAACACTTCTCAACACAATTCTCCAGCCCTCACTTCTCACTGACCGGTGATGCCACCGGGTACTGTCTCCCATCCACATGGTCTCTGAGAGAACTTTTAGCACTACAGTATGTCATTGTAAGGATGAGGCACAGAAGATCTGGGAGTTCACAGTGTAAAGACAAAAGGAGTGGTATTGGTAAATAAAATAATTTGAGAAGAGATAGATGGGGTATTTTCCTACAACTTTAATTCTGGAAATTTAAGAATGAATCAATTTTTTATTAGGAACCCAAAACAAGCTTCTTGATAGAGTCTCTGTTTTTGGTTATCTTTATATAAATTTCTTGTTCCCTTTTTTCTCTTTAGACACATTGTGTCCTCTGCCGGTTCCCCACATTCCACAGGCTCCTTCTGCCCACCTATAGTTCCTCAGTTCCAGGGGGGAACTGGGATATACGAACATGAGAACATTGATATTTTTTTTCCTATGGATATAAACCATGTTTAAGAACACACCCATATATATCATCCCATCTTTGTCCTAAGTGGTATGAAATGTCTTTGTTTTCCTTTGTTGTCCATTTTCCCCAAATGCTTTGACACTCCTCTCCTACCTGACCCTCTGGATAATTTTACATATAACAGCAGACGCTCTTTACAGTGGAAGAAAGTACAGAATAACACAACCTGACACCACAATATTGTGACTATAATTCAGCAATATAAGCTCAAGATAGGTTCCCATCCTTTCCCCACCACAGTACTTTCTTCTATTACAGTCTATCTTCACAACTCCCCACCCCCAGCTTCCAAAATGAAAAGAAATGGAAAACATTTAAAACTAAAACTCATTCACTTGCTCATAGAGAAATTATCTAAATATGTTTCAACCCCTTGCTAGAAATAAGCCTCATTGAAAAACAAAACAAACAGTAACTGGTACAAGAAATTGCCAGTTATATTCAGCTCAGATCACCATTCCCAGCTTAAGAAAAACCAATTCCTCTTTGGGGTATGAATGCCCTCCTCCAAATGAGATGGGCGTGTGTGAGCACTGTAGTCTGTACCATATCCTGGTCTCTTGTGATGTAACTGCTTATAGAAAAGCCTCTTTGGGAAGGAAACTTGCATAGATTGGCCTGTCCCTATAAGGATCATGACCCCAGAGGAAAGAACTTGTGTCTTGTGTCTCTGTGAGGGAGGTGAAAGAATGAAGAGAAATTCTGACACATTTTAGAGAAAGGAAGGAGATTTTAAAACACTGAAAAGAGATTTAAGTTTTAATGTTCTAAATGCCTGAGTGCTAAGGGCTCTACATTGTTTTTTTTTTATCACCATAACTCTAAAAATGAGATTTTCCCCACTTTACAAATGAAGAATCTATGTCTCAGGGAGATTAAATAACTTGTCCAAGGTTGTACATCAACTAACCATCAAAGGTAAGATTGGAGGCCAGGCATTGAAAGCAGAAAGGATAAGAAGTTGAAACATGGCATGATGGGTTTTCCCAGACCACAGAGAGGAGGTACATCAGAGGGCTCAGCACAGAGGAGAAAAGGAAGGTCTCCTGGATATGGACACTTGAGAAGCAGCACCCAGGAAGAGAGCTGAGAAAGCAGATTAGATGGCGGGGGGGCAGGAGCGTGGTGTCAGAGACTGCAGTGAGGTACATCCTGGCCCTGATGTCCTGCAGGCTCACAAGCAGCTTGAAACACCAAGGCCTTTGAAAACATTTTGATCCGGGCTTGCCCTGGGGTGAAAGAAGGAAGGACCAAAAGACCAATGGATCAGAGGTAAAGGAGGCATTGGCTGATGGAGGTTACAGGGAGAAGTGATAGGCTCTTAGAAGCCTGGGTCCAGCTCCTTCTGGACTATGGGACTATGTAATAACAAACCCTGTCCCTATATCTGTTCCATGGCTGTCAGGAGCCAGCAACTCCCCAAAGACTGGGGAAATGTGAGCAGGGGAAAACCACCAAAGAAAGTTCTGGAAATGAAGACTCCCCAGTCTCCTCAGGTGATACTGATCAAAAATGCTACCCACTGGCCTGCCAGGAAGACTTGTGTTTGCAGGAGGCTTTAAAATAACTTTAAGTTGCCTGTCTACTGGCTACCAACCCTTCATTTTAATATCTACATTCACTATTAAAGTACAGATAACCAGGTAACAGAGAACACCCTGATTGTAATCAGAAATGGTATTCATGTAAACACTCATTTATTCAATACCTTTAATACTGAAGTACTGTGGAAGACATTTGTACTTAGTTTGAGTAAATTTATTAAATGCTTTGTTAAAATCTGGTTTTCCACAATCAAGTGGAAAATAGATAGATATAGCTATAGATATGTTTTTATATAGACAGATTTTATTTTTATATCTGTATTTTATATAAATAGATTTTATATAGGCATATATTTATATATCGACATATTGTATTTCCATATATTTATACAGAAATATATATATATTTTTAGAGATATAAATATACCCTAAAAGATACTCTAGAGTATAGAGATGTGCTTTAAAATTTAAGAATGGTGGAAGAAGGCACTACAGAGAAGAAGTAAACTTAAAATTCAGAGGCTGAAGGTATTAAAGTTTATTATTTTGTCCAGAATTTTTTTCTGGTCAGAAAAAAATCTACTTTACTTGCTATGGGGACAGTGTTTTCTTTTTCTTTTTTTTTTTTCCACTGCAAATTACTATTGTCAGCATAGTCCATGTTATTAGTTTTGTTTTCATTTTATATCATTAAAGCAATCCTCCTCGTGCCCCTCAGATGGTAGCACACTCTGAAGGAAAGAGAAAAGCTACTTTAAAGGAAGCCTAATCAGACATATTAGGAGCTGCTTCTAATCCTTCTTGGAGGCAGGCTGTGTATGAATCCTAAACAAATGTACCTTTACAGAAAACTCTTATAGCAAAACCACTGACATTCTTATATATAAATAAGAGGAAATGAGATAAAAATTACCACCCAAGGATTTAGATCAGCTGTAAGGAGAAACTTCTAACCACTAAGTTATTAATTATGAAGTAAATTAATTTGGGAATTTGGAGAGAAATTTTTCCAGGAACCTTTGAAAACAACCTGGATTGTGCCTCTGTGAGAGCTTTGATAATTCTGCTGGGTGACTTGGGTGGAGTTGAGCAGAAACTTGTGTGAGATTTTCCAGACATATGGGGTCTAAGATTTCAGCTGAAGACCAGCACCATGTTTTCTTATCATGTACATTCATCCTGCATTTTTAAGTGAAACATGCAAGAAGAAGAGATTTCTAAGTACCCATTATTCCCTGAGAATATCACTGCTCTTCCTGACTCTTCCCCTCTATCACCCAAATTACCATTTTCCTAAATTCAGTCTTGAAACACTTCAGCTCAAACTCTCACCTCTTCAGGCTTTAGGGCTTCACGCCTCATTTGAATGATGACAAGGACCAATCTCTCTTGCTTCGACCAACCTGTCTCTGTAAGAACTCCTTTCATAGACTTTCTACCTGGTTACTGAGACATCATCTCTGAATCTGACTGTGTCTCTGAACATAGTCCCCAACAGCATTCAGTGTCCCAGTAAGACTCCATTCTTGTTGGAAGTCTTCTTTTCTGCTGTTCCCTTACACATAGTCTATGCTTTGATCAAACTGAGCTACTAATTGATCTTGGGATCTACTGTGATGGCTTCAGACCCATGCTGGTCAAGATAGGTTAGATTATGCTAGGAGTGAAAAACAGCTCCTAAATCACAGAGGCTTCCAACAACAAAAATGTATTTCTTGCTCATGCTACATGTCCATATTGGGTCGATGGGGAGCTCTGGTCACTGATCAGTCAGGGACCAAATTTGGAAAGATTTCCAAAGTCATAAAGGCAGGACAAGAGCACAGCATCTTAATGCTGCCATCCTCAAGTGAGACAAATCACCTTCATTCCCGTTTCATAGGCAAAAGCTAGTGGCATGGCGATGTCTATTTTCATAGAGGGCAGAGAAGGCAATCTTACCATGTGCCCAGAACATGGACACACGAAACAGTATTTGACAAGCAGCACTAATGACTACTGAAGTCAACGCTTCTGAGACCAAATATTTGGCTCTCTCCTTCTCCTGCAGACAAATTATATTCTTGCCCCATCACCACCATCAAAGGGAGAAAACCCAAATCCCAGTCCTATCCTAAACCTCAAAATTTATGACCTGTGGGTGATGAATGATAATCTGTAGAGCAGAGAATAATACACAGTCATATCTACATCTGGTTCAGATGTAGCTCCTTTACATCTGGAGACTATCAGACTCCAACAGAAAATGACCTGCCCCCTACATACCAGTTTATCACGGTTGAACAAGGACAAAACATCCACAATAAGGACTTCCATTCAAAAAGAAGAAGATGGGAGACAACAGTAGTTATTGGTCCATAGCAATTCTGCAATCCCATTAGAGAAGATGTTTCTTGATTAGGCTACAATTCTGCTCCCTAGGAGCAACTTCCTTACAATGTTCTGTCTCCTAGCTCCCTGCTCTGGAAAAGTCTTCAATTTCTATTATTCTCCTTGACCATAGCCAAAGTACACATCTGGAAATGTGTGCTCCTTGGACCCCAGGAGACATTTTAGGACGCCCTTTGTTACTCCACCTTTTAATTTAGTCTTTTGGTTCTTCTAGCAGTATGGCTCTCTCACAACTGTAGCTTCTTACCTATGAATTCTGATGAGTTCCCTTTAAAATTCAGCACACTCATAGAACCCTCCCAGATACAATGATCGTCTTTGCTCTATTTGTTTACCCTCCCACTCCCATAGCTCCAAGATACTCATCAACTTATTAGCTGCTTCCCTCTGAATCATTTTGTCTAATCAATGCATTTATCTAATTGCATCTTCATTCTAAATTATCTTACTCCATTCAGATAATCTATTTGAATGATAGTGTAAGATAGTCATATCCTTGACTTGAACCTTGCCACTAGCAATAGTTTTCATCATACCTTCATCACTCAAAACACATTCTTGGGTTTACCTTTTGCAAACTGGGTTGAAATCAGTTGCTTCTTCCAAATCCTTCAAGTCTTCAAATGTCTAGCCTCCCCTTACTCCCCTTCCTTGCTATTTACAATCTAACCATTTTTTTCTGAATTTATTTCAAACTGCATAATACCTTGTTGAAGGCTGTCAACAGCAACCAACACATGCCATTAACATTGTGTTTTGCAACTACCTCCCCTAGAGTTATCAGTTTGCTTATTACATCATCTACCTTCCAAGTTGTTGAGAGTAACAATTTACCAAATGATTCACCACTGCATAACCTAGATCAGTATGTTTCCAGCCTCTAATAATTGCCTTGCTATTTGCTACCAATTTCTGAAGCCATACCCATATATTTTAGGGTATTTTGTTGTTGTTATTCCATGAGTACCCCATTTCTGGTACTAATTTATGTACTAGTTAGGCTAGACTAGGTTATGCTCTGTTGATCAACAACCCCCAAATCTCAAGAGTTTATTTCTTACTCACAATATGTGTCCATTATGAATTGTCAGGAAACTCTGATCATTGCAGTCACTCAGACACCCAGAAAGACAGACAGTATATCTCAACAGGTGTGTCCATGATCACCAAATCAGAAAAAGGGAATGTGGTGAATTGAGCACTGTTTCCTGGAAATGATGCATATCATTTCCTCACGTTGCTCACATATCATTGCTAAAACCATCCACATGACCACACTAATTTCAGAGAGACAGAGAAGTGCAATACTACTATGTGCCCAGAAAATGGAGAGCTGGGTATATTTGGTAAACAGCAGTAATGGTATCTCATGGTCTTTGTTTACATGGTTCCCCACCCTATCCCCCAGGAAAGCCATCTCCTCCTCACCTGTTCATTCAGTTAAGACTAACTACTGCATACAGCATATTGCTAAGGGGCGCAGGCTCTGAGAGGAGACTACCCGGGCTCCAAAGCATAGTTCTGTCACCCCTAGATGTGCGACTGTGGGAAAAACCATTTAGCCATTCTGTGCCTCAAGAGTAGGAGAAAAACTCTGCATTCTTTTCCATCTTCCTCTCAAATGTAACCTCTCCCTGTTGGTTATTATTTCCTCTTCCTAAGAATTCCCTATGCACTGTCTTCAAACGTTTCTCAAGGTAGCTGTAGCCTTCTTATATATGCTTCTATTTTCTCTGTCCCCACATCAAATGCTGTCTGAAGTAGTATTTGCAAAGCACCAGGCACAGGGTCAACCCCAAGGAGTCTAGATTAATGCTAACTTACTACTAAACAATCCCTATATGCCTCAGGTGGCTTAAACAGCGGCTTCGCAGAGTAGCTCTAACCCATAGTTGTTGAGCTGAATTTCCATCTAATATCTGCCCACCACCATTTGGCTGTGCCTGTGCTTGCTCAGACTTTTTACCCTCCCCATGCTTCTGAATCTGTGGTTTTCTGCAAAGCTCCCTGTTCCTTCTCAACCCTTCTTAGCATCACCAGCCCACCTGGAGGCTGGGAGCTCAGTCTGGCAGGTACACATTAGCATGTTAAAAATATCTATGCAGCCATCCCGAGTATTGTCATCCCCTCTTCCCATTAGCATATTTCTGTTAGTTCATCTGGGGAATCCCTGTTCATTCTAGTTCTCTTAGGAGGAGGGGAGAGGCCTAAGACCAACATTAACTAGTCCTTTTAGAGTTCGAGAAGGATTCTCTGCAATGATCACATTAACGGCTTAGCATTCTTTCAAATTGATTTGCTACTCAAATAAGCCACTGAGGAAGAAAGATATTTGATCATCTAGCCTGATAACAAGTAACAGTTTAATTTTCTTTCAAGCCTACTTTTCAAGCTAAAATTACATAATAATTTATCAAGTGTTTTCAGTCTATTTCATTTGATCCTCCCAATGGTCGCAGAAGGAATTTAGAATTGATTTTTACCAACACTTAACCAACAAACCAAGGGCTCCACATGATTATGAGCCTCGGGAGGTAGAGCCCAGCTTGGTCTTGGGTCTTAGGCTCCAGCCATCTGCTTTCCACTCTAACTTTCATCCTTCCACTGCCTCGTGGAGCTCTGGGAACTTTCCCCAAGTAAGACTATCTTCACCATCTGGACATTGTTCCAAGCTTCCAGCTCAGAAACTTCTTTTAGTTCTTTGGACCACTTCTCGTTCCCAGAAGAAGCAGAGCTGAGAGCTCTAGGCATAGATCCAGGTGACCACCTGCATATGAAATTGCCACCACCTCAGTAGCATCATCCCTGGGCCAAATCTTAAGAGAAGTGGGTGCTGTACTGTGGGTTTGGGATCCTGAGATCACTGGGCTGATCCTAGAGCTCATGTCTGGAGAGCCTGAAATTAAATAGTCAAAAAAGAACCACTTTCTCGTGTGGTTTTGCCTGCTTCCTTTCACCTAGCAAAGAAAGATAATGTCAGGGTTTCGGAGTAGGAGAAGCTGAGAATTAAAACAGCCACACTAAAAAACCAAAAATAAAATAAAGTAAAATAGAATAAAATAGCCACATTCTGTGCCCGTCATCATTGAAAGAAAGCACTCGGCCATGTTGGCTGGTCTAGTCTGCCAGTGAGAGCCAGTGGTGTGCACCTCTCCTCAAGTCCAACTCACCCTTGTCACCCTGGTAACTGGCAATTTGGCCATGATGGGACTGTTTACACCACAGAAATCAACAGACCCTATAAATCAGAGATTTTTTTTTCTTCCCAGAGAGCCAGTTTTTAAGCATTTACCTATATACCACTGCACAGTATCTTCATGTAGCCATCCTTCAGAAAAAGGATAAAAGGTAAATCTTAAGAGCAAAACCAAGAGGAACCTCAGAGATCATTCCAACCCAGTTATATTACAAATGAGGAAGTGGAGGCCCAGAGAAGAGCAAGAACTTGCTTAAACTACTTGACAAATTTAAGATCCAAGTCTTCTCACTTACAACTAAGAATTCTTTCCAGAGAAATCAAAGTTTTCTGGCTGCTACATTCCTTGAGGGAGACAAGAGAAAGATAAGGCTCTGCCTCCACTACATATATATGTTTAAGTTCCACCAAAACGAAGAAAACAATTTTGTATAATTATTTGTACGTTTCAAAATAACACTATGCATGTTGCCTCAGACTAGAACTACTATAATTGTTCAGAAAATAGAAAGTTGAGGTGCCTGGATAACTCAGTCGTTAAGCATCTGCCTTTGGCTCAGGTCATGATCCCAGGGTCCTGGGATAGAGCCCTACATGGGGCTCTCTGCTTGGCGGGAGGGAAGCCTGCTTCTCTCTCTACCACTCCCCTTGCTTGTGTTCCCTCTCTCACCATCTCTCTCTGTCTCTCCCTCTCAAGTAAATAAATAAAATCTTAAAAAAAGAAAATAGAAAGTTATTATGATAGAAACAGCAAGGGATAGCTTCATGAAAGAGAAAGGATCCAGCCTGGAATTTAAATAATTACCCACAGATAAGAGACTGGGGAGAGAGAATGTGTCTGAATTTAAAGGAAGCAAGCTGACTGATGCAGGATAAGGGGTATTTAAAACTGGGAAGCTATCTTAGGAGAGACAGTGAAGACTTCTACAAGCAAGATCCTTAATTTAGAGAACTCGTTTTGCTTGAATCCAGTTAGTGACAGAGAATTGTTGATGGCAGAGGAAGAAAATAATGTCAGTGTTGTTTTAGAACAATGGCCTACATGGCATGGAATTTAAGAAAGTCAATTACAGCAGAACTTTTCTCCCATCTAGATGAATGTTCTACGTTATTTATATGGGGATCTACATCTGGAAGGATGTTTTCTAACATCTCAGTAGTCATTCTCCCTGTGAAGAGACTTTATGGCTGATTTTTTCCCCCTGTCTTTTGCTTTTCTCTCTTATTTTTTTTTTGTTTCTTCCTTTCATTACTGTATAGCTAATTTTGGCAACAAAAATCACCTCAAAGGATAATGACTAACACCAACACCAGTACATAAAGTAATTCTAATTCCTAATTCTATTCTAATTCCTCAAGACAGGAATTATTATCACCCTGAGTTATACAATGAGGAAACTGAGACACAGGAGGTGAATGGACTTGCCAAAGGTCACAGAGCTAGACATCCATAGTCAGGATTTAAATCCAGAGTCCACACCACTAGCCACTATTCTGCACTGCCTCTGGATGCGAGAGACACAAGTAAATAAGCCCAAGGAAAGTTGCAGAGATCCAGGCATGAAGAAACCCTAGAAGTATAATATCAGAAAGTCCTGCTATGCAGAATTACACAGATAAAGATACTAAAAATCAAAAGCCAACCAAGAATGGGTCATGTTCCTTGTTGTTTTCCCTTGTATGTTGTGGCGATACTCTAGACCACAACAGATTTTACGCCTACACACATCTCTTTTCTATTTAGGAGTAATGAAAAGATTTCCATTTTTTTTATTATAAAAATGCTCATAAGAATTTCAACAGCACCAATGAGTATTCTAATAATATGTAAAAGCCTTCCTCCCTATCCATCCCTTTTTACCTCTTAGAGGTAAGAATTTTAACCAATTTTATGAAACAGTCCATGCAGACATTATATAAACATATATCCATACTTTCTTAATATGCATGGTTCTGCAATTTGCCCTTTTTGCTTAAAATTATTTCTGAAACATTGTTTTATATACATGCATGTAGATAAGTTTTTTAAGAAATTCTTTTTGACAACTGCAAAGTATTCCATTGCGTGGGTATACAATAACTTAGGCAACCACTTCCCTTTTTGCATGGAGAATATTCTTTTTTTTTTAGTGTTTTTTTTAAATTTTTATTTATTTTTTGAATTTCTTTTCAGTGTTCCAGAATTCATTGTTTATGTATCACACCCAGCATGGAGAATATTCTTTATGCAAAGCCAAAGAAGGCAAAAAGGCTTAGTTATAAGAAAAAGAGATATTTACAACATATCAAAATGATCATTAGATTCTAACTCTTGGGTAAGAGAGCAGGAATAAGTAAGAATTTTAAAGCAATTTCCATAAACATGAAGGCTTAGGATCTCAAAGCACTTGATCATTTGAAGAGAATGAAGACAAACAAAAAGCATGATGTAAAGTGAAATGTTCCCAGCCATCAAAATCAAAGAATATAATCACAAAGGCTGCCTTTTCAATTCCTTGCATGCAGAACTGGGTTCTAACACTATGCCACTCAGGAGGTGAAGATAAACAATTTACCACTGCAAAAACAATCCAGGGGGCCATTGTAAAAATAAGTTAATTTTTGTTTGTTTTTTTGTTTTTGTGACTTACAGTCATGGTGGTATTTGGTCAATAGCTAGAAATTTCCAGCTTATTTTCCTTTTTTAATATTTGGAGATCCGCTGAGCTGTTTAGAAAACAGATTAAAGTCTTCTTATTCTTCTTTCTCAGGCTGTCGTGAAAACACACACACACACACACACACACAATTGCAAAAAAGCAATTATCTTAGGTAAAGGAAAGTCTTAGTATTAGCAGGAAGGAAAAGTGATCCTTGGGGAGAAAAAAAATCTAGGTTTTCTCCTTTTGTTTTGATTTCCCAAAATAAGGTAAATCCATTAGATGCCTATGCTGCCTGACCCCCCTGGACCATCCTTGAGTTTATTTAAATAGTTACTATGGCAACCACCCACGCTTTAAGTAGCTGAGCTGAGCATTGTAGAAAATAGCTTGGTGAGCCTGTCTGGCTCCCATGTTCATTTCCTGTACCCTGGTGGTAACTACATTAAATCTAAATGGCAATTTAAATACATTAATAATGGTTTTTGTTCTCCTTTATTATTCTTTTTTTTTAAGTTTTTATTTATTTATTTGACAGACAGAGATCACAAGTAGGCAGAGAGGCAGGCAGAGAGAGAGAGAGAGAGGAAGAAGCAGGCTCCCTGCTGAGCAGAGAGCCAGATGTGGGGCTCCATCCCAGGACCCTGGGATCATGACCTGAGCGCAAGGCAGAGACTTTAACTCACTGAGCCACCCAGGCGCCCCTCCTTTATTATTCTTTAAAGATGTATTTATTTATTTGAGAGAGAGCAGAGGGAGGGGCAGAGGAAAAGGGAAAGGGAGATAAGCAGACTCCCCAAGGAGCAAAGCCCAACTTAAGGGGAGAGGTGGGGACGCGGTTGATCTCATCACCCTGAGATCATGACTGACTGAGCCACCCAGGCGCCCCTGTTCTCCTTTATTCAAAGAAAAGAAACACACCACTTTTTAAATGACATGATAAAATAATGAAAATATAACATTGCCATTTGAGTCTGCTGGCCCCCCTCAACACTGTGAGAGATGGAATAATTTCAGGAACCAGAGGAATGCAGTAAAGAAACCACAGCAGGAACAGGTCACTTGTTCCTATGCCCCACCTCCTTCCCTTTGCCATCATCACAGTGCCCATTCCTCAAGCACTGACTAACCACATTAGACAGATCACAGAGCGCTGGTGCAGAGGCAGCCCAAAGTCATTGGAAAATGCATCCCTTGGGGCTCCTGTGTGGCTCAGTCGGTTAAGCATCTGTCTTCGGCTAATAAGTCATGATCTCGGGGTTCTGGGATTGAGCCCTGCCTGGGGCTCCCTGCTCAGCGGGGAGCCTGCTTCTCCCTCTCTCTCTGCTTCTCCCCCTGCCTGGGCTCTCTTGTGCTGACGTGCTCTCTCTCTCAAATAAATAAATAACATCTTTTTAAAAAAGAAAAGAAAAGGCAGCTCTGAGGACAGATCTGGACTTTACTACTTCGCAATCTTAGACAAGTTACTTAACTTCTCAAGGCATAGCTTTTTTTGTTGTTGCTATGTGGGGTTTGGGGGGAGGGTTCTCATTTTTTAAATAGTTCTGATTTTTTATAACTAAATAAATATTGTGAGAATTCAGTGAGCTAACAAATATTGAGCACCTAATCTGAGATGTTTTAGTCAGTAAGCATATCTTTAGTGTTTCCTATGCACAAGATACAAATTTTACTTAAAAATAAACAAACCTAGAAGAAAAAAGACAATTGGAAAACCATAAAAAGGATACATTTACAGAGACTAGGTTACTCACACACGTGCAATGGGCTAAGCCAATTATGTAGACCCCGGGCAGGCTCTGTGAGATTCTTCCTCCTTCCCAAGTCAGTCCTGGACTCTTGTTTTTCTTCTATTTTGTATCTGCCCTTGGCCTTTGATCTCTGTAGGCACGTCCCTGGTCCTGGGCTCCAAATGGAAGGTACTTTCTTGACTGACCTGAAGGCTCCCTGGCTGAAGGATCAATCTATTTCTACCAAGCCCTCCCCATGTAGACCTTCATGGCTGAGAACATATATGCCTTCCCTAGAAATCCTCTCTCTGTGCTTTAGCCACTTCTCACCGAGGCATCTCCTTTGTTGGAAGACTTCACTGTCAAAAGTAGCGGAGACTGATCTGTGGTTTGGTGAAGTTAAGTGTTTGACTTACTGTTCTAAATGAGTACCTCTGCCTGTGTTTCCAGAAAATCTCTGTTTGAGGAGTAGGTCTTACAGTGGATCAGATCCTTTGGCTTCATACCTCATGATGCATTGATTCCTTGACTCACTTGACCAACCTGGGTAAAAGTCACCCCTCTGATATTGTAGTGGACAACCTACCTGACCCACCACTAAAAATGTTAAGAATATCCTGTTTCCATGCTCACTAGCCTTAAATAGTTTAATTTAAAAAAAACAAAAACAAAAAAAACTTTCTTTCTTCTTTTATTGTTCATATTTTCATCCTCTAATCTATACTGTCAAGTAGATTCAGTATCTGCCTCTGAGTACAGTAGTTAAAGAAATTGTGCTGTTGCACCACTGGAAGAAGAAACTACTGAGAAATGCATTTTTTAATTATTAAAAATGAATTCTGGTGATGATTTTTACCAACGAGGCACCTGTAGCTAGAATTTGCTTGAACAGTATAATGAGAACACACCCACTCCCATCGTCAAGGTGACTTTAGCTCTTAGCTTAGGGGCCGAAAGCTTGTGACTAATAGGTCCATACCATGTTTATGGACCAAGATCAGGTGACCAATTTTGGTCTCCTCCCAGGATCTCATGGATGGATTGTCACTCAGTCACATTTTCTCTCTTCTAGGCTCCTCAAGAAAACACACTACTTAAATCCTTTCAGTGGAGTGTTGTAACTATTAGAAATATTTTTCTTTTGCAGTAACTATAAGAGTATTTCATTTTTAGGTAGTTTCTACAGTTTTTAAAAGTTTGTTATTTATGGTCTCATTTGATCATTAAAAAGCCTCCCTTCTCTGCAAAGAGAACCCACTCTACCACTTACAGGTCATGAGCAGAACTGCGACTTAGCTCAGGTCTTCTTACTCTTCAGCCAGAATATTCTAAATAATATTACTATTCTAAAATATTAAATGCCAATGAGAAACAAGTAAGGGACAGCATTTTTAGGAAAAGAAAAGCATTGTTTCCTTCAAATCTTCACTGTGAGTAAGTTCCCAAGATGACCTTGAGTCTAGAGTTCTAAGTGCTGTGCCTATCTTAATCACAAATTAACTTATCTCTCTCAATCTCTACCCTAGAACCCAGGATAGATGCAAAGGAAGGACATGAGTAATCAACCTCAGTAAGGATATTTGCCTGAGGTTGTTGGGGAAACCCAGCTGCAAGTGGCAATAGCCCAATAGTCCAGAAGTATTACCTCCTTAATCATGTTAACCCTTTTATCACCAGATGAGGTCTCTCTATCCTTGACCAAGTCCTGTATCCCTGCTCATTCCCCTTGTTCAGCCTCTTAGCATTGCTACATGCCTCAAAAGATCATATAATGAAAGAATAATAGATTTGGTTGTAGGTTTGGATTAGTATATTCAAAGAGAACGTGTGTGTTACATTTGAGTAATTTGCATTCAACAGGCCATGCAACTCTGAGAGGGTGAATGTATTTTTTAAAGATATCTAAGTTTTTAAAGATATCTAAGTTTGTCCCCAGTAAGAAAATTCCTGTCTGTTTCAAAGGATTTGGGACTTCTGAACTTCTCATGACATCCAGCCTCCCTGTCACTTAGGACACTCTGTAAGTGGCTCTATGATCCTCCTGACCCAGGCCAGTTACACACATCCATAGAGCATTAAGGGTGACAATTCAGAAATAAGTGTGTAACTCAAGAGGAATGAAGTTGGCTGAAGTTACTTCCTCCTTACCAATAAAGAAGTTTTCACTAGATCGTTCTACAGTCTCTACGATATTCTGTCTTCTTCAAGACACGTTATCCCATCACAAGGAACGAACAGACAGGCCTCCCAGTGGGACCCAAAGAGACAGCAACTTTGCAGAAGTCAGCCGTGGTGGGAGAGGAAACTAGTGACGCACTTTCTCTCCACCATATGTTATCAAATTAGCCAGATCCTGTGTGCTCAGAATTGGCAGAGCCTCCTCTGCTGCTGGATACATTGGACTGTAGCTCCCAGATATGCAGCTACCTTGAGAATTAGGTGGCGTCCCTGCCAACTTTTGCAATCTGCCCTCTAGGAGGCAGCCCGCCAAAGCATGCCTCTTTGGCCATGTGTGAGCCCATGTGGAGGCTCCCACCCTGTTGTTCTAGGTGAGCCTTTCCTGCCCCACACAAAATCCGCAGGTGCAAGAAGCTCTCTTCACAACAGCAGAACCTTCCAACATAGTGGAAGTGCCAAATGGGAAACATCCTGGGTTGGTTATTCGTGGGCTCCTCTTCAGGCATCAATTCCCACTGTCACAGTCATGTTCAGGAAGGTATTAGGAGCATAGTTCTTAACAGAGAGCTCTGAAGTCAGAAAAAACATACCAGGGAAGCGGAGACGAGCTTCAGACATGCATCACAGTAATTGTCAAGTACATGGAGTCTCTATTTATATGTTATGGCCTGTCTTATTATGGGTCCCTGAACTGCCTCCCATGCTGTCATGGTTAGAGAAGAATTAAAGAGGAGCAGAGAGAGGCGGGTATGAGGGCAAGCAGTAATAATAGACCACCTGGGACGTAGCCACTCACACCCACAGAGAAAGGAAGAAATGTGTACAGTTAGGAGTGAAACACCCAAATGTGTGGGATGTCTTTGTTCATTTATTTATCTATTCAACAAATACTTAATACTTGCTGGACACCAGGCACTCTCCTAGGTGCTGCAGATACTGCAGGAGGCAACACACAAAGTGACCCGTGGAGCTTGTATTCTAGCAGGGTAGACAAAAGTAAGGAACATAGGTAAGATGGGCAGGTCAGATGGGGATAAGTTCTAGGCAGGAAAAAATTAAGCAGGGGAGGTGCCTTTCAGACAGACTGACCCTGGAAGGCCACACTGAGAAGAGATATTTGGGAGTAAGGTCTGCCACTATCCAAGGGAGAAGGATTAAGGCAGGGACAGTAGTAGGTGCAAAGTCCCTGGTGTGTTTGAGGCACAGCACTAGGGCCTCTGTGGTCAGAGCAGGGTGACAGGTCCCAAAGGGAATGGAGCCAAACTGATGACAGGCCTAGATGGCACTTTGGACTTTATTGAGGGAGATGGGGAGATATTAGAAGGCTTGCAGGAGAAGGGCCTGTTTAGAGAACTTCTCTGGATGTGTTTGTTTGTTTGTTTGTTTGAGAAGAAACTAAAAGGGACCAAAGCTGGAAACAGGGGAAAGTGATGGTAGTATTCCAGAGAGGGGGGAGTCACAAGGGCTTGGATGGGTGGCAGCATCAGATGCTGCCTCTCTTCTGAAGGCAGAACCAGTGGGGATCAGATAGGGATCTGAAGAAAAAGCCAAGACAAAGTTCTGGCCTTGGGGATTGGGGCAACGGTGAGAGGAGCAGATGTGGGAGGAAAGGATGGAAGGAGCTTCTTTCTGCCTAGTAAGTGTATAAAGCCAACCAGAAATCCAAAAAGACACTTACCGGGCATCCTTGTTAAAGGCCTTGCACTTTGCCATGACTTAGGCCAGGGGAGATGATGAGGATAAGACGTGCCTCCCATTGGGTATCCTACCTATAGTACCAGGGATTCCCCCGAAGCCCACAGGGGGCATGCAGAGCCAAAGACATCCCCACTGCTAGCAGAGAGTGAGGACAGTCCCCAAAGAGGGAATTTTTTTTTTTAAGGTAGATGAGAGCCTGACGCAGGGCTTGATCCCACAACCCCGAGATCATGACCTGACTGGAAACCAAGAGTCCAATGCTTAACTGACTGTGCTACCCAGTTGCCCTTCCAAATAGGGTTTTAATGGGGTTTCCTTTATGCTTTTCTTTCATAAAATTGTCCACAGAGTATATAAGAAAAACATAGCAACTTTTAAAAACATGAACCGATATTTAAGAAAATTATAAGTGCTGTAATAATTTCTTCCAAAATAGGTCCTCGTGCAAAATCACGGCTGTGCATCACCTTTTCTTGCTCTCCTCCTGTGCTCAGTCTCTAACCCAAGGGAAAGCTCCTCTACAAAGATGCTACCAGTTCAGCACTCCTAAGAGGACCTATTCTGTTTGGGGCTGCTCAACATTAGAAATATCAAGCCAAAACCTTATTCTCCTTAGTCTAGTCCCCACAGAACATGACTTTGGAGAATAATTCCTGACATATCTAAGAATCTGCCCATTTTTACCATGACCAATTTGGCCACGCTTGTGAAACAGGCTGGAACCACCCGCCCCACCCCCGCCCAGGGACCAGCAGGGATCAGAGAAGTTCCAAATGTGTCAAGCCAAGCCTGGATCAGCTGGTCCTTCTGCAAGACCATCTTGCTGACTAAATCACATTGTCTGTCTCAACCCGGTCCCCCAGAAATGGAACCTGAGGTAACGCTTCCACATGCTCCATGGAGGGTGGGAGGTAGGAAGCTGGGAAGAAGGCTGAGACACAAGGTGAGATAGTATCAGGCTGGCCAGAGCTTTATGGGAAAACCTAACTGTTTCCGTGGTTCCCTGGGACATCTCTAGGGAGGAGATATGGAACCCCGTTGTACTGGAACAGTCCATTAGAGAGAGAAAAGCGAGCAGTGTATCTGCTATTTCCTTCCAGTTCTGGTCTCTCATTAGTCAAAACTTGCTCCACAGAGTATTAACTGGGCCATGCTTTTTTTTATATATATAGATTTTTTTTTTAATTTATCTGAGGGAGAGCAAGTAAGAGAGCACAAGTGAGTGGGGAGAGGGAGAAGCAGACTCCCCACTGAGCATGGAGCCTGATGTGGGGCTCAATCCCAGGACCCTGAGATCATGACCTGAGCCCAAGGCAGACCTTAACTGAGTGAGCCACACACACACCCCATGGGTCACACTTCTGAGTTGCAACATTTGGCCCCTCCAGTCACCCAGTAAGGAAGACTGAGTGTCCACAGGCCCAGTGGTTAGTTTCCTGAGAACTGAGGCCAAGGGATCAGGCAGGGCCAAAAGGACCTGGGAAGAGCATCAGCTGTACCCAGGACATTATCCTAGCAGTTCCGCTAACTCAGGCTCAATGTGGGCTGCCACCAATGCCCACAGAAGTCAGTCTGCATGCCAAGGTGTGGCAGGAGCCCCTGTGGGCCATGGGGACACATGCTGTCAAGATAGTGGCATCCTCCCGTTCCTTTGGGTCTGCAATGGAGGCCGGGCCAGCAAGTGGGTAACAGAGCTAAGTGTCCCACTTCCAGGGTGGAAGGGGTTGAGAGGAGGGAGGTGAGAGGGTCAAATCTCCATCACAGAGATCAGTATGACACCAGGGCAGAGCGTCCCATCGCAGGGACACCTGGGTGGCTCAGTCAGTTAAGCATCTGCCTTCAGCTCAGGTGAGGATCTCAGGATCCCAGGATGGAGTCCTGCATCCTTGCGGAGCAAGGAGCCTGCTTCTCCTTCTCCCTCTGCCCATCCCCCCAACTTATGGTCCATCTCAAATAAATAAATAAAATCTTAAAAAAATAAAAATAAAAAGAACATCCCATCTTAATGTCCTAAGGCTTCCCACTTGGTGGCAGGAAGAAGACTGCTCCTCTGCAGACCTGTGAGTACCCGGGCCAGCCCATCATGCAGCTGGGCCATGGCTCCTGGATAAGGTACCGCCACAGTGGTTTGAGTTAGAGCTAGTCGGCTCTAAAGGTAGTCGGTCCTCCATGCGGAGGTGGTAGCAGTTAGGAACTGACACATTGCTTTGCCATTAAAAATGATAAATTGCCTGTTTTCCATTTTAATCGTGCTTCATTTTAATGCTCACCCTGAGCAATAAGCTTTAAGATGCTGAGATTGTTATACTTTCTAGGCAAATAGATTTTAATTCATATAAAATACATGGCCATTTATGTATAATACAGGGTATTACATAATGATGATCATTGACACCTATGTCAATAGCCTGTGTGTTTGTGCATGAAGAAGGTTTCTATCAATATCCAGCACCACCTCCCACTTCACACACAAATATGCACACACATATATCATCTTGTTTCAATAAATGGAATCCTACAACACAGACTAAATTTGACAGCTCTAGATTCAAGCCAGTGTTAGGAGTCCAGAGCCCACTGTTCCTATGACCTACTTTATGTTTTCTGAGCCTGTTGTAGTAACAAATGTGCATGAAAAATTATGAGGGAAAAATGCTATTTTTCACAGCTTTCCCATCTATGCTGACTTCTAGTGAGTACCACTGTGCCATACCAAGCCAATTTTGATTAGTAATTATCATCATGCCCTGCAAAGTTGCTAGAAGATAAGGTGCTTGTCAAGTATATTATTACAATGCCTGCACTTCCTTTTCCAAGGGATATCATTTTTCATATCCTGATGAGCTACCACCAATTCCCCACCTATTCCCCAGAAACATCGTCATTGTTGACAGATCTTTATTGCCTCATCCCAAAAGCCATGCCCATGGCAGACCATGGAGGTGAACCTGCACTAATTGATTCTGTCATTTCTAAGAGGCGGAAACCACATCTGTAGGAGCCTGGGTGGTTCTTTTGTTTTAATGAAGCACACGTAGCTTCCCAGTTTGTCTGTGCCTGTCTGCAAAGTGACAGTGATTTATCTCACGCTGAAAGCAAGTTCAGGGGCCTCCTTGAGAAGCACATAAATCTACCAGCCCCCCATGACAGATGCTGAAGCCCAGCCAGATACCCATGGTGACTCCTTCAGAGGAAAACTTGCTCACCTCCCAAAGCCAGAAACTTTGTGCCATATTAGTGATCCCTTTCTTCCCCAGATTCTTTTGACAGAGAAAGACAGTGAGAGAGGGAATACAAGCAGAGAGAGTGGGAGAGGGAGAAGCAGTCTGCCCACAAAGCAGGGAGCCCAACGCAGGGCTCATCCCAGGACCCTGGGATCGTGACCTGAGCCGAAGGCAGATGCTTAATGACTGAGCCACCAAGGCACCCCTCCCCCAGATTCTCTTTCCAAATTTGGTTGTGGACACATCATGTTTAAAAGAAATGCAAGCAAATGCACTTCATTCAGTTAAATCTAGTGTCTGCCTCCTGCTTTCCTTGAAGCAGCTAGATAATAACCACAATCGAATCCAAGGTCCTCATTTTAGAGACTAGAGAAACAAAGACTCAGGGAGATGTTGAAGCTGTCCATACAGAGAAGTGGTACCCTTCACCTAGGCCCCTGCTTGCTCTACCACTAAACAGAGAAAAGGAAGCTCATTCTAAAATCTCCTCGGAGATTAAGAATTTTTAATTTTTCTGCTGATTCTAACATATCATTTGGGAGCCAATATGCATTCCCAAACTAAAAACAAACCATACTTAGTAAGCATTTAAAAGCCATGAGAGACTTATCAACACTTGCTTATATTGAGCTAAAAGAATCTTCTTTGACTCTGAAATAACTTACATACTAGACTTACTGCTTATAATAGCTTCCAAAGTACAGCTTCTGACAAATAAAAATATTACCACCAGTTACCTTAGTATGATACCTAAATTCTGGCATTTCCTCCTTATTGCTTTTATTCATTCAAACCTACTTTTTTCTCAGTGTGACACTGTATGTCACTTCTTTTGTATTTGTCATTAACTCTTTGATGCTCATCACTCTTGAGATCACTCATGTCTTCCCAAGTGCTACAGGCAAGGAACATTCCTGAATCTCATCTTTTTTGACTTATCTCTATATATTTTACACTACTGACCATGATCTTGAAACTCTTCTGCTGGCTTAAGTGACACACCTGTCTTTTCTGTCCTAAACATCACACGATTCCTTTTCGGTGTCTTCTAGAGGCTCCCTTCCTTCCCTGTCCCTTCAGTTACTGCCATGCCCTCAATCACTGCCTCCTCTCATGCAATGCCCTCTTTATTTTTTTTTTAAAGATTTATTTATTTTAGAGAGAAAACGAAAGGGAGAGCACACACACAAGCTGGGGCAAGGGCAGAGGGAGAGTGAGAGAGAGAATCTCAAGCTGGCTTCCTCACTGAGCATGGCACCTGCCAGAAGGATTACCGTGGGGATCAACCCTGAGATCATGACTTGAGCCAAAACCAAGAGTCAGCCACATAACTGACTGAGCCACCAGATGTCCCAGTGCACTCCTTAGACAAAATCAGTTACCTTTGCAGATTCGCCCATTGTCTTTGGTTTTCAATCTCAAGACCACCTCTTCAGCCCAGTCTTCCCTGAGTGGCACAACTTTTAGAAGTCTCCAGCTGCCTCTGAAGGACTCGCTGGCAATTCAGTATTGAAAGTTTCCACAACTGAGCTCTTCACTCTCACAGAACCTTACCTGTCCCCTCCTCTCTGCTTCCTACCTCCATGAATGACATGTCCATCCCAAGCCTCCCTGAGTTACACACCCAGGCGCCTGTTCACCACCTCCCTTTCTTCTAGTTTCCATTTCAGTAGGTCATGAAGTTCCGTGAATTATGTCTCCTAAATATTTCTCTAGTAAATTCTCTTCTTCATAAGATTCTTCTTCAAAGCTTTTGCTACAGGATTTATCTCACTGTGTTGTGACTGTTTGTCTACATGTCCCTCTCCCGTACCAGACAAGGAGCTAGGACAAATGTAGCCGGGAAGATGTCCTTTCCATCTATTTCTTCAGGGACTAGCATGTAGACGTTGGCCCACAGTAGATACTAAATTAATTCTTGTGTGAATGAATGAAACAATAAATGTATCATCAATCATATTAAAAGACTTTTGGAAATGGGAAAAATTAATTATAACATCACCACATAACAGGGGTGGCTTTGTTGTTCTTTGTTATCAGGTCTTCTCCATGTTTTGTCTATAGGCGCACATTTTTTTGTAGCTATAATAATAACAGACGTAATTCTGTGTTCTGTTTTTCACTGAAACATTGGTTCGTAACCATTTCTCTGTGTGCTTATATGGGCTTTATAGTTATCTTCAGTAATGGCTACATTACACAGCAAAAGTAATTCTAGAATGATAGTGACAGGATTGCCAAACCAACCCATAAGGATTATATCTGACAAACAAAGCTGAGTGCCAGAGGAGCCTGCCAGAGTGTAATGACTTTGAAAAACTACATTATCTCAAATTTTCCCATTTGCCAAATAAACCTAATCACAGTTGTTTGCAACCCTCAAAAGGTGCCATACAAGTAGAAATTATTTTTAGTATCTTACAGGTTTCAAATATGTTTGCAGGAAAGAAATAAGTCATTTTTCCTTTGTCTCTGCCTTTGAAGGCATAGAGGGTAGTGGTAACCTACCTTCCCAGAGCAGCAAGGATTGAGAGGATTAAGTGGGGAAGGCCAGGCAGAAACATTTAATTTCCTTTGCTGTTGTAGAATCATTATCTTCATCTTTTAAAAGTTTTCTCCGTCTTCCCCTGTGATATTACCATCTTTGCCTGAAATGATCCAGTTTTAGCAAGGAGTTATCCCTAGTCCAATTCTCATAGTTCAGATGAAGACAGAGAGTTTTGGAAACTCTAAGTAGTAGAACAGTCCACACATCTTTCCTCTCCATGCCTCTTCCAGAGTGGCTTATTTCTGGCAAAATTTGGGAGTCAAAAAAAGTCCAAACTTTGAGTGATCTTCCATAAGCTCTTCAGGAGAAATGAAGACTGGTAAGAGTGGAAAAACCTCTCAGAAGAGAGTGAAGTCCCTACTGTCCTCATAACAATACTATATTCTTTTTTGAAAAAAAAGATTTTATTTATTTGAGAGAGAGGGAGTGAGAGAGAGCATCAGAGGGAAGAAGGTCAGAGGGAGAAGCAGACTCCCCATGGAGCTGGGAGCCTGATGTGGGACTTGACCTGGGACCCTGGGATCATGACCTGAGCTGAAGGCCGTTGCCTAACCAACTGAGCCACCCAGGCACCCAACAATACTATACTCTTATGACGCATTTGTTAAATAATACTAAGTTCAGTGAAATTACAAGGAAATCCACCATGTTAATATAAGCTCATTTCCTCTTGGTTATTTAATGGGACACTATATCGCTGCCAGAAAAAACAAAGCCATTTTGTGATGTCCCTGCCCTGATTACTGTTAGGTTTTCCTAAAGTTTGTTTAGGAAACCTAAATTATCTCTCAATGCTCATTACCTCTGCTTGTTGCATAAACAACCAGGCTTAATTCTCTAATGTTTGTCTCAAAGTCTACTCTATTCTAATAGCCATTTTCATTTATGACAACATTTGAGTGCAAATGATACACTCCATGAAATCTCTCTTAAGTTTTTTTCCCCATTGAAATACTCGTATTTGCCACTCTTTTTTTTTTAAGATTTTATTTATTTATTTGACAGAGAGAGAGATCACAAGTAGGCAGAGAGGCAGGCAGAGAGAGAGAGGGAAGCAGGCTCCCTGCTGTGCCACTCTTTTTTTTTTTTTTAATGAGGATTGTATATATTTAAGGCAGACAGCATGATGGTTTGATGTACATATACACAGGGAAAAGGCTCTGACAGTCAAGCTAATGAACATATCACCTCCTCACCTAGTCACCATTATTATGTGGTGAGAACATAAAATCTACTCAGCAAATTCCCGATATTCAAGGCACTGTTTTTAACCATAATCACAGTTAGAGCTGTGCACTGGCTCTCTAGACCTATTCGTCCCACATAACTGCAAATTTGTACCCTTTCACTAACAACTCCCCATTTCCCTCACCCACAGTTACTCTACTTCCAGGAGTTGAATTTAGATCCCACATGTAAGAGAGATCATGCAGTATCTGTCTTTCTGTGCCTATTTTGCCACTATATTTTAACCTTAAGCTATGAGCCAGAGTTCATCATTAATCGCAAGTTCTTGGTAACTATACAAGACATCACCTAAAAACTACTCAAGCTCAAATGCCTTGTTTTACGCAAACCATGCAGTGTCTGCAAGTAATTTACAAATGAAAATTGTGTTTTAATTTACTCACATTGTCCATTAACTTAGCTTATTTTTGAAGGACATCTAAAAGGCTTGGTCTCAGGACGCCGGGAGGGTCGGTCAGGCAGAAAGCGTCTGCCTTCCACTCTGGTCATTATCCCAGGGTCCAGGGATTGATTCCCACATCAGGCTCCTTGCTCAGCAGGGATCCTGCTTCTCCCTCAGCCTCTTCCCCTTTCTCCTGCTCTCTGTCTCTCTCTGACAAATAAATAAATAAAATATTTAAAAAATAACATAAAATAAAATAATAAAAGACTTGGTCTCTGTTCAAGTAGGGCCTCAAGTTCTCACCAGTGACAGAAGATGATTACTCAAATGCTGATACTTTATCGTTAAACTCAGGCACTGTTACAGTCTGCAGATGTCCTGCTGGCATGCAGCTCAGTTAGTCCAAACCTTTCCTTAAAAAACTTCTCCAGTTGGGCGCTTGGGTGGCTCAGGGGGTTAAGCCTCTGCCTCCAGCTCAGGTCATGATATCAGGATTCTGGGATCGAGTCCCGCATCGGGATCTCTGCTCAGCAGGAAGCCTGCTTCCCCCCCTCTCTCTCTCTCTGCCTGCCTCTCCGCCTACTTGTGATCTCTGTCTGTCAAATAAATAAATAAAATCTTTTTTAAAAAACTTTCTCCAGTTGGATGGCACCCAAACCACTGGTGGCCTTCTGCACTGAGGACACCTCTCTGTATCAGAAAAAGATTCATTTGGTGTGTAAACCTGGTGATTCACAGACCTGCACCCCTGGGGATAAAAATACATTATATGTTTATTTAAAAAAAAAAAGAAAGAAAGGATGAATACCCAACTTTTGTAGCAACATGGACAGGACTGGAAGTGATTATGCTGAGTGAAATAAGTCAAGCAGAGAGAGTCAAGTATCATATGGTTTCACTTATTTGTGGAGCATAACAAATGACATGGAGGACATTGGGAGATGGAGAGGAGAAGGAAGTTGAGGGAAATTGGAAGGGGAGGCGAACCATAAGAGACTATGGACTCTGAAAGACAACCTGAGGGTTTTGAAGGGGCAGGGGTGGGAGGTTGGGGGAACCAGGTGGTGGGTAATAGAGAGGGCACGTATTGCATGGAGCACTGGGTGTAGCGCAAAAACAATGAATACTGTTACGCTGAAAAAATAAATAAATAAATTTAAAAAAAACAAAAAGATTCACTTGCTGAACACACATCTACCTCTTTTTAATTTTAACTCATTTGTTCTCATTAGATATTTTAGCATATTTTAACACACACACAAAAAAAACATACTAAGATCTTCTAGCAAATGAGTAACCTTTATGCTCTACTTTCTCTCTCTCTCTTTTTTTTTTTTTAAGATTTTTGTTTATTTATTTGACAGAGAGAGAGAGATCACAAGTAGGCAGAGAGGGGGAAGCAGGCTCCCCACTGAGCAGAGAGCCTGATGCAGGGCTCGATCCCAGGACCCTGAGACCATGACCTGAGCCAAACGCAGAGGCTTAACCCACTGAGCCACCCAGGTGTCCCTATGCTCTACTTTTCTATAAGATCAAGTTTTATGTAACATATCAGACATCAGTGATTCAGGCTTTCATTTGTCCCTAAAAACCTATCAGACAGATACAAGTAAATTTTCCTGTATCTGGGAATCAGTACTGAGGTATATTATTAATATATCTTCTGGGTTTGTTTCTATTATCTGTAGCTACATTTTGTTTCCTAGTATTAAGTATGTGACTACCTAGTCATCATCATAAAAGTCAGATGGCAGCATTTGACTAAAAATAATGCACTGGAACTATCTCAGCCATTAACCTCTGTGGAAGGTAGTATAACGAGCCCCCAAAGATGTCCTTGTCCTAATCCCCAGATTCTGTGACTGTGACCTTACATGGCAAAGGGGACTTTGCAAATGGGTTTAAGTTATGGATCTTGAGATGGAAATGTCATCATAAGAGGTCTTTAAAAAGGGAGGCAGGAGGGCCTCCTGGGTGCTCAGTTGGTTGGTCATCTGCCTTCAACTTGGGTCGTGATCCCAGGGTCCTGGAATTGAGCACCGCATTGGGCTTCTTGCTCGGCAAGAGCCTACATCTCTCCCTCCCTCTGCTTGTGCTCTCTCACTCTGACAAACAAATAAAATCTTTAAAAAGTGGGGAGGGGCAGGAAGGTCAGAGTCAAAGAAGAAGATGTCAACAGAAGCAGAGGTTAGAGAGAGAAAGAGGGATTGGCTGCTACCTGGCTGGCTTTGAAGATGAAGAAAGATGTCACAGGTCAAGGAACACAGGCTGCCTCTAGAGAGAAAAGACAAGGGACCAGATTTCCCTCTACAGCATCCATAGGCGACAGACAACTCAGTCCTGTTGATACCTTGATTGTGGCCTCCAAGACCCACTTTGGACTTCCCACCTCTAGAACTATAAGATAATAAGTTTGTGGGATAGTTTTAAGGTCACTTACATCTAATGCAATTATTGACATGATGGGACATAGGTTTATAATGTTAGTATGATTTTGTTTTTCTCTGACTTCCTGTTCTTCTTTGTCTCTTTCCTCCATTTCTTTGACTTACTTGAATATCACTAGTATTCAATTTGTCTCTTGGCTCTTTACTCCATTTGTATAGAGAATATAATAATGTCCTATATTAAAGGATTACAAGATTATTAAATATATACTGAACTTTCTATATTCTACTTAATATTTCCCCCCAACAATATGACACTTGACTCTATCCCCTTTTTGTTAGAATCATCATGTATATTACATTTTCATACACTAAAAATCCCAATTTCATACATCAAAAACCATAAATCATTCTACATTTGCTTTCACAACATACGTATTTTGAAGATCCCAAGAGGTAAAAACAATGGTCTCTTTAGCCAGATAGTCACCATTTTAGTTGTTGTTCCTGAATTCTTCATGTTCCAATTTTCCCTCCGGGCATCAGTATCTTTCCCTCTGAAAACCCTCCATTAGCATTTTTTTTTCCTTAAAGCAGATCTACTAGGGATACATTCTAAATTTGTGGCTTTTGAAGCCACTAAATCTGTATTGATTTGTTACAGCAGCCACTCAAAACTAATATGGGCTCTCACTCAGACTTACATCAACAGGCACAAATAAAATGAATATACAATTGCCACACAGACTATGAAGAACATGAGCAGGGAAGTGGCCATTATTTCCTCGGTTCATAAAGTGAGATGGATATTTAAAAGGGGAGGCAGGGGATTGGGATTCACTTTATAAATATAGAAAAGGCCTTGAGGCAGGAGTGCAGTCATCCCCTACAAGGAATTGCAAAGAGGTAGATGGGTGGCAGGAAGCCAGGAGGGCCAGTGGTTGGCCATGAGACCAAGGAGGCTGGCAAAGCCCCCATTATGGGCAGTTTACAGGCTTTGCTGAGAACCTGGAATTCTAGAACACTTCTAGAGCTCATTGTCTTCTTGACTTAGTTTTTCACAAGACAAGATTTACAGAATGGCCCTCCCCTAGCTCTGGCACAGTGCTCGGCTCCAGGTCTGGCCCCAGCTCTGCACATTTTCCTTGTCAGTTGCAGCGCCCTGTGTGGGCGCCCTGAAGCACAACGTGGGGGTTGTGGAGCTGGGCAGGAATGGGGCCCATCATTAGAGTCCTAATCAGGGAACACACTGACACTGTGGGTGGCTTGCTGTTGATTGGAAGAAAATATCTTCATCGTTTGGACACCTGAACAGATGAGTAAAAATAGAATCTCCAGGATTTTTTTTTTAAATAAAACACACACAGAGAGAACAGATCCAAATCTCTCCTGAGACTGTAACAGCTTGAGAAAAAAATGAGGGGAAGAAAATGGAGAACAAACACTGATAGAAATCTAGGGAAGAGGATCATAATTCCGCAGAACCCAGGTTGCTGCTGGGGTTGGGGGAGCTAGAGGTGTACTGGAGGAGGAAGCCTCCTAGGTAGACATCTTGTTTTGCTACCTTAAATGCGGAATGAGCCACTTCCAGGAATCCCAGGGGCTGGTGCCTAGAGACACAAAATGGTTTGGTGGCCTGGTACTTCTCCCTTAATCTATCTTCTCACATACATGTGTGCAAAAATACACACACAGTTTGTTTCTTTCTACTCTAGTCTTTAGAGATGACTCCCATGGTGGATAAGAACCCACTTGTGTTGGACACTCAAGATCTATTTACAGAAAGAAATGAGCCCACCAGGCCAGGAGCTAAGGCAGGAACAACCTTACTTCAGTGCTCGAATCATCCATTTTACATAAGAGAACACATGGTATTCCCATCTCTACCTTCATCACCAATCCATCCAGAAATTGCTTTGGGATCCACAGGAAGGGAAAAGCCTATGTCAATACAAGCATGTATGTGAATACAAGTAAGCAACTTCAAAAAGATATTACTTTAAAAGAAAAAAAGATTTATTTATGAGAGAAAGAGAGAAAGCACATATGCACATGAGTCAGGGGGAGGGGCAGAGGGAGAGAGACTCTCTCAAGCAGACTCTCCAGTGAGCTCACAACTCCAAGATCATGACCTGAACTGAAATCAAGACTCATGCTTGACTGACTGAGATACCCAGGCACCCCCCAAAAATACTACTTTTCTTATAACAGTTATATTGAGGTCAAATGTATATACATACAACTTGCCCATTTCAAATGCACAATGCAGTGGTTTTCAGTACATTCACAGTTGTGCAACCAGCACCATGATCAGTTTTAGAACATTTTTATTATCCCAGAACCCCATGCCTATTAGCAACCATACCTCATTTCCCAATTCTTTCTCCAGCCCGATACAACCCCCAATCTACCTTTTGTCTCTGTGCATTGGTCTATTCTGGACATTTTGTATATGTGACTGACTTCTTTCATTTAGCATATTCTCAAGGTTAATCCATGTTGTAGAATATATTAGAATGTCATTTCTTTTTACTGCTCAATATTATCCCACTGTTTGAACACACTACATTTGATTTATGCATTCATCAGTTATACACATTTAGACTGTTTTCATGTTTTGCTTTGCTATGAATAATGCTACTATGAACATTAGTGTATAGGTCTTTATATAGACATATGTTTTCATCTCTCTTGACTGTATACCTAGGAGTAGAACTGCTGGGTCATAGAGTAACTTTATGCTTAATTTTTGAGGAATCACCAAACTGTTTTCTAAAATGGTTGCACCATTTGACATTCCCACTGGGTGTGTATGAAGGTTCTAATTTCTGTACATCCTGGCCAGCACTTGTTACTATCTATATTATTGATTACAGCCATCCTAGTAAAGTGGTATTTCATTGTGGTTTTGAATTGCATTGCCCTGATAACTAATTACGTTAAGCATCTTTTCATGAGTTTATGGGTCACTTGTATATCTTCTTTGGAGAAATGTCTATACAGAACCTTTATTCATTTTTAATTGGGTTATTTGTCTTTTTATTATTCAGTTGTACCAGTTCCTTATGTATTCTAGATACAAGTCTCTTAGCAGAGATATGACATACAAAAGTTTTTATCCCATTCTATGGGTTGCCTTTTCATTTTCTTGATGGCTTCCTTAAAACTGCAAAAGTTTTTAATTTTTATGAAGTCCAATTTATCTATATTTCCTTTGATTACTATCTCTATTACTGTAGATTTATAGCAAGTTTCAAAACTGGGAAGTGATTCCCCCAAGTCTGTTCTTTTTCAAGATTGTGTTGTCTGTTCCAGATCCCTTGAATTTCCATAGGAATATTAGGATTAGCTTATCCATTTCTGCAAAGAAACCATCTTGGATTTTGATAGGGATTTCACTGAATCTGTAGATCAATTTGTGGAGCTATACCATCTTAACAATATTAAGTCTCCAATCCATGGACATAGGATGTCTTTCCATTTATTTAGGTCTTCTTTAGCTTAACAATTTTGTAGTTTTGTGATTTCAGAGTATAAGTTTTGCACTTCTTTTGTTAAATGCAGTTCTAAGTATTTTATTCTTCTTAATGCCATTGTAAATAGATTTTTCTTAATTTAATTTTTGTTTGCTCATTGCTACTATCTAGATATCTAACTGATTTGTGTATATTGATCTTTTATCCTGCAACATTTCTGAATAAAGGGATACCACTTTTGAACTGGGATTAAAATATATGATTTAAAAAAAAAAAAAAACAAGAAAAGTCACAGCAAATGAGATCAAATACATTTAAAGATAAATTTAAATATAAGTTTGAAAAAGAAGTGAAATCATGTTCTTGTTCATAAGAACAAAAGGAAGGTCTGTAAAGATAGGGATAATAGTTTATCCCTAGAATAAAAACATTACCAGTATTTTTGTTGAGATTTTAACTTGTAGATTATTTAAAATAAAGTTCTCTTGGTTCTGAAGGGATTCACTTCCTTGTTACCTCAAATACAAGAGGGGAGCCTGGGTGGCTCAGTGGGTTAAGCCACTGCCTTCGGCTCAGGTCATGATCTCACGGTCCTGGGATCGAGCCCCACATCAGGTTGTCTGCTCAGCAGGGAGCCTGCTTCCCCCTCTCTCTCTGCCTGCCTCTCTGCCTACTTGTGATCTCTCTCTCTCTCTCTCTCTGCCAAATAAATAAATAAATAAAAATCTTTAAAAAAACAAAAACAAAACAAAACCTGTACAACATAAGCAAGTTTCCAGACTTGTTTAGCATCCTAGGTTGGAGGCCACCTTACAATGGCATAGTTACTACATAACTAACTTAACAAAAACACGAGGAGCAAGATTTGCTGAACCTTCATGAATCACTTGACAATGCTTCATTCTTTCTTAAAAACCAGTTAAGCCATTCAGAAGGCATTCTGAGTCTTTGCCTATATTCTCTCCAAGCTAGCCTGATGCATGTGCCATAAGTACCAGCAAAGTCCCTCCTTATGACTAGTCTAGTGCAACTGGATTGACCTAATGTTTCCTACTTAAAATCCTGGAGCAAAAGTGCACCTGAATGACCACTGAGGCATCCTTTGCACCTTCAGACCGAGATGGTTATCAGGGACAGTTTGGGATACATAGATTCCAACCAGAAATCTCTTACACCATTTGTAAATAAGTAAGCAAGCAACAGGAACAACAAGGATAGATGTGTTATAATTATATAAGGTATACAAATGCGTATCTTCCACACAGATTAGTAGTTGAATCAATTAAGTCCAAAAAAGAAAAGATGTGAATTTATTGAATTTATAAGACTTTGAACAGCAAACAATCTGTTTTAAAATTTTGATTTAATGATATGTAATGGGTAAGTATATTTGAAAACTTTAAAATGTCCTTTGAAAATACACATATATCCTTTGCTCCCAGCAGGTCTACTCATGGATATCTGTGCTATAGATAGTCTTATCTAAGGGCACAAACATTCAAAGGTAAAAAACTGAGAGCTGCTTATATGTCCTTTAATAGGATAATGTTTCAATAAACTATGAAACATTTATTCCATGGGATACTATGCAACCATTAAAAATAGTGATGCCCTCTATATGAACAGACATAAAAAGTATATAAGATAATTAGAATATATATATACATATATATGCACATATGCATGGCATCTGATACTTCTTAAAATCATATATTAAAAAATTAATATCTCAGGCACCTGGGTGGTTCAGTGGATTAAGCCTCTGCCTTCGGCTCAGGTCATGATCTCAGGGTCCTGGGATCGAGTCCCGAATCAGGTTCTCTGCTCAGTAGGGAGCCTGCTTCCTTCTCTCTCTCTCTACCTGCTGCTCTGCCTTCTTGTGATCTCTCTCTGTCAAATAAATAAATAAATAAATAATCTTTTAAAAAAATTAATATCTCTCCATAAAGACATTGATATATGGTTATAAATTGGAAAAAAAATATATGAAAGGATCTTGTGGTAAGCAGAGCAATAGCCCCCAAAAATGTCCATATCATAATCCCAAAACCTGTGACTATGTTACTATATGGCAAGGGAGAATTTAGGTTATCAATAACTGACCTTAGAGAGATTTTCCTCGATTACCTGGATAGGCCCAGTGTATGTATGCATAAGGGTCCTTAATAAGCAAAAGAGGCAACAGGAGGGTCAGCATCAGAATCAGAGTGATGGAGTCTGCAAGAGACTCAACCTGCCATTGCTGGCTTTGAAGACGGAGGAGGGGGTGAGTCAAAGAATGAAGCTGCCCCTAGAAGCTAGAAAAGGGAACAGAGTCTCCAGTAGAGCTTCTAGAAAGAAACTATCCTGCTGATACCTTGATCTTAGTCCAGTGAGCTGTGTTTCGTACGTCTGACATCCACAGCTCTAAGGTAACATATTTGTGTTGTTTTAGTCCACTAAACCTGTACTAATTTGTTACAGCAGCAATAGGAAGTGAATACAGATGCATAATAAATAAGTGTGAAAGAGAAGTTACTTTCGGTTTTTATACTGTACAGTTATTTTGTCTTTCTATGAACACATATACCCTTTGAGATTTAAAAGATTTGCTCAAGCTCATGGGGTTGCCCGAGAGAAGAATGTCCTACAACTCTAAAAAAGAAAGTGTGCGTTCACTGCTCTAAGTAATATCCTACTAAGAATGTTGGAGGGAAAAAAGGTAACTTCATTTCAGTTGCATCAGAGCAGGCTCCCTGCAGAAGTGGGACTTAAACTGGGTCTTAAAGAATAAATGGAATATTGACAAGCAAAGACAGAAGACATCAAAATGCAGGGACACTGCAAACAAAGGATACACCAGGCACTTTGAAAAGACCACCAGGTTTCATTCTCATGCTATATCGCAGAACAGTAGGACTGAAAGACTGCTAGAGGGTTTCTGCCTAATCCCAGAGCCTGGGATGACCTCCAGTGGGTAGGGGCTTCATTTGCAAGGTGATGTAAACCAGGGATGGTTTTGGCGTGGTGGGAAAGATTAATTGCATTACTTTTTTTTTTTATTTGACGTATTTATTTGAATATGTCAATATTCAAATTCAAATTTGAATTCAAATTCAAAATTTGAATTCAAATTCAAAATTTGAATATTTCAAATACAAATTTTGAATTTATTTGATATTTTTATTTTATTTTATTTTTTATTTATTTGACAGAGATCACAAGTAGGCAGAGAGGCAGGGGGGGTGTGGAGCAGGCTCCCCACTGAGCAGAGAGCTCAATGCGGGGCTCAATTCCAGGACCCTGAGATCATGACCTGAGCTGAAGGCAGAGGCTTAACCCACTTAGCCACCCAGGCACCCCTGATTGCATTACTTTTTAAGATGAATCCTTCCATATGGAGAGATAAAGGGAGACTGGACAGGAGAACCCCCCCACACACACACCAGAGTCTAGGTCTTGGGATAAGGACAAAATGAGAGGGGGGCAATGGCTAGATATTTGGGAGACACTGCGGAAGCCAGGTCTGGAAGGCTTAGTCACGCACCGGCTGTGCGCTGGCAAGAGAAGGAAGCAAATACAAAATGTGCGCATGACAGCAGGTTGGAATATACTGAGTTTTCGGTGCCAGGAGAGGCTACTGTGTAGATGCCATGTGGATGCTGGGAGAAGGGTGACTGATAAAGCTCCGGGGCTGGATGGGCCACAGCTGAAACCTGGACAGCACCCAGCTGCATCTCCACGGCAAGAATCACTTCTCTGCCACACCCTTGCCCCTTCTCTTGGCCCAGATGCTTCCCCTGCCCACTAACCCAGTGAATTTTCATCCCTACTACGGTGGTCATTTGTTCCTGCCATACCTGTGCTTAGCATTTCTATTTCATGGATGGAGTGGCTCTGCAGTCTCCCACACAGGAACATTCTGAAGGGTGCATGTCTCTTTCCACGTGTGGCAGCTGTGTGGGGGTCTCTCCCTGAGCGTACCAGCTAGAAATTCCCCAGAAGCCCGAGCAGCCTGTGTTCACAGCCTGTACTGTTAGGAAAACTGTTTTTATTCCTCACTAGATCCATTGGAAAGGCCTTTTCTTCCCTACGTCTGCTAAAAAGGGAGGCATGACCTGCTTTTTATGTGCCTCCTTAAAGGGAATTAGTTCAAAACTCCAATATGCACAATTAAATTATTTCTTTTTTGGACATTATGTCTTTAATCTGAAAGCCTTCTCAAGTCTCATTGACAACAGTGAGGGACTGGTAAAAAGAAGAAATAAAAAAATGGACAGGGCAGATGGCTTACTTTGGGAAGATTGACTCGTTTGAGTTCTGCAGACACGTGCACACCAACAGCATCCCCCTGATCTCAGAAGAGAATGTCCCACTCCAAGACTCTTACATCAGATCTGAAGAACCTGTTTCTCATAAGACTTTTCCTCTTTGTACTCAGTTGGAACAAGGGGCCAATTATAATTAGCTTAATTGTGTTATTGTACTGAAGGAAGTATTTTATATCAAAATGCACGACACTTTTCTGACCATATCTTGCTGATCCGTTCAGACTCATCACTGATCTGGAACACCTTTCAGAATCTAACATGCTTAATGTCTACCCCCAGTCAACCTTGGTATGACATTTTCATCTCTTTACTTTTACAAGAAAAGAGGACCATACCAATATTGCATTTAAAATTCCAAGTAAAAAAGCTGAGAATGGCCTTCTTTCCCTTGCTTTCAATATGAAATAGTAACCAGTTGGACTCTAGGAAATGTGAAATTTCATAACCCCTGCTAACCTCTCTACTAAACTCTGAATGCATATTCCTCCATCATCTCCACTTCTATGAAATTATCCCCTTTTTTTATCTTTAATATTTTCCCTTCAGGTTATTCTCTGGATGATCACTTTAGATCACATGGGTTGATACTGAAATGGTCCCTCCCTGGTAAGGATGCATTTCATCAGGGAGCTCCTGGTCACTGCAGAATATTTCTGAATTTCCCTCTGAACGTCCGTGTATGCCCCTTTCCCCACTCTCTGCCAAAATACCCAAAACACATTTATGAATGTGTATTTAAAGGGAAACTGAACTATAACTGAAATACAGGTTTTTAAAATGTGTAGATCCTTACTAACTATATTAAAGCTAGCATGTTTACCTTTTCAAAAAATAAAATAAAATAAAAATAAATGTATAGGGCCTTGAAGCTGATTTCATGAGCTTACATACAAAATAGTTTTCCCAAGGAACTCTTTCAATCAGTTTCTTAAAATGGCAACTGAGCAAATGCGACAAAATTTCCCCTTCATCACCTTCAGGGTTGGAGAAATACTGTAATGTCCCCAAAGAAACATGCTGGCATTGGGGCAGAGGGGAGTGAATAGGAAAAGCATTTTCACTTTTAGGTTATAATGGAGAGTCAGCAGAGCCCCAAGAGTGGCCAAGGTCCCTAAGCAAAGAAGTCAAGAACTGGGTCGAGGTGAAAAGTGAATGCATTTGTTCCTCCCAGAGGTCAGTCTCTTGGATCTCGGTTGAGGCCACAAGAGCACGGTGAAATGACAAAACATGACAGGCGGCTGACTTCTTGGGACTCATCGGAGTTCCACAAACACACAGAAATATACCCTCCTGACCTTCTAGAGCTGCTTCCCTTGGAGACAGCGAGCTCTAGATGATGATTATGAGATGGGTAACCTTTAAAATCCAAAATTAATTTTTCCTTTAAAATTAGCCACATGTACTCTTCTAGCTTTCCAAAGACTTCTATTCCTCCTCAGAATCCACTTTTTTTTTTCTGAGTGCAATTTTATATTTGGGGTCCAGGCTATGTTTCAGTAAGTGTAAGAATGAACACAAACCGTCCATTCCCCTCCCCCTCTCTTTTCTTTCTGCCTGATCACTGGTCATTCATTCTACTGCTCATTCAGTCACATGCCAGCAGGGGAAATCAGACAAGCTGACAGGGCATGGTGAGGGCTGAGGTGTCTTTTGGCAAAATGTACAACAAAGTGAGTACCAGTTCAGGATTCAGAGGACGTAGTTTTCAGCTGTGCCTCCATCACTTACCAGATTAGACAACAAACAGGATAGTTGCCCTGCTCTTGGGCTTGGAGGTCACACTCAGCTTGGACTGAAACCTCAGCCCTACTGCTTATCGTTGCTCTCACTGCAGGCAGATGGACTCACTGGAACTCAAGTCAGTTTGCTGATCCAGACATTGGGAATGATAATGATATCTACCTTACAGCATCATAAGAAAACAATTCACATAAAAATCACCAAATGCAGGAGATGATATGCAAGGGGTGCCTCGTTATCACCATTGTACAGAGTCAAAATGCATTCCTTAACCCTCTGTTTTCAGGGCCCCTTTCTGTGAAATAATGCCTACTTCACAGAACTGTGAGAATCATCCTATTTGATAATATAAAAGTATCATGCATTTAATAGCCAATAAAATACTAGATATAGCAACTTCTAAAACATTTGAGAAGAACAGTAAGAAGTCTCATATACTACTTTGGGAAGCTGTTTAGCACTATGTACTGCTGTTGGGCAAGCACTGTCAGAAAAGAAGCCGACCTCATCAAGGACAGAAAGGAGCAGTAAGGTCCCAAAGGAGATGCCTGGGTGGCTCAGCTGATTAAGTGTCTGTCTTTGGCTCAGGTCCCGCGTCAGGCTCTCTGCTCAACAGGAGCCTGCTTCTCCCTCTCCCTGCTGCTCTCCCTGCTTGTTTTCTCTCTCTCTCTCTCTCTCTGTCAAATAGATAAATAAAATCTTAGGGGGAAAAAAAAAAGACTCCAAAGGAGACTGCTGGACAAACAAGCAGGGTGGCCTGCCACAACTCCATAAGTTGCCAAAAAGTGGGCTCTGAGATGGAATAAATCAGAGCAAGGCAGTTTATTAGTCACAGCACAGCAAACACTAGGGACATCAGATGGTTGTGCTAGTTTCCTCGCCTCCCAAACCCGCTGGACAACATGATGGGCCTACATGGAAACCACACACACAGGGGGTTGCACCAGAGCTGAGGAACACGAGGCCCAGGGCTCAGCACCTTTTGTAGCAAGCAGCAGATCAGCCAGGACCACCGCTGATGGTAATGCATGAGCAGCAGTCACACCGTGGGTGCTGTGGCCGACAGTTTCCACAGGACCAGATACAGGAGCTGCTCAGTAGCAGCATGGATACAGCTTGAGTTCAGCACACCAAGGAAAGATGTGCAGGATTACTTAGGGCCCACAGTGGACTGTCTCCCCAAAATACACTGCTTATAAACCAGTAATACCATTCCTCGCTATATATACAATGCAAATGCATGCACATGGACACCCAAATACGCATGAAATATTCATAGCAGTATTATTTTTAACAGTCCCAAACTGAAACTGACGACACTGTCCCCCAACAACAGAATGGATAATTTTTTTTTTTATTTGACAGAGAGGGATCACAAGTAGACAGAGAGGCAGGCAGAG